>NW_028318415.1:2400000-2739330 GCF_062004578.1 Staurois parvus
ATGTCAAATGATTTAGGAAAGAGGACTGTACCAAGTGCAAGAATAATGACAGCAACCTAGTAGTGATGAGTGTTTTATATATAGTAAATATACCTGTACATCTTATAAAGGCAAGAGATTAATGGTGTCCACAATTATTATTATTATACAGGATTGATATAGCGCCAACAGTTTGCGCAGCGCTTTACAAAATGAAGGTAGACATTACAGTTACAATACAATATGGTACAAGAGGAAACAGAGGGCCCTGCTCGTTAGAGCTTGCAATCTAGGAAAAATACAAGCAAGTGTTGCAGACTTGGTGGTAAAGCTGAACTTTGGGAAAACTGGGCTCCCCTGCACTGCAAGGGTTAACTCTTTTGCTGTCAGAGCTGTTTTTGAGCAATTTTTTCCACGTGTAAATGGCATATTTTAGGTTTGGAGACTAGTTAAATCCCCCAAAGTGTGCATTTTGATGGGGTGTTTTTGAGCACTGAATACCACATTGCTTATGAAGGAGGATCTCATTACTTCATTTACTGAGGATCATGTTTATATGGACTTTTCCTGAATGGACTATATTGGGATTTCCTATTTATTGATTTTTTGTTTGCCCTATTAATATGCACTTATTTGGTGGTGGTTATATTTAGTTGTGTGATGTAGTTTGCACTATTATTTGTGATTTGTATATTTTTCACATTTGTATTATTATTTTGAGTTTTTTAATAATAGCAGCATCCAGTGAGTTTATTTCCTCTCTTTATTACATTGGCGCAATGATTATGGTATAATAGAAGTGTTGTATTTATTGGAACATTTCTTTGGTAACTAACTTTTTAGTGATTGTTTAAATCCCCCAAATGTTTTCTGAAAGCAGAGACAGTGGAGAATAAAATGGCGGTAGTTGAAATTTTTTTTATCATACCATATTAGCTCAATGGTTTATCAAACCCATATTTTCAATAAAAAATACACTAAAGTTAAAGTAATACTAAAGGCTTTTTTTTTTAAATAACAACATCATACTTACCTGCTCCCTGCAGTGGTTTTGCAAAGGGCAGCTCTGATCCTCCTCTTCACGGGTCCCTCACTGGTGCTCCTGGTCCCTCCCTCATGTTGGGTGCCCCGACAGCAAGCAGCTTGCTATTGGGGCACCTGCTGCTCCGTGTGTCCATTCACACATGGATCCGTAGCTCGGCCCTGCCCCAGCTCTCTTCTCATTGGCTCACTGGCTGTGATTGAAAGCATTGGGAGCCAATGGCTCCCGCTGCTGTCTCAGCCAATGAGAAGAGGGAGCCCCGGGATAGCCGAGACTCCAGTGTACATCACTGGATCGAGAGGGGGCTTAGGTAAGTATTGGGGGGACTGGGGGCACTGCTGCACAGAGAAGGTTTTTTTACCTTCATACATAGAATGCTTGAAGGTAAAAACCATGAACCTTTACAACCACTTTCATTTTAGTACACACAAACACAATGGGGGAGATTTACAAAAATTGGAGCACTCAGAATCTGGTGCAGCTGTGCATGGTAGCCAATCAGCTTCTAACTTCAGCTTGTCCAATTAAGCTTTGACAATAAAACCTGGAAGCTGATTTGGTGAAGCAGAGCTGCACCAGATTTTGCATGCTCCAGTGTTAGTAAATAACCCCCAATATATTACGCAATTGTTTGGTAAAATATAAAAGATGAGGTTGCATCTAGTAAAGAGATACCAAACATACCCAAACATGTCAAGCCTTAAAGCAGAACTCCGATCAAAACTTTTTATTTTCCCATGCAGTGGGGCTGTCTTCGAACTGCATTAGTTAAGTGCTCGTTTTGTCCAGGGCCTCAGAAAAAAGCTGTACTTACCCATTCCTCTGATCCTCCGGAAAACTACGCTCCCCCACGTCCACTAGTGGATTGTTCCTGCTGTCCTCATGCCCAGAGCTGGTCTATGGGCATGATGACATCAGGAACAGCCCATTCACAAGACTGCTAGCGTGTGGGGGAACAAGAGCGGCAGGGACTGGTCTTGTGCTTGGAGGATCGGTGGATTAGCTAAGTATATCTTTGCTTTCTGAACCTTTAGACAAAAATGAGCATTTAACCCATGCAGTATCAGCACAGCCCCACTGCATGGGAAAGTAATAATTTTACCTGGAATTCTTCTTTAAAATTGGGCATGTCCATGAAATGGTGACAAACGTCTGTAACCAAAATTGTGCATAAATGACAATGTAAAAATCTTTACCAGTCATTGTTTTAAATATAACTGTGTATGATGACCTTGGTATTAATGTTTTTACTATGACCTGCGTGGGGATATGTGTAGTGCAATCATTGTCACATATAGGCACGCATTTATGTTCATATGTGCATGTATGTGTTGGCGGGAAAGGGGGGGCTTTAATATTTTTGGTGGGCTTTTGTTATGTGTTACTTTAACTTTTTAAACTTTTTTTTTCACTAAACTTTATTGCAATCACATGGCTGACAAGTACCCTATGTGACATATACAGGTTCTCTTTAACAAAACTTCAGGGGTCTATTAGACCCCTGAGGTCTCCTCTGCATTCCACTGCAGCTAATCTGGCACAGATTGGAAAATGACAGCTCTGAACCTGGAATTGACTAAATGGTTTTACCAGAAATCCAATCAGCAAACAGATTTTTACTGATCTCCCTCTGCTATACCAACTGACACTTGCCATGGCCATCCTGGGCCCACAGGCAGAGTCTGGGTTATATGGTGGAGGGGTGGCACGTTCTAGTGGTTGTGGAAACGCGTAATGCCGCCCAAACAGTCAGCTTGACAAGTGTCCACACTCCAGGCTGTTTGAGCTGTGGGTGGCCCTATCCTCACACCCATCAGCCTAGATCTGAAAATCTTAGGAGCCAGGTGGAAAATAGACAGTTGATCAGTGGCTGCATCCAATCAGATGACATTTTTTTAAAATTACATTTTTTTAAAATGTCAAATTTGCCGCCGGTTCCGGCGCCCGTACGTCCCGACGTCACAGGGACCGGAACACGGAAGCCGGATGCCGGCATCGGCCGGAGGAGATGGCCAGGGACGCTGCAGGGGACACATCGCGGGAGCGAAGGATAAGGTAAGTGCTGCAGGAACTTCCTATGCAACGCTGCATGGTAAGCCCGAGTGTAGCTCGGGGTTACCGTTTTTGGTATTGACATTTTACCCCGAGCTACACTCGGGAATACCGCTAAGGAGGTTACTATATACCACAGTGACAAAATACATCTTCCACCTATCAATGGCTTCAGCTTGATCTTCCACCTAAGAGGGGTGTTCTGTATGGAAGATCAAGCTGAAGCCATTGATGGGTAGAAGATCAAGCTGAAGCCATTTATGGGTGGAAGATCAAGCTGAAGCCATTGATGGGTGGAAGATCAAGCTGAAGCTATTGATGGGTGGGAGATTAAGCTGAAGCCATTGATGGGTGGAAGATCAAGCTGAAGCCATTGATGGGTGGAAGATCAAGCTGAAGCCATTGATGGGTGGAAGATCTAGCTGAAGCCATTGATGGGTGGAAGATCAAGCTGAAGCCATTAATGGGTGGAAGATCAAGCTGAAACCATTGATGGGTGGAAGATCAAGCTGAAGCCATTGATGGGTGGAAGATCTAGCTGAAGCCATTGATGGGTGGAAGATCAAGCTGAAGCCATTAATGGGTGGAAGATCAAGCTGAAACCATTGATGGGTGGAAGTCATTGATGAGTGGAAGATCAAGCTGAAGCCATTGATGGATTGAAGATAAAGCTGAATCTATTGATGGGTGGGAGATTAAGCTGAAGCCATTGATGGGTGGAAGATCAAGCTGAAGCCATTGATGGGTGGAAGATCAAGATGAAGCCATTGATGGGAGGAAGATCAAGCTGAAGCCATTGATGGGTGGAAGATCAAGATGAAGCCATTGATGGGTGGAAGATCAAGCTAAAGCCATTGATGGGTGGAAGATCAAGCTGAAGCCATTTGGTGGTAGTTTTTCACTATGGTGTACATCAACAGTGTGCGGACCAGCATCACTTACATAGGTTCAATGTTGAGTTGCTCTCTTGCAGATCAGCACCTGGCAGCAGTTAATTAAACCATCTGGAGAACCATTAATTGGGACATTTGAGGGGTACTTTCTTTCTCATGGGGTGTTCTATATTTAAGGGCTCCTTAGACAAACAGACCTTGCACTTTCATGCAAGGCTTGCGTTAATGGTTAGGTCTATTAGGTGGCAAACTGTGCCATGGCATATAATAGGTTGTCTAAAATTATTTTGCATTACAGCTTTGACTATTGCTTCCATGTCTGCAGTTGTAGACTTAACAGGACTGATATGCCATTATGGCTTCAGACACTACTGCTTTTCAGGCACTGTTTCATGATACACTCTTGTGTCAGAGCTCCAGAACTCAAGCTTTAATCATGCTCAGGTAATTTACTATTACTAGCTCACTTAAACTCTAGTGGTTTCCTCCGTGTATTCAGGTCTGTTTGCAAAGCTGATTTTATTTGTAAACCAGTAGAAGCCATTTGCTGCTGTTTGTAGCTTGGAGATCAAATGAAAGGACACAGCGCTCATTGCTGGCTGTTTGTTTGAAGATGAATGTTCTTACAGCCTGAGGTCACGGAAAGAGGCTTGGCAATGATGGCATAGTTTGTGGATTTTCCTTCGAAATTGCATTTTGCGCAAGAGTTTGCAAATCATAATCTTTACAAAACTAGCTGCCTTTCATGTCCTAACGCTATAATATCAATAAGCTGAGGAGGCTTCACAAGGCAGCTGACAATGTCTGCTCTGCAGAGTAGGTGCATCTTGTTTCCGCCACTAAAATCTCAATGGCCAACCGTTTCCCTGTCATACTGGTATCTGCGAGGATATCAATGTTACCAACATTAGGTCAGCACATGTCTCTCTACCTTAAAGCGGTATTAAACCCCAAACCAAAAATGTAATATACTGGAGCTTACCAATCATTAGATATGGTGGCTGTGTTCGTTTTCTTTTTTTTAGGCTTTTTTCCCTCTGTTTTCACCTGGTGATCTGGCCAGTCCCACATTCCTATGTCAGTCTGAGACACAACTGTGGATAAGCACAGGAGACACAGCAGACAGCAGCATTGTCAGGCTGGGGGAGTGTTAAATGTATTAGCAGGTTTGAATACAATAACAAATTGAAGCCAAACTTCAGCTCACACTTTATAATCAGTTACCACAACATTTTTTTCCTTTTGGGACAAAGGTTTTACATAAATAAATAAAAGCTGATCATTGTAAGCACCCCTGCCAGTGTTAAATGGATTGTCTCATCCTTGTAAATGGATACATTTTCCTTGAGAGGTTTATTGGCCAGATCATTAGATGAAAATAGAAGAAAGAAAGCCTAAAAATGGAAACTAATGCAGCCACCACATCTACACATCTACAGTACTCAGAGTGTCTCAGGGCCCATTCACACTAGCTTGTATGTTAAAATGGTCCATTTGGGTTGTTCTTTGAGGTTGGGGGGTTGACTTACGATTTTTTTTCCAAGGCAAGGCACTGTGTACCTTTTTGTTTCTTTTTTAAACTTTATTGAACCCTCAAAGTGACGTTTCACTCACTCCTAGTTGAGCTCCGGGTGCATTGCAGAAATATGCAGAATGTCTTACTTAAAGGCAGAATTGCAAGGTGAATAGGGCACATAGAAAACAATTGTTTTCTAATGTGGCCCTGTGATGAAAGGAACTGATCAAGTGCAGACTATGTACCTCATTAAATAAAGCAGTATTAAACACAAAAGCAAATATTTATTATATTGCAGCTTACCAAATAGATGGCCACCAGTGGTGGTTAGACGTCCGATTGCTGTAGCCCCTCTGACGCGTTTCGTGCTATGCACGTAGTCATAGGGTGCAGGGCATCCGGGGGGCTACAGAAATCGGACGTCTAACCACCGCTGGTGGCCATCTTGAATCTCAATACTATATGGTCAGTGTCCTTTGCCTTTTTTTTCTATTTTGTTATTGCACCTTTCTTTGACGGAATAAAAGTTCCCTACAGTATCACACTATGTGGTCTCCTTTATTGGTCCCTCTTCATGAGGGCCATCCACAGAGTCTGCTTTAAGGTGACCCTAGATGGTGATGCACATTAAGGACCCCTGAGTACCCCATGCAGATGTGGCCGGAAGGTGTATAGGATCCTGACCTGACCTGGGAAGCAGTTGACCTGAGCAATACCTGATGAGACAGGTTATATCTCAAAGGCGTGTTTTTACGCACTTCTGGTGAGTGCCCAATTTAGTTATTTCAGATTCATACCTGGCACCTTGGATCAGCCCTCCACGCATGATTATCGGGATCATACAGGATTCTTACGTGGGCAGTTTTATCTGGGACTTTTTATACACTAAGTTCACCAATTGGTGACATCACTATTTTCACGATATCTGTACAATTTTATGTTATTTATTTATTTAATAAGGTTTACTTGTAATACATGGTAAACATACGTCATTTATGATATTTTCTCTTATGCTCAGGGGCGGACTGACCATTTGGAAACTCGGGCACTGCCCGAGGGCCCGGGGTCAGTAGGGGGCCCCATGAGATGCCCCTGGTACCTTTTTCATAGGCTTTTTTAGTTTGGGCAAGGACACAGGGGCCCCATAATCCCCTATTGCCCGGGGGCCCCATAAGTTGTCAGTCCGCCCCTGCTTATGCTGCATATTCTGTTTTAGCACTGCACCTTCATATTAACATATTACATTTTTGGTTCCTTGTTGAATACTGCTTTAATCAGAAACAAGCATTCGCATTGGTGTATTTATCACAGAGCAAAATATTTCATTGGTTGAAGAAAAAATGTATCAAAACAGGAAAAGATGCAAAGTGGTCTCAGCTTCTTCCCTTTGTAATGACAGGAAAAGAATTACAGTTGTGTGTAGTTATTGGCAACAGAGTATGTGTAGTTATGTATTCCAAAAATAATGGAGATCTAGTACTACTGTATTAGTAATGTGGTGTTTGTTATGAATAACTACCATGATGGAGCTGTGACATCCTGAGATGTAAATATATGACAGCTATCATGAAAGTCAGAAATAGGCTCCGGGTAATTATGATGTGTAAGTATAATGCATAGAAAAAGCAGCTCTGATGAGATTGTGATGTAGAGCCTGGGTAGTTGTGTGTTCAACCATAAAGAAATTATGCATTTAATAATGGAAAATAATGGAAAATAAAAAGACCCTTTTTGGAATAGATTCATTAAAACCGGAACAGAGGAATAAGTGGAAATGGCAGTAGCAACCAGTCCGCTTTTACTTTTCATTCTGTGTAAATAATAAAAAATAATTCTGTCATTTTCTTACTTAGTTTTCTTCTATTTTAACCACTTTCACCCCCTTCCAGTTCAGACCAATTTTCAGCTTTCAGCGCTATCACAAATGACAATTGCGCGGTCATGCAACACTGTACCCATATGAATTTTTCAGCATTTTTTTGAGACAGATAAAACTTTATTTTGGTGGTATTTATTCACCACTGGGATTTTTATTTTTTTGCTATATAAATGAAAAAGTCCAAACATTTTGAAAAAAAAATAGTTTTTCTTATAAAATTTTGCAAATAAATCATCTTTCTTCATAAATCTTGGCCAAAATGTATTCATCTATCTTTTTAGTAAAAAAAAAAAAATAACTCAAATTAGTTTATAACCAAAAATTATAATTTTTCAAAACTTTTTTTTAACATTTTTATTTTATTTTTTTCAATTATTATTTATGTTTTTTTTTTTAACATACTGTCACCCTAGCAGTACAGTGTCACCATAGTGACACTGTACTACTTATGGGGGGTGATGAAGATTTTTTTTTTTTTTTTACACTGATTGCTTTTACACCCATAAAGGCTGCAAAAAAAAGCAATCATTTCTCCTTCTCTCTGGCTGCATTCTTGTGATAAATACTGTGAGAGCTGTGATTGGTTACAGCTTGTCACATGGTACAAGGCTGTTGTGAATAACCTTGTACCATGTGACCTCATTCACAGATTTCACTTGTAGTAAGCAATGATGTCAAGAAGTGACATCTTGCCTACTACTATTCATGATGTGATCACTGATTGGGCAATCAGTGATCACATGATCGGGACCTCACACAGAGGTCCCGTACAGTGATCCGGACACAGTGGGCACCGGATCGCGGTGCTGCACGCTCCAAGGGAGCATGCACAGGCAGGGAAGCGAGGAGGACGTTTATAAACGGCCACCCACTCCTGCAATTCTCCTGTCCGGCCGTTTATATACATGGGCTGGACAGGAAGTGGTTAATAAATAAGCTTGAGTGTGTTAGTACTTATTATTTTTCTGGGGTATTTCCCTAAGTGGTTGTAAACCTCAGACATGAAATATGAACAAAGCATATACCTCTATAGTGTGTACATGTTTCAATTAAGCACACTAGGTGTGATTCCTGTCTACTCTTTCGTTACTCTGCTATCGGAATGAATCTGGCAAAGTTTTCTGACACCAAGAAAAAAATGGTGAGAGGGGAGGGAGCTCTAGCAGATTGACAGCCTGAGCTCTGTTCATGTGTGCTGTGTGGAGGGGATGCATCTTTTTCTTCCAATCAGCTCCTAGAGCTCTCCTCACTGTGCTCTGCAGAGTGTGACTTCAGAGCTCCGCCCTCTTTTTTTGAACTCTCAGACAAGCTGTATAAATTCAGCACTTTGAATGGATGTAGAGAAGACTGCAGATAAACAGGTACAATTTATGAAGGAGGATTTGTTTCTCTGTGTATCACCTGAGGCCAGTCACTTCACTGGGTATATGGGAGGGTTTACAACCACTTTAAAGCAGATCTTCAAATACAAGGTATGTTTATCTGTAAGGTCTGCTTGTCCCCTGTATTCTGTGTGTGATTGGTGTAAAAACATGATATTAAAACATAAAAAAGTCATATTAGAAGAAAAGAGAAAAATATACTTACTTTGCACCTCAGCCCTCACCTGCAGCTCATGGGCAGAGGTGACAATATGGGCCTTCTAGCAGGACCCAGGGAAAACATGGGATCCTAAATCTTACACAGTTCTGGAGCCCCGCAATCAAAGACCTGGAATCCTCAAATTTCCCAGGATCTGGTTGGAAGGCTTGAGACATCACCCTCAGCTAGGTATTGCCAGTGGGTATGTAAGATAAACATGTTCTTCACTTATTTCCTAATGTCTGATTTTTTTATTTTTTAAATGTTTAAGTCAGTAGAGTGGCGATCTAAAGCAGTGGTCTCCAAAGTGTGGCCCGGGGGCCAGATGCAGCTCTTTCCTTGCCTTTATCAAGTCCTTTGGGCACTATTCCTCCCACTGACACCAACAATGAGGCACTACTCCTTCCAATGACATCAACCATGGGGCATTGTTATTCTTACTGACACAACCAAATGTGGCACTATTCCTCCCACTGACACCAACAGTGGGGCGCTAGTCCTGGCACTGACATCAATGATGGGACACTATTCCTCCCAGTTACATCAACAATGGGGCACTATTCCTGCCACTGACACCAACAGGGGGACGCTAGTCCTGCCACTGACATCAATGATGGGACACTATTCCTCCCAGTTACATCAACAATGGGGCACTATTCCTGCCACTGACACCAACAGTGTGACGCTAGTCCTGCCACTGACAACAATGATGGGACACTATTCCTCCCAGTTACATCAACAATGGGGCACTATTCCTCCCACTGACACCAACAGTGTGACGCTAGTCCTGCCACTGACAACAATGATGGGACACTATTCCTCCCAGTTACATCAACAATGGGGCACTATTCCTGTCACTGGCACCAACAGTAGGGCGCTAGTCCTGCCACTGACTCCAGTGATGGGACACTATTCCTCCCAGTTACATCAACAATGGGTTACTATTCCTGCCACTGTCACCAACAGTGGGGCGCTAGTCCTGCCACTGACACCAATGATGGGAGACTATTCCTCCCAGTTATACCAACAATGGGACACTATTCCTGCCACTGACACCAATGATGGGGGACAACTCCTCCGCCTAATACCAAAGATGGGGCAATGTTTAGGACATTTTCTACTTCCGCTGGCCACACTTTGGCCCCCAAAATCTGAGAGACAATAAACTTGGCCCTTTGTTTAAAAAGTCTAGAGACCCCTGATTCAGAGGAGTACCTTGTATTTTGGTGCAAGGTCTGCTCTAATAACTATAGCAAATCATACAGACCCAATGTTTCAGCATCTTGCCATATACTGTCTGTAATAAATTATGTACAGAAGAGAACATTCAATCTGCAAGCAAGCAGTCACATAAGGATGTTATGGAACTGTTCTAATGCACTTTCTTTTTTTTATTTCTAGGTCAATGAAGTATGCTCCCCCACAAAATCATCTGCACCCTTCTCTCCTGAAAGCTGGTATAGAAAAGCCTATGAGGAGTCTCGGGCTGGAAATAGGCCTGCTCCTGAAGGTGCAGGATCCATCCCGGGTTCATCTGGTACTCCTTCTCCTGGCTCTGGAACCTCCTCCCCTGGCTCCTTCTCAGGGTCACCTGGACCTGCATCTCCTGGAATTGGAAACAGCTCTCCAGGATCACTAGGTGGATCTCCTGGATTTGGCACAGGATCTCCTGGCTCTGGTAGTGGTGGAGGATCATCTCCCGGCTCTGACAGAGGTGTATGGTGTGAGAATTGCAATGCACGTTTAGTAGAGTTGAAGAGGCAGGCCCTTAAATTGCTGCTGCCCGGACCCCATTCCAGTAAGGTAAGAGTATGGATATAGGTGAAAACATTGACCTCTAATGCATTTACACTATTATGAATGAAAACATAGAAAAGAAAACAGAAATGAAGGGGTTACCCAAATAACCAGGTAGGTTTCATATGTTCCAGGAAAGTGAAAGAAGGTTTCTACAGGCAACAATTCCACTTTTGTTTCAGGTTTTTAAAACTGTGCCCCTTGCATCCTTTTAGGACAGTCATAAACAGGTGGGTCCCAGAAAAAGGGTAAAACTCAGGGAGCCACGTTAGAAACGGTATGGGTTTGAAGTCCTTAGTACATAGATGTTATGGTGGTGATCCTGGTTTGACACATTCAGCTGATGTTCTGCCATACAAAGCTTACAGCTAAGTAGAAGAATAGTGGAAATGAAGACAAACAAATGTACTTCTCAGATTTTGTTAGTCATGATGTATGATGAACAATTTAAATTAGACCTAGCTATCTCTTTCATATCAATCAGGTCCCAATCCTGGACCTACGGAGTAAGTGAATTCTCCTACTATGTAGGTCCAGGATTGGGACCTGACTGATATATGCACTTTAATCACTTTTTGTGACACATATGTTAGACCCTTGGAGGATCTATCGCATTTATACGTTTACTTGTATTTATTGAGTGTTTATTTATTAATTTATTTATGGATATTCACGTTATTTTTCCAATATTATATGTAGCACTACACCAGTCTCATTATATATTTTATTGTTGCACCTATGGGTATAGGATAGGGTGTCAGCTGCTTAGTATATATGTTTATAGGTTCCCTTTTAGCGCAGGGGGATTTTGTCGATATCGTTTTCATATCGATTGCATAAATATTGTGTAAGTGAAAAGCTAACAAATGTTTATTATTTCTCACAGATATCACAGTACTCCCCTGATAATGCCTTGATTTGCTTTACTTTCCAGAAACACCACACAATCTTTTTTTAGGCATTGTTCAGGGTCAAAAGCTACTTTGACTAAAGCTGGCCATAGATGGATCGAATCTCGACCGGTTCAGTCAAGATTCGATCCATTTCTGGGTAGGCTGGTTGTACTGAAGTTGATCAGTGGATCGGCTTTAGTACAACCAGCCTACTGGATTTTTTGCACGTGATTACTGCCGGCAGCTATAGCCACCAGCAGTAATATTTTGTTCTATTAGCAGGGAGGGCTCCCTGCCGGCAGAATACAATAGCGTTGCAGGAGGGATTCCCCCATCAGCGCAGTCAGAATCAAATAATTTGCAGGAAAGAAAATCTCATCATCTATGGCTTGCCTGAGTTGCTGGTTTACAGTTAACACAGTCATGTAAATCCTAGTGCCTGTGCAGTTCTTGGCTGTGTTCACAAACGCCTGATACAGATCTGCCCCTTGCTGCAGACTTACATCTTGTAACTTGTTACAATGTTGCAGTCAGGACACTGGTGGAAAAGAAACGGGCATGTGCACGCCAGCCGATCCATGTAGCAGCGGTGATGAATTTCACAACATACTGTTTATCTTTTGTTTTATTTTGATAGGAAGTGTGCAAAGTATACAATCCATTCAGCTCTGTGCACAGCAGCAGGTGCCCTGCAGTGCGGTGTGGTGCCATGCAATGCGCTGTGGAAAAATACAACCTGTCTGCATTTTTCTGGTCCACACATCACACCAACATTTTAATGTGAATGAGACACACAAAAAACAATTAGTGGTGACCTGCGTTGATCCAATGCGCTAAGCAACCCCTGCCAGCTATTGTATTCAGGTGAATGCTGCACCTTACAACTATAATGACTAGGGAAGCACAGAAATTCCCGTTGCCGAAATGTTTCGGCCGAAAACACCCGAAATGAAGAAAAAAAAAGTACCGATACAGGTGCCAAAAAACCCCGCCCCTCAAAGCCGCCCATCCACCGTCGCATGCCTGCCGTCGTCCGCCGCACGGTAGTTCAGTCTTACCTAAGAAACCATCGATCCCGGCGTTGGGCATAGAGATGAGAGAAGGAAAGATGGCCGCCACACATCTCTATGCCCTTGGAGGACCAGAGCGGTCACTTCCGGTTCCGGCCATTTTTTTTAAAAGCACTAGATCAATGCTTTTTTTGATCTAATGCTTCACATTGCAGAGGAGAGATGTGGGGTCTTATTGACCCCATATCTCTCCATAAAGAGGACCTGTCACTAATTATTTCTATCACAAGGGATGCATGCATTTCTTGTGATAAGAATAAAAGTGATTACAATTTTTTTAAAAGAAACAGTGCAAAAATAAAAATAAACATTAAATAATTTTTTTTGGAAAAGTTTAAAGTGCCCCCATCCCCCCGTGCTCGCACATAGTGGTGACCGCATATTTAGGCCATGCCCACATATGTAAATCGTGTTCAAACCACACACGTGAGGTATCGCCACAAAGGTCGGAGCAAGAGCAATAATTCTCGCATTAGACCTCCTCTGTAACTTTACACTGCTAACCTGTAGAAATTTTTAAAGCATCACCCATGGAGATTTTTAAGCACTGCATTTTCACGCCACTCAACGAGCACGCGCAATTTTAAAGCGTGACATGTTGGGTATCTATTTACTCGCCGTAACATCCTCTTACATATTTTACAAAACAATTGGGGTATATATTGTTTTTTTTAATCAAAGTGTATTTTTTTCCAAAAAATATAAATTCATTTTTAAAAACTGCACATTTCGGTTTCGTTTTTCCGCCAATTGCACTTTGAATTTTTGATTTCGGCACCCGAATTTTCATTTTGGTGCACCACTAATTATGACTGCTCAGTCGATTTTCTGATCAAAGTTTGTCAAGCCGGATGGTGCCATTCATGGCATCTCACTGAATTTTGTCCGATTCAGCAGTGTATAGCTGGCTTGCAGAAATACTTCCTCCTCTGTGCAGCAGATGGATGACATCATTTCAGCCTAGGCAAAATAATTTACCTGGGGCTTGAGGAATGCTTCTTCATAATAAAAGGTACAGATCTAAAAAATGATACTGCTGCTGTATATTGTGACATCGCAGGAATTTATTCATGCAGACCTGTAAGTTCCTGAAAGGTCCACTATAAGGGCTCATGTACACTGCAGTTGATAAACTCACGTTCAGGAGCTTTTCTGTGTTTTTTTCAGCAGCCCCTGAACGCAGAAAACTTGCGTTCAGGAGTAGATTTTATCAGCGTTGCCAACGCCAAACGCTGCCAACGCTAAATGCGTCTAATCGCGTTTATAAGCATTTGCTTTTGAAATTTTTTTATAACTCTTCCATTTCCAGATGCTGTCCAGAGCCTTTTTTCATCATCAGAAATGCATGCAAAGTGTTTTCCCGGTACTCAAATGGACCTGGTACACCATACTTTCAGGTTTTGCATGAAAGAAAATATGTTAGACACTGCTGCAATAATTTCTGCACAGAAATGAGCTGGAACACATCCAAACACCACAAAAAAAAAACAGCTAATCTCAACACATACTGCTCTCTCTGCTTCTGCTCTCTCTATTTCTCTCAAAATGTCTGAAATAGTTAGTTTTTTACTGTTTTTCAGTGCATTCTGGGCATTTGAGAAGGTCTCCTGAGGTTATCTTTAAAAAGCGCTTTTAAACGCAAACGCTCATAAACGCGGTATGCAAACGTGGCTAAACAGACATTTGTTAACCTACGTTTTCGAGCAGTTTCCACCGCTCAGAAGTGTCCCGTGTACATGGGGCCTTAAGATCAGAAGCCGATTTTACATAGATTGAAACATTAGTATTAACAAAGCAGCCAGAAGAGGTTTGGTGTTGGTATCATTTATGGGTGATTTATAGTAAAACAGGAAAAGACAGTATATTGAGCTATTGCGAGGTATATCCTGAAGAAATGGAATAGGTTACTGTTGTCTGGATCACAGTAATTGTGATATTTGTATTATGCTTCCACTATGACACCGGTGAGCTGACATTTCCATTGTCATTTGCTTGTGACCAAATAGTAAAAGCGACCTTTTTCATTAAACCAGGAATATGAAGTGGTATTGCTAAACGACTTGAACATTGGTTGTTACGGAAACCTTACCGTGGGCAGGTGGTGTGTTCAGATCATTTGGTGATTGCAATAATTGTGCAAAATGAAAAACCCAACCGCAGTCTTGATGTCTCCATGCATGAATTAAGGCTAACAGGTTTGATCTTTGATATCTCGCTGAAACCTAATTTACCATTCCTTGAAGTTTGTGTCACATGAAGCCAAGCTTTGATTATTTTAGATTGCTTAGAGGAAATGTAGTGTTTTTTTTGTTTGTTTTCTTTATAAAATTTAGAACTTAAAATATTTTTTCAGTCTTTGAAATATGAACTATTGTATTTGAGCATTATTGTGCTTATTATTACAGCCAGCAGGTGGCGCACTCAGGGCTATTCTGTAGCTCCGCCCCAAGCTGACTTACTGCTATGCCATGAATAGCCGATTTTATAAATAAACCGTAGTAGTAGATCAAATTATACACACACACAGCTCAATGACTTAGAGGAGGGTCATACCCCTCAGTTGAGTTAGAAGCAGCCTATAAATGAGTAGGCAGTGCTGAGCTTTCTCACTGGAAAGCCCAGCATGCTTCCCAAGCATCATTTAAGTACTCCCTTTTACATATTTATTTGCAAAATATAGATATTCTATAAGGCTAGGTTCACATATGTGCGGGTGGTGCAGATCTGCAGCTGCACCACCCACACAGAAGAATGAGAACCCGCGGGCAGGTGCCATTAATTCTAATTCGCACTGGAAATCGCAACCGTACTGGGAACTGAAGTTCCTGTGCGGGCTGCGGTTTCCAAAGAAGTGCAGGGACCTGCATTCAAATGAATGGGCTCTTGTGTGCAAAACATGGCCCACAGGAATGCACATATTTGAACCAGGGCTAAATAATGAAGAAATGAAAGGTTTATAAAATATGAGGTGATATACTTTTAGCATATTTATAAATATTAAAGTGTTACTAAACCCAGGACCCTACATTCATATCTGGTCTCCCACAGTAAACATAACATGGAAATGCAATTATTTTAGCAAACATAAACTGCTAATCACCTTTTCTCAGCAGGATTATATAGCAGTCTTGTGATTTCTATCAGAGTCTAGCTGAGCATTGGTTAAAACTTGTAGGAGGAGTTTTCATTTTCCTCTGACTGTCCTATGAGGCTGCATGACTCCCGACCCTTTGTCTGGACAGTGCTGATTGGCCCTGTGATGATCACATGCACCCTCCCAAAGAAAAAACAACTCTCTAGCAATACACACCAAACCGAGCATGTGCAGAGTGACTCCTGGAGTCAGCAGATGGATTGCGGGCAGTAGAAGAAGGGGAGGATCAGAGAAAACAGTATCAAACAGCCTTTTTACACAATGTGGAGGATTAACCCCTTAAGTTCCACAGTGTATAACAAGCATGCTTTACTGCATATACAGATTTTACTGTTGTGGGTTCAGTAACACTTTAACCAATGAGAAAAGGTAATCAGTGGGTCAGTGATCAGTTGAAGTCATACAACAGGTTAACTGTTCCTCCTGCATGATGTTATATACAGACTTTTTTATGTCTGATTGGAACATACTTTTAGATTGGCTTAGACATAAAACAAAGGCAGACAGTTTCATCTTCATCAGATAGCAAACTTGTGTCTATGGTAGCAGTACATACAGTAAATGGTGGCAAGATGAGAACATATGATAAGGCAGGTTAGAAAACTATGAGGTTGATTTACTAAAACCGGAGAGTGCAAAATCTGGTGTACCTCTGCATAGAAACCGATCAGCTTCCAGGTTTTATTGTCAACGCTTAATTGAACAAGTAGAACTTAGAGGCTGATTGGCTACTAAGCACAGCTGCACTAGACTTTGCACCCTCCAGTTTTAGTAAATCAACCCATATGCCTACTAAAGCTGAACATATGCGGCTGAAATTCCTGCTAAAATTCGAGCCACAGGTTTCTTTGCATGTGGCTTGACAAAAAAGTGACTGAGCCGGATGAAAAATAATCAGCTGAACAGTGATTGCGTCCTAAAAAATGCAGTCACTGTATGGGTATTCCTACAGTTATGGTCCCATGGTCACCTTAAAGTGGAGTTCCACTCACCCTGTCAAAAAATAAAAGTCAGGAGCTACAAAAACTTTTAGCTGCTGACTTAAAAAACAGCGACTTACCTGTCCCTCGGTCCCAAGGTGTGTCCCCCACAGCCCGTTTCACCAGCCGTCCTGTATTCCAGGAGGCCGGCATCTTCAGTGTGTGCTGATCACAGCCAGGTGCCCACACTGAAGATGCCGGCCTACCCACTGCGCATGTGTGAGTAGCGCTGCACTTCATGAATGGTCCTGTAGTCTTCTGGGACCTGTCACGTGTCCCCCCAGCCCCCCAAAGGTGCCAATCCTTAATGGGGAGTGGGGGAGCAGTCCTTAAAGCGGAATTTCCTCTTTTGGGTGGAGCTCCGCTTTAACCTCCCTGGAGGTATTCCCGAGTGTAGCTCGGGGTAAAGTTTCAGCATCACAAGCAATAACCCCAAGCTACACTTGGGAATACCCTGCAGCGTTGCTCCAGGATCTCTTCTGCACTTACCTTGTCCTGCGCTCCCGCGATGTTCCTCCTGCAGCGTCCCTGGCCATCTCCTCTGGCCGATGCCGGCATCTGTCTTTTGGGTTCTGTCCCCTGCGAGCGTTGGGACGTACGGGGGATGGAACAGGCAGGAAATTTAAAAATGTGAAAAAGTGACATTCACTAAAATCAATAAAATCACATAGTAAAACATTACTGTATCAACCCATTTCACATACATTTTGTCCCTAGTGCTTTGTCCTGTGCCCTGCCTACATTTTTACTGTTCTTTCTGCCTGGAAACTGAGAAACGTCCATGGCGTCCAAAAAGCATCCCTTTAGGTCAAAAGCGGTTTTAGACCAGCTAGAGAACAGCGATAGTAAATCAGAACTACTTGCAGAATTGAGTGATAATGATTCGTGGGGGAAATTCGTTATCAGACACTGAAAATGATTTTGCGACTTTGCTCAGCGATGTGCGAACTTGGCGCTATATTTCAAATTTCAGTGTTTTTGGTTTGATTACATTATTGAATTAAATTTATTATTATTATATTATTTTTTATGATTATTTATTAAATTATAATTTATGATTTTGTGTTTCAAATTGTATCCTACCCGGGAAGTTTACTAGACTCTTGTTCGTACAGATTTCAGTGAGTTATTCCTAAGAATTACAGGCCTACAATAGAAAAACAACATATTTCATGAAAAAAAATGTACCGCTTTGAGGACAGAAATACTGACATAATCAGACCGCTAGGGAGGCTACTGAAATAGCTGACAGTGGAGATTCCTCCCTCATTGTTGTATAGTGTGAAAGGAGGTACATGTGTACCACTGCACCGCTGTGTACCAGCTTCTGTTGAATGGTCTTGTTGGAAAACCAGCATTCAATCAGCGCTTGCTGTTAATGGCTGCAAGCGCTGATCAGTGTATTCTGGTGGGGGGAGTCCCTCTGTCAGAATACAATGGCATAGCAGGGGAGATCCCTGCATCACATATCATTGTGTTGAGGGGGTGATCTGCCTTTTTTTTTTTAACCCATTGGGGTAAATAAATAACTGAACATTTATACCCAGCTTTACTGAAACTGCTGGTGAAGAACAGAGATGTCAAATTCAAGTACCCGCCCCCCAAAGGTGCCAATCCTTAATTTCATTTGAAGGGACTCCTGTGCCCGTGACATGCAGGGAAGAAGCCCCTGCACTTCTTTGGAAAACGCAGCCCGCATGGGAACCTTGGTTCCCAGTATGGTTGTGTTTTCCAGTGTGGGCGGTGTGCCATTAGAACTAATGGCACCTGCCCGTGGGTCCGCATTTCTCTGTGCGGGTGGTGTGGCTGCACGGATTTTCCTGCAGATCTGCAGCAGCACCACTCGCTCAGATGTGAACCTAGGGTGAATGAAGACTGAACAAACATAAAACAACCGTACGATGACAGCTGCTGTCTGGGGAAAATGTGTGGTGATAGTTGAAATGAGTTTCCAACTTTCTGGCAAAGTATTCTGTGTCTGCCGTCATTTTCAGTAAAGGTTATCTATAGAAGTGACCAATTTGAGTGTTGGGCAACTGCAGTCCAAAAATATCTGCTATTGTTAGAGAACAATCAAGGACAACAACTGATCATCCTAAATCTATTGAGTTGTGTAAACAAATGTAGAATATAAAATAGTATCATTTGTTCGCACATAATCATTCTGATTCAAATTATATCAAATGTTAGGGAAAAGTCTAAAGCTGTATTATTTTTATTTATTTCAGGTACTTCTATAGCGCCATCAATTTACGCAGTACTTTATATATATATATATATTGTACATTCACATCAGTCCCTAACCCTCAAGGGGTGTACAATCTAAAGTCCCTAACTCACATTCATACATACATATACTAGGGCCAATTTAGACAGAAGCTAATTCACCTACCAGCATGTATTTGGATTGTGGGAGGAAACCCATCTAGGCACAGGGAGAACATGCAAACTCCACATAGGCAGTGCTGTGACTGGGATTCAAACCCTCAACCCTAATGTTGCCATATGGAAGAGCCAGCCACTTAGCCACTGTACTGCCCACAGTGTTATAAGATCCATGCTTGTAGAGGTTGAGCCAGCCACTGCTGCCCCCTCTACAGCTCAGCACTCCAGTGAGCGCTGGAGAGGCAGAGCAGAGAGCTGGTGACTGACACTCACCATTATCTAACTCACTAAGGACCGAGAACTGAGCGATCAGTGGTGTTTGATCGCTCACTTTTTGGTGTAGAGCTGGCGGGGGATAGGTACAGCTCAGATCCATGTTGCATCCACCTAGGTGAGTATGATTGTTATTTTATAAACCTACACTTCTCTTTTAAGTATATGCATATATATGTGAGTTTTTCGCATGTTAAGGCGTAAATTACTCTAAAAATCCCCTCTCTGAAAGCTTTTTTGGTGTGTTTTTTTTTTACTCCGCTGAACGTTGTTCTAAAATACACCTGCATATGCAGATAACATAACCTAGAGCTGCTTTCAGAGGCATAAAAATGCCAGACTTGTATAAAGTGATATTTTTAGTGAATGTAAATGCACATAGTAAATAAGATAATCCTTCTAATGTTTGGTCTATTAGCATGTAACACCACATAACCATTCCTAGCATACTTTCTGTGGCTGAATCTCCAGTTAGATGTGTCTCATTGAACATGATGCCTTTACTTATTAATAGTCTAAAAACAGAAAGGAACAGCTCAGCATGGGGAAAGTCCTTGCAGTTAATGGGTTAATCAGTGGTGTGTGTCGTTTCCATGGTGACAATCTTTATGCCAAAATCCATTTAAAGGGAAACTGCCAGGAAATACAATGTATGTGTAATGTGCTATGCTATAGTGCTGTCACATCATCTGATAGAACGGTAAATAAATACATTGTATTTATCTGCTTTAAATATAAGCTTCGTTTGATGACAGAGAACTTCAAACGATAATATAAATGACTAGTACCCTTTTTTCAAGACAAATTCTTGTTATTACTGAAAGCTTTTGAGATGCATAGATTCTGTCTTGATGTACGAAGACAATTTCAAATAAATATATTTTTTTAAAAAACAAATGTTGATTTGGATTTTTTTCGAAATCGGCATACGTGTCTATAAAGGAACAGAACCTTTCACTTAAGATGGGTATACACTGGCAGAATTTTGAGTGAAAATTTTCATAAGAAAATTTGTACAAAAAAAATCTCAGTACATTTCACAGCTTGACCAATGTTGTTTGAAAGTACGTCAAAATCTTGTTTGCTTTTAGCATTCAATGTTGGACTTTCTCAGATGAAAACCGCATACACTGTTAGAAATACAATTGAGAAGAATTTTCCATCCTGTCCCTTCGCATTCTCATGTCTCTGGCTCTCTGTCACTGTGGTTGAAGACCAACATTGGTTTGACCCCACTAACAATTAGAAAATTGAACAAACATTCTTAACTAATATTTTGAACAAAATTTTACTAGTGTATCTCCAGCTTTAGTTTTATGCCATTCTAGTTTTATTGCCTTATCTATGTGTTGGGCTGCACTTCACGGCACAACCTAATGCCTAGTAGTGTGAATGGGCCCTTTAACAGAACCTATTTTTAAAAATAACCACTGAACTTAGCAGCAGACAGATGCTTACACATACCTTTCTTTTTCTGTGTCCTGGGGACACTTGGTCCCTAAGTGCTCTATATACAAGTACACACTTTGAGGGATATAGTAGGAAGGGATGGAGAAACAAAGCTTTAACCTGGTAAATGCCCTGGATTTCAGGGCTCCTAGACTTCTCTAGAATAGGGGTTTCCAAACTGCATCCCACAGGTTGGATGTGGCGCTTTGCTTGCCTTTATTCGGCCCTTGGGGCACTGTTCCTTCCACTGATACAAGGTACTATTCCTTCCACTGACACCAAAGACAGGGTACTATTCCTCCCACTGACACCATCAATGGGGTACTATTCCTCCCACTGATACCAGAGACAGGGAACGGATTCTCCAACTGACACCAATTATGGGGCACTATTCCTACCACTGAAACCAATAATTTATTTTTTTTACTCCCACTGACCATCAAGCCTATGGCATTGTTTACTTTCACTGATGCCAGGGCATTTTCTACTCCCTCTGTCCACAGTGCGGCTCCCCTAATATTTGAAGGGCAGTAAACTAGCCCTTTGTTTCCAAAGTTTGGAGGCCCCTGCTCTAGAAGATACATATAGGCATGTGCAGGCATCTAGGCATGCTAGTTTTGGGTGGTGTTTTTTTTTTTTTTGTTAGATTCTAAGCATAGGTTTGCTGTAGCTATTTATGGTACATGTGCATTATACATTTTATTATTTTCCTCTTTTTTTCAAGGATCAATCAACAAGAACTGGCACTGGAGATCACTCGTAGAACTTAATTTAAGCTCAATCCCCATGCTTTTGAAAACCACCCTCCCTTTTTCATGTGCTTTCTGGAATGCCCGCTCTGTCTATAATAAACTCACCTCTGTCCATGACCTTTTTTCCTCCTACTCCCTTTACTCACTAGCAATTACAGAAACCTGGCTTCAAGCATCAGATTCTGCTTCTCCCACAGCACTTTCCTATGGAAGCCTTCTCTGGACCCACTCACCCAGACCCAGTCGTCGGAATGGAGGTGGAGTTGGTTTGCTTCTATCCCCACTGAGAACCTTTCAGGTCTTACCTAACCCTCCCTCTCTATCCTTCTCTTCTTTTGAGACTCACTGCATTTGGTTGTTTTCTCCCATTTCTCTGAGGATTGCAGTGATCTACCGGCCTCCTGGACCGGCGTCGCCCTTTCTTCATGACGTGTCTGCTTGGCTACCCTACTTTCTTTCCTCTGAACTACCCACTATAATTCTTGGAGATTTCAACGTCCCCATTAATGTGATCAACCCAGCTACATCCCAACTCTTCAACTTAACCTCATCTTTTGCCTTAACATAATGGATACAGTCCTCCACTCATTCTGATGGGAATACATTAGGCCTTTTTTTCTCCCTTCTTTGCACTCCCTACAACCTCACAAACACCCCCTTTCCTCTCTCTGATCACAATCTCATAACCTTTACAGTGTCTCGTCTTCAAACATCTATCGCTCCAAGCAGCAAACAATTACCCGCAGAAACCTTCACAATTTAAACCCTTCTCTTTTCCATTCTGCAACTGACCGCCTCTATGACAGAATCTCTCCCCTGTCTGGCCCTGACTTGGCCACTGCTGTCTACAACAGTTCGCTTTCATCCACACTAGACTCACTTGCTCCTCTAACTACATGAAGTATCATGCCCTGACCATTACAACCGTGGCAGACTGATAACACCAGAAATCTTAAGCGACATAGTAGTGCACTAGAGCGATTGTGGCATAAAACCAAATCTCAGCAAGCATTTACCCTATATATATCTGCTTTCTTAACATACAATTCCTCCCACCATGCTGCCAAACCAGCCTACTTTGTCACTCTTATTAATACCTTGTCATCCAGTCCTCATCGTCTCTTCTCTATTTTTAACTCTCTACTTTCTCCACCTCCACCCAGTAACTCACTCACTGCTTACGAGATTGCAAATCATTTAAAAAAACAAGATTGATGCCATTCGTAGGGGCATCTCCGCTACAGGGACACCTATCCCACTTAGCATACCTTATACTAAACCTCCCTCAGCACTATCCTCTTTTGACCTTGCTACTACTGAGGAGGTCACTAAATTTTTCTCAGAAGCCCGTCTCACTGAGTGCCCCCTCTAAAGCATGCACAGATCACTCCTATACTTAAAATGACCAATCTCCCTGCTCCTGTTTACCTCTAAACTCTTAGAATGCTTAGTCTACAATCGCCTGAGCCCCTACCTCACTGACAACAATCTTCTTGACCCTTTACAGTCTGGCTTTCGCTCACTCCACTCCACTGAAACTGCTCTGCTAAAAGTCACTAATGATTTACTAACTGCTAAAACCAATGGCCACTACTTCATACTCTTACTACTTGACCTCTCTGCGGCTGTTGATACTGTTGACCATCCCCTCCTCAAAAAAACTCTACTCTCTTGGCCTGCAAGACTCCTACCTATCGCAGCGCTCCCTCAGCGTTACCTACAACTCTGTCTCATCCTTTCTTCTTCCTCTTTCTGTAGGGGTCCCTCAAGGTTCTGTCCTTGGACCCCTTCTCTTCTCCATCTACACCTCCTCCCTTAGTCACTTGATAAACTCCCATGGCTTTAAGTACCATCTCTATGCTGATGACACACAAATCTGTCTTTCTACTCCTCACCTCACCCCTTCAGTCTCCTCTCGCCTTACTAACCTACTAAGTGACAAATCACAAATCAGCGTGGATGTCACTCCACTTCCTCAAACGAAATCTTTCCAAAACAGAGCTCATACTATTGCCTCCAGCCCATGCCCCCTCCCCTGACTGACTGACTTCTCCTTCAAGATCAATAATATAAGCATCAGTCCCTCCCCTCATACCAGGGTACTAGGTGTAATCCTGGACTCCTATCTGTCCTTTCAGCCCCAAATCCAATCACTGTCCAAATCTTGTAGACTTCACCTCCGCAACATCTCCAAGATACGCCCGTTCTTAACCTCTGAAACTACTAAGCAACTTATTCACTCCCTGGTTATTTCTCACCTTGACTATTGTAACTCCCTCCTCATTGGCCTACCTCATTGCAAGCTATCCCCTCTTCAGTCTATCATGAATGCTGCTGCCAGACTCATCCACCTTACTAACCATTCCATATCTGCCATCCCTCTCTGCCAATCCCTCCACTGGCTTCCCAATGCCCAATGAATAAAATTCAAAACATTAACAATAACATATAAAGTCATTTATAACTCTGCCCCAAATTACATCACCAATCTTGTCTCCAAATATCACCCAAACTGTCCTTTCCGCTCCTCCCACGACCTCCGGCTCGCTAGCTCCCTTGTCTCCTCCTCCCATGCCCGTCTCCAAGACTTCTCCAGAGCCTCCCCCATTCTCTGGAACTCTCTACCCCAATCTATCATACTATCGCCTACTCTGCCCACTTTTAGGCGATCTCTAAAATCCTATCTCTCCAGGGAAGCCTATTCTGCCTTCAGCTAATAACAGATTCTTCTATTCCTCCTGTCAGTTCATCCCCCACAGTTATTACCTTTTGTACCACCAGCCCCTTCCTCTTAGATTGTAAGCTCCAATGAGCAGGGCCCTCCTAAAAACCCTCTTGTATTTAACTGTATCGTTGCTGTATTGTCTCCCTTTATATTGTAAAGCGCTGAGCAAACTGTTGGCGCTATATAAATCCTGTATTATAATAATAATAACTTCTGCCTTGGTTACATGACCATCACATATCTTGTCTGGCTTTATTTTAAAGTCCATTAAACTCTGATTGTTTATTACTGTATTGCAGCCAAGCTACATATACGTACAGTTATAAATATGAGGCTCTTTCTCACACTGGTAGGTGCTGAAGCAAGGGTTATGATACCCGATGTTGACAGCACATAGGAGAGTCATATGACAGTTCTCACACAAACCTTTGGCCAGGCGATTCAATGATTAAACCCCCCCAAACACTGCTGCAATCAACAGCACTGCTTAGGGAGTAAGTCTTCAAATGAAGGTTTACTACAGTCAAAACCTTTTTGTTTATAGAACGGGGAAGTGTTAGATGTGTGGAAGGGGTTTTATGACAGTGTTCCCATTAAAGTATAACTAGGCAAAACATTTTTTTTATTTTGGATACAGTAAGGGAGTGTTATGACCCCTGTCAGTTTATTTTTTGCCATCTGTGTCATATTTGGGAGATTTACCTTGTCTTCCGGTACCATATTCCAAACAGGAAATGAGAAAATCTCTGTAAATTAAGGGAATTTCTTAGGGACCCCCAGGTCAGCAGAACTAGTGTCCCCATTGGAATATTTCCCATCTATTACTTTTCTGGGGACAACCCAATATTTGGGGGTTCTTTTACTTTCACTTTTGGTGGTAATGGTAAACAGGACAAATAGGGTGAATCTCCCTGACTGGGGCACAGACAGCAATAAAAACCTAACAGGTGTTCTAATCCCTCTCCACTCTGTCCAAAACTAGAAAATGAGTTTTGCTTTTAGTTATAGTTTCAGGAAATTGTCCATCACTTTCTGCTCCCCCCATCCCTGGGATAGGATTTTGGCCTAAATCTCTCCACCAAAGACACAGAAAGAAACAGCTACTGTATATAACACCTTTTAAGTAGTATGTGTACATCTTCTATGTATCCATTGGGCAGGTTTCTGTTTGTTTCATATGTGTCACCAGGACAAGAAATAAAAGGGACCCTCTCAGTGGAGACAAAGGCTTAAAGATCTTGAAAGCAGGACATACATTGATCATTTTCTTTTGTTCAACCAGGGGTTTGAACAAACAAAAAATTATCTTTAAATGTGTGGATGGGGGAATCCTTCCTGCTGTGGTATTGTGTTCTGACTGCGGGGAGCCTTCTCCATCCAGAATACAATGATCAGTATTGTTGGCTATAGCCAACTGTACTGGTCGCTCAGGAAAAACCCGACAGGCTGATTGTGTACAAGTTAACAGACTGACTTGTGTACAACCAGCCTGCCCGTATTTGAATCAAAATTTGTCAACTCCCTGTTGAACTGGGCACATTTTGATCCATGTATGGCCGTACTCTTTGTATGTCGCTCAAATCTACATTAACTTTTCTGGGGTAGAGTTCTGGTGCCAATAGACTTCAGTGGGATCTCCTGAAAAATGCACCACAAATTTTTTGTGTGTTTTCCTGACTTTTCTTCTGGTTATAGCAAGCTTTCCATTGGCTAAATGAAAAAGGCTTACGCATGAAGATGGTTGAAAAACGCATGTACAAACACAATAAAAAACGCTCTGAGCTGAAGCTCAAGTATGAACCAAGCCCTAATCTTTTTCTATCTAGTCCAAAAAAAAAAGATTGGCTTGAGCTGGGCTTTTATGTGCATTACGTAATAAATAGACACGTAAAGATTTTTTTCCTTTGTTCTTTTTTTACTGGAGCTGTTCCAGATTTTACCTCTTCTTTTCTTGATTTACAGCTGACAGGTCACTGCAGTCTAATAGAAAAAGTCAAGTTTTTTTTTTAAACTTGTCTGTGATTTGATGTAACAGTATGAACTTTTGTGAATCATTCTCTGGATGACTACATCTGAGGAATGCAACACATAAGTAATGAGAAGATACAACTATACCAGACTGTGTTTGCTGATTAGTATCATGTAATGTACTATACACTGTAAAATCATGCATGAGATGTCGCAGTTGACCACATATTTCAACAGTTTTAGACTCTGGACTTCCAACCTGCCCAGGTTTTATTATTTTATATTTGTTCTCTTATAGGAAAGTACAGCCCTGACCAAAAGTTTTGAGAATGACACAAATATTAATTTTCCCAAAGTCTGCTGCTTCAGTGTTTTTAGATCTTTTTGTCAGATATTACTATGGTATACTGAAGTATAATTACAAGCATTTCATAAGTGTCAAAGGCTTTTATTGACAATTACATTAAATTTATGCAAAGAGTCAAAAAACAAAGGGTCAACACTGCAAATATTAAGAGCTCTGCAATTCGCCCTGGCATGTTGTTAACCATCTTCTGGGCCACATCCTGACTGATGGCAGCCCATACTTGCATAATCAATACTTGGAGTTTGTCAGAATTTGGGGGGCGGTTTGTTCACCTGCCCCTTGAGGATTGGCCACATGTTCTCAATGGGATTAAGGTCTGGGGAATTTCCTGGCCATGGACCCAAATTTCAGTGTTTTGTTCCCCAAGCCACTTAGTTATCACTTTTTCCTTATGGCAAGGTGCTTCATCATGATGGAAAAGACACTGTTCATCACCAAACTGTTCTTGAATGGTTGGAAGTAGTTGCTCTTGGAGGATGTTTTTGTACCATTCATGGCAAAATTGTAAATGAGCCCACTCCCTTGGCTGAGAAGCAACCCCACACATGAATGATCTCAGGATGCTTTATTGTTGGCATGACACAGGACTGATGGTAGTGCTCACCTTTTCTTCTCCGGACAAGAGTTTTTTCTGAATGCTCCAAACAATTGGAAAGGGGATTCAACAGAGAAAATGACTTTTCCCCAGTCCTTGGCAGTTCAATTCCTGTACCTTTTGCAGAATATCAGTCTGTCCCTGATGTTTTTCATGGAGAGAAGTGGCTTCTTTGCTGCCCTTCTTGACACCAGGCCATCCTCCAAAAGTCTTCACCTCGCTGTACGTGCAGATGTACTCACACCTGCCTGCTGCCATTCCTGAGCAAGCTCTGCACTGGTGGCGCCCCAATCCTGCTGCTGAATCAACTTTAGGAGATGGTCCTGGCACTTACCGGACTTTGTTGGGCGCCCTGAAGCATTCTTCACAACAATGGAACCTCTTTCCTTGTAGTTTTTGATCCGATAAATGGTTGATTAAGGTTCAATCTTAGTAGCAGCAATATCCTTGCCTGTGAATCCCTTTATGTGCAAAGCAATGATGATTGCACGTTTCCTTGCAGGTAAATTAATATTTGTGTCATTCTGAAAACTTTTGGCCAGGGCTGTATGTTATAGGGCTTTCTACATCATTCCAATCAGATGTGTATCAGACACCCCTGGATTTCCCCAAACAAAGTTAACTGAATATATCCATGATAGATCAGACTTAAAAGAAAAATACATTGAGGTACCTTTACTTTTAAAAATAATCTGCAAGATATGAGGAAAAAGGATCAAACTACAAAGGTTTACATGTTGGTCACTAGGCTTCTATCAATGCAAAGGTTATTCAGCAGCTTATAAAGATAATCACATTGGTATTATTATCCAATAATGATACAGTGGTCTTTAAAAAGGGTGTCCAGAATCTGGGCTGGCAGCTTCTACACGTCAAAGGATTTCTGCTGTTTTCTTGGCTAGTAATGCTGCCAAATAAATCTGAGACTGAAGCGTCACACCTTGAGTTAATAGTCCAAATATAAATGTATTGTGTCTGTACTTATTGTATGGTAATATAAGATCAAGCAGTTGACTTTAAAATAAGGCTGTGCTTTGGGGGCCAGAAATTGCCCCCTTCATCAGGGTTTAACTAATTTAAATGAGATTGCACAGTGTTCATCAGCAGCTGGTTGGAGCAGAGTGTGCTATATTATTATTTAGATTGGTTAAACCCTGATGAAGGGGCAACTTCTGGCTCCCAAAACATGTTGCCTTGTTATAATATTCATCTACTTGATCCTACATTGGAAAAAAAATGATATCTGGACTATTAAATCATAGCATGGTGCTTCAGTCTCATATTTTTAGGTTTTTTTTAAATTTAGCAGCCTATGTCTGGAAGCTTTTCCGTAAGAACCTTTGACTGTCCATCTCTGCCTGAATGCCAGTTCCCAAGAGCTGATGCTAATGATTTTATTCCACAAAGTAATCTTATACCTAATACCTGCTATTGTATTAAATATTCTGTAAAAGCCTTAGGACCCTATCACACGGCAATCAGGTGTGCCTGTTTGTTTTTCAGGCGGACCTGAGTAGAAGGTCCATGCTTTCCAAAGGACAGGCAGCTGTAAACAGACTTGTGTCAGACACCCGCTTACCTCCAGGTCCGATCTGGTCTACTAAACAAATGGAAGGGGGTCTGTACTCTTCCATTTAGGCTGATCAGATCAAAGGGAATTTGGGTGCAAACGAACAGTGAAGTCCCTTTACTCCCGGACGCCCATAGAGCAGAGCGGCTCTGTGCATGTCTACTCTGCAGAAACTGAGCAGACATGGGTGTGCCGTCCACCCTCTCTACTCCGATCAGCAGGGGATCTGTGAACAGAATAAGGGGCCTTAAATGTAAAAGATAAATGTAAATGCCTTTCCTGTTGCCCACACTGCTTCAGTCTAGAGAATAAAAGGAGAAGTGTGGGAATACGAAAAACACAAACATCTACAGTATATTCATATCCCTGCTGCAGCATCGGTCTGATGCTGCAGCTGTTCCCCGCTGGCTCTAAGTCGGAGAACTGAGTGATCACATGACCGCTGATGCTCACAGCTGAGAGCAGCAGTCACCGGCTCTCTGTTCTGCACCTTTTGTGCTCACTGGAGCACTGGGCTGTGAAGCGGGCGGGAGCGGCTGGCTCAGGGTCTCAGCACAGTGCTAAGAGGCTGAGCCAGCTGCTGATCAGGCATCTGGGTGTATCTGTCATTATCCCTCCAGAGCCTGGAGTGACCCGATGACATCAGCTGGCAGCGACTTTTTTGCTTGTAGTCAGGCCGGTAAAAGATTGTGGTTATTTATAAGAGGATGTCTATAAGAAAAGGGTGCCATCTCGCCCTGACCTCTTTTAACACCTAAGCAGCGTGCATAGACAAGCTGCTGAAATTTTCTTTCTATAAAGCTGTGAATAAACATTGAGGCTTGTGCTAGCATTGTTTAAATTCCCTTAGCTGCTGTCAGAGGTCAAACAGTTTATTCAGCCATCATTTGGAGCTCCTTTTCCACCTTATGAGCCAGTTAACACCAGAATGCAGTGTGGGAAACGCGTTTTCCACACCACGTTTAAAACACACTGCAGTTGTGATCTGCAGCGGGTGTCAATGACACCCTAAACACAGTGAGTTTGCCTGCACTGTATCGTATGGTACAGAAGTACCATGTGATCCGGTTCCTGTACGTTTAAAGTGGTGCATGCACTACTTTTGATGCGTTTCGGCGCAATTTCAGCTTATGCAAATAAATGGGCTGAAATCGCACTGCACCTGATAAAAACGGACAGAAGGGGGTGCCTGAGTGTAAAGGGTTATTGATTTATTAATAACATAGGGTATTAAAACTACTCAGAAACATCATGAGTAAAGGAGCATGATAAGGGAAGCCGTAAGTCCACTAGCGGCAGGGGCGGACTGACAACTCATAGGGCCCCCAGGCAATAGGGGATCATGGGGCCCTGGTGTCCTTGCCCAAATTCAAAAAAGCCTATGAAAAAGGTACCAGGGGCATCTCATGGGGCCCCCTACTGACCCCAGGTAGTGCCCGAGTTTCCAAATGGTCAGTCCGCCTCTGACCAGCGGTGAGGGTCCTGGTCATTCAGGATGAACGAGGATGGAGCCGTCAGCTGTCAGCAGTGCAGAGAGTTTGAAAATGGCGCCGAAACCACCGTGGACTGCAAGGAAGACAGAGATTTGGCGGGCAACCAATGGCAGAGCAGGGAGATGTCAGGTGACGCGTTTCAAAGCAGTTGTTTCTTCTTCAGACCTCTGTGAAGGTGTTTCCTGTAATAAAGTCCTGTCATTTCTGCCCTCTTTCCTTGTGCAGGAGTTTGCTTGCACTGTATCGTATGGTACAGAAGTACCATGTGATCCGGTTCCTGTGTGTTTTATAAAGCGGTGCATGCACTGTATCGTATGGTACAGAAGTACCATGTGATCCGGTTCCTGTGCGTTTTATAAAGCGGTGCATGCACTGTATCGTATGGTACAGAAGTACCATGTGATCCGGTTCCTGTGCGTTTTATAAAGTGGTGCATGCACTGTATCCTATGGTACAGAAGTACCATGTGATCCGGCTCCTGTGCGTTGTATAAAGTGGTGCATACACTACGTTTGGTGTGTTTCTGCACAATTTCAGCGTATTCAAATGAATGGGCTGAAATCGCACTGCACCTGGATCACATGTGAGTTGCTATTCATGGTGTGAACCAGCCCTGTCTGAAACCTGTTTTTAGTTTCGGCGGATTATTCAGCTAGGGGGACCATTGCCTATAGTTTAGGTGAGTTTGGGGTTTGTGTTATTAGAGCCTGTTCTGATATCAGTTTAAGCTTTATAAGATTACCCTTCAACCCTCAGCAACCAATCAGAATCCATCTTTCACTGGTTTGACTTTAGTATAGTATATTCTAATGTGTTCCTGACCCTATGAATTAGCACCTAACGCATACCCCTCCTTCCTTAGAGATTCAGTCCCTCTAATTGTCCTGATCACCAATGTTGCCAGGAATGAAAGTGATGGGTAAACTGAAAAAATTTGAGTTGCCACCAGAATAGCAATGAAGCGGAAATCTTCGCTTGGGGACACTTGTTCCTGTGACAACTAAGAAACGATTTTCATTACCATGGAAAGATATCCTCTCTGGTCAGACTACAAGACAGGAAGTGAGGAAAAATTTCCCTACTGATGCACAGATGAAAACAAAAAACAACTGTAGGTTTAAATCGTTCCCTACTGTATCCAATAGAAAAAAAAGTTGACTTTAGATGTACTTTAAAAATAAGAACCCCCCTTTTTTTTAATACAATTGTGTGGGAAAGAAGAACATGGGGAAGGCAATGGCAATGAAAGGGTTAAGGATAGAACTATAAGCAGGGCATCCTTACTACCGAGAAGAGGATAACTATGGAAACTATGTTATGAATTGTGTAGGAATTTTTTTTTCCTGGGGGGGGATTTATGCACTGGCCTTTAATAACGCCTTCCTTATCTCTCCTTGTGTGCTGCACCACACATCACGTGGGTAATCCACAGTAATAATAAACTCCGCAATATCAGCCGTAGTGCTGTACAGTCGGAGCGTGGAGGGAGTGAAGTGACTGGCAATTATATTGCATCTCGCCGCCTGGGATTTACAACAGGCAATATCCTGAAAACCAGGATAAGACACCCACAGATCAACTGCCGCAGACTGCTGGATGAGAAGAGTGTGCAGCACGTCTGCGTGAATAAATAGCACAAGTTCAAGCTTTCCGTGTCTATTTTTATTTTTGTACTTCTACAAAGAAGCCTGTCTATGAAGAGACATGAAGAAAAAAAAATAACCAGCTGTGAAAGCTCTTCAGAAGTGTTTCTTACTGAAATCGTTTCATCATCTGTACTTGCAGAAGATTATTAAAACAAATTATGGAATTTTACAGCGTTACTCCACCTTTAAATAATTTGTATTTGCATATTTAATGACTCCAGCATTTTTTCTCAGTATAACTGTACTCTGTACTCTTTCTTCTCAAATTTTAAATTGGCAGATTGTGATAGTATTGTAATTTGCGTTGCGCTCACGCACACTTGACAGTTAATTAAGCAGTGCATCTTACCGAAGGTAACATTTCTTGTTGCCTATAGCAAGTATTGAGCTTCCATCTGTCATATTTATTGTCCACGTTTCTAACTATGTTAGGAAAACTGATTGGTTGTTATGGTAACGTGAAATGTTATCTTTAGCACGCTTAATATAAATCAGGCCCCTTATATATATATATATATATATATTGCCTTGAAAAAGTATTCAAACCCTTGAAATTTGAAATTTTCCACATTTTGTAAATGTAAATGTATTTTATTGGTTTTTATGTGACAGACCAACACAAAGTAGCACATAATTGTGAAATGGAAGGAAAATGATAAATGGTTTTCAAAATTTTTTACAAATAAATATCTCAAAAGTGTGCCGTGCATTTGTATTCAGCCCCCCTGGGAGTCAATACTTTGTAAAACCACCTTTACCTGCAATTCCAGCTGCAAGTCTCTTTGGGGATGTCTCTACCAGCTTTGCACATCTAGAGAGTGAAATTTTTGCCTATTCTTCTTTGCAAAATAGCTTAAGCTCTGTCAGACTGGATGGAGAGCGTCTGTGAACAGCAATTTTCAAGTCTTGCCACAGACTCTCAATTGAATTTAGGTCTGGACTTTGACTGGGCCATTCTAACACATGAATATGCTTTGATCTAAACTATTCCATTGTAGCTTTGGCTGTATGTTTAGGGTCGTTGTCCTGCTGGAAGGTAAACCTCCGCCTCAGTCTTGTCTTTTGCAGACTCACTAACAGGTTTTCTTCTAAGATTGCCCTGTATTTGGCTCCATCCATCTTCCCATGAACTCTGACCAGCTTCCCTGTACCTGCTGAAGAAAGTTTCCCCACAATATGATGCTGCCATCACCATGTTTCACGGTGAGGATGGTGTGTTCAGGGTGATGTGCAATTTTGCTCTCATCTGACCAGAACACCTTCTTCCACATTTGTGGTGTCCCCCACATGGCTTCTTGCAAACTGCAAACGGGACTTCTTATGGCTTTCTTTCAACAATGGCTTTCTTCTTGCCATACTTCCATAAAGGCCAGATTTGTGGAATGTACGACTAATAGTTCTTCCTCCTGAGCTGTGGATCTCTGCAGACTTAACATGGGCCTCTTGGCTGCTTCTCTGATTAATGCTCTCCTTGTCCGGCCTGTCAGTTTAGGTGAACGGCCATGTCTTGGTAGCTTGCAGTTGTGCCATACTCTTTCTATTTTCAGATGATGGATAGAACAGTGCTCTGTGAGATGTTCAAAGCTTGAGATATTTATTTAGAACCTAACCCCACTTTAAATTGCTCCACATGTTTCTCTCTGATCTGTCTGGTGTGTTCCTTGACCTTAATGATGCTGTTGTTCACTAATGTTCTATAACAAACCTCTGCAGGCTTCACAGAACAGTTGTGTTTATACTCAGAATAAATTACACACAGGTGGACTCTATTTACTAATTAGGTAAATTCTGAAGGCAATTGGTTCCACTAGATTTTAGTTAGGGGTATCAGAGTAAGGGGGGGGGGGCTCAATACAAATGCATGCCACACTTTTCAGATATGTATTTGCAAAAAAAATTAAAAACCAGTTATCATTTCCTCTTCACAGTTATGTGCCACTTTGTGTTGGTCTATCCCAGTGTTTCTCAACTCCAGTCCTCATGGACCCCCAACAGGTCATGTTTTCAGGATTTCCATTATTTTGCACAGGTGATTTGATCAGTTTCACTGCCTTAGTAATTACCACAGCTGTTTCATCTGAGGGAAATCCTGAAAACATGACCTGTTGGGGGTCCATGAGGACTGGAGTTGAGAAACACTGGTCTATCCCATAAAATCCCAATAAAATACATTTACGCATTTAGTTGTAACATGACAAAATGTTGAAAATTTCAAGGGGTATGAATACCTTTTCAAGGCATTGTGTATATATATATATTGGATTTAGGTCAGAGCACAGTGCAAATGTTTCTCTGTACAGACTCAAATGTTATCAAATGGTAATGTTTACAGTTCTACTTCTACTGTTTAGTGGTGTTCTTCTGCAGGTATGATGGTCAGGCTACGTTAACTGTTTACAGGCTGACTGTAAATATGGATAGGAGGAGCGAGGAACTGAAAACCCATGGTGCACGTTGTTAAGTTGGTCATACATGGATCAAATTTTGGCTGGTTTAGCAGGTTGTACAGACGTCAATCTGCCAATTGACTTCTGTACAACCACCCTGTTAGATTTTTGGCACTCAATCAGTGCTTCAGGCTATAGCCTGCAATAAGATTATATATATATATATATATATATATATAGGAATACTTTTGAATACCATTTGTCCAGTTGTTGAATGTACTGAGAATTTTTGTACGACTGTTCGTATGAATATTTGTGTGAACACTTATTCAGAATCTACTAAAGTATTCCCAGCCTTAGGAATGAACCATTAGTAGAGAGGCAGATGGTAAAGGAATAAAGCTAAGCTTGACTTCATTCTTGAAGCTTTTTATTGTTTATTAGAGGACCTTGTGCTTTTGTATGTGAACATATTTGTGGACATCATGAAGCTCTTGCACTCTATGTCAGGTTGCAGTTCAGCAGTTTTCCATTGAACACAGGTCCACTTGAAGCTCAAACATACACAGTTGCACCCTGTACTTTTCTGCATTGGACGTAAGAGTTAAAAAATCTTTAGATGATGAAAGACATTAAGACGGTCTGGTTTATTGCATCTAAGATCTACAAAGCATGTTTTTTTCCAATGAACCAGCTCAGTATACTCTTACATTCAATCTTGTTGGTAGAGGCACCTTATAGGTACATAGCAACTGTGTACGCATTGAGTGGTGAACTGTTGTCAGAGCACAGTGCAAATGTTTCTCTGTACAGACCCAAATGTTATCAAACGGTAATGTTTACAGTTCTACTTCAAAGGCTACCATTCATGTTTAGTGGTGTTCTTCTGCAGGTATGATGGTCAGGCTATGTTAACTGTTTACAGGCTGACTGTAAATATAGATAGGAGGTGTGAGGAACTGAGAACCCATGGTGCACATTGTTAAGCTGGCCATACATGGATCAAAATTTAGCTGGTTCAGTAGGTTGTGCAGAAGTCAATCTACCAATTGACTTCTGTACAACCACCCTGTTAGATTTTTGCCACTCAATCAGTGCTTCAGGCTATAGCCTGCAATAAGCTGATCAGTGAATTCTGATGGCAGGGAAGACTTCCTGCTGTCAGAATACAATAGCTTAGAGGGAGGATCCCCCCCATCAACCTCTAATGTGTGGATGGGGGAGATGGGTCATTTTGTTTTTTCATGCGACCCACTGGTTGACCAAAAAAACGTTGGGACTGCTTGTCTTTGGGAAACAGTAGGTTAACCTGACCTATTTGACTATTCCATAGAAAGCAGCATGGTGTTAGGGAGAACCTAAAGACGTGGCTGGAATGGGGAATAATCACCTCATGTGTATTGGTGCTTTAAGCTGCCCATAGACATTGAAGTACAGTTGGATGTGCAGTCACAATCTAAATGCCATCAGACATTATAGTGAACGCCATCAATAAGCGGTGTGGGAGGAGGTCAGCGTCTGTCAGTGCACAGGGTAATAAGAGCATGGAAAGTCTCTGTCAACACTGCTTATATCGAGCATGAAGAGTAACAATTGAGAAAGCCTTTTATAACCCGACTTATTGACGCCTCCCCAGTAGCTTTTGGCCAGCAATTGTATGTATGTATGAATCTTATATCAACATGTATCAGTATATTGGATGGTAATACAAATCCACTGATGTAAAGACACATGCAAATGGATCTCTGTTTTAGTTTCCAGATCTGCTTCTGGTTCTGCCTCTTGCTATATAAACCTTTTAAATGGGTTACATTATAATGGATATATAAAAATTAAAGGAAATTTACACTGGGCTTACCATTTTAGTTAGAGCTTTTTTTGTCCTATAAATTGAATGGATTGTTCAGGCAGGCTCTCTTACTATGTAGTTGATAACATTAAAGGAGATTATACAAATATACTGTTACCTATGTGATCAGCTTTAATAGGAACTTCAGTCAAAGCTCATAAATTAAAAAAAAGAATACCTGCAGCATGTTAAGAGATCATGCATTGTGTTTAGCTTCTTCATTTGTAAAAATGATGTGGTTTTTCATGTTAAAATGTTTATATTACAGTACTCACCCTATTTCTGACTTCAGCCATTATAACTATTGGCAGCTGAAGCCAGGGCCTGTCCTTTTCTGGGGAATACAGTCTCTTCAACCCCATGATGCGCTGCTAAATCACGTTCCTCCGTGCTAAGGACACAGCTTGTCTAGTCCTTTGTATACAAGCAGCCATAGCAATAGCAGTGGCAGTGAAAGTTCAGCTCACTCTTCCTTTTATGTAGACATGCCACCTCCACCCTCCCCTGCCCTCACAACAAAAGAAATCTCATGATAACAAAAAAAAAACAAGAAGGCCCAAGGACTCCTTGGATTTAGGACCCTGATATCCCAGGAGTCAATGGGAATTGAGCCCTATGTCATTTGTGAATGAAGGAAAAAGTAAACCAGGGCTGTGACAGGAGTCACTTTGGGTGGGGGGGCCCATGGAACCCAGTTCACTTTGGAGAGGTGAGGAGACCCCTGTCTCAGCTCCCCATATCCCTCTTATGTGTAAATCACCCTGTGCCTGTTAGGGGTACAGGGTGATCTGTCCTAATATTGTGTGGGCTTTGTCTCAGACTGTGTAGACATGTTTAGGAGATAGGTTGGGTGAGGGTTGTTGATTGTTTAATGTTATGTGGTTGCATCCCATTGTTCTATTCTCTGTCTGGCTTGGGAGCAAACTATTATGGGATGTGTTTATGTGTATTAGATTAGTGGGGGGTCTCCAGCAGCCCTCCCTCCCCTGATGGGACTGTCTGCTGGTGTGAAGTTTGAATACCTGTGTGTCTATTGTTACTAACTGTAGATTGTCCCGCCCTGTGTCATTATGCAGGGAGGGGGGACTGTCTCCTGAGTGTATATATCATGTATCTGTGTTCAAATAAAGTAGTCTACCTCCTGGTTTACCTCAAGACTGGTGTCGTCTAGTCTTGTTTGGTCAGGTGTGGTGTCTGTTGTCGGTGTTCGGACGGGGAAGCGGTAGTCTAACGGAAGTACTCAAGTGCAGTCTGGGTCGGTTCCATTACAAGGGCTATTTAAAACAAAAAAGCTATTTGGAGATCCCAAACATTTCATTTTTATATTCAAGTGTTTTATATGAGAGTGAGTAAATTCCAAAAAGAGGAACTTTAAAAAAGAAACTGAAGGTCCGCTTTAAAATGCACACAGACTTGTAAGATGTAAGGGAAACGTCTGGCCATGTTTCTACTCACATCGCAGGTATACATGAATAATGCCTATGCTATGTAATAACACTCAAATGTGCTCCATGGCGCTCAGGACATCCATGTTGGCTGTCAGGATGAAGTCAAAGATAGAAAAGAAAAATCTCTTTCTCAGTCAACCCTAGAAGCAATGACCTCAGAAGCTCCAGCTCTAAGTACCTCCGGGTGCAAAGCTGTGAGGTCCTGGCTAATATGGCAGGGAAAACAGCCAGTTGAGTACTGTCTGTACTCAGTCTGTTTGGGGGATTGCAGAGGAGACATTAGGGGTCCAAGAAACCTCCTGATTCCACTGTAAAGAGAGTCTTTCACTCCATATATGCTATCACAGAGGAGGCTTGTCAGCCCCCTTGTGATAGCAATAAAGTTGGGTGAAAAAAAGAAAATGAAAATATATTCAAATGAATGTAAAAAACCCAGAATTTAAAGCTCTCAGTCCCAACAGACGCAAATACGAACACAAATGCCCTCATATGGTGAACAGAGATACTTAAATACCATTTACACAGCTCATATCAGGTGTCGCTGCATATACTGGAGGAGTAATTCTAGGATTAATTCTAGGAACATCAATAATATTTATGTCCAAAATGATGAGCTTTAACCACTTCCCGGCCGGATCGTGGCAGTGCAGGGTCGGGTGGCCATTTATAAATGGCCTCCCCACACCATGCTTGTGCACGCTCCCTGGCAGCACGCAGCACCGTGATCCGGTGCCCGCTGTGTCCTCCGGACACAGTGGAACACTGATCGTTGGACGGGACCTCTATACGAGGTCCCGATCATATGATCACTGATTGGCCAATCAGTGTGACATCATTGCTTACTACATGTGAAATCTGTGAATGATCACAGAGGTCACATGGTACAAGGCTATTCACAACAGCCTTGTGCCATGTGACAAGCTGTGACCAATCACAGCTCACTCAGTAGTTCTCAATGGCTTCAAGAATGCAGCTAGAGAGAAGGAGAAATGATTGCTTTTACATCCTTTATGGGTGTAAAAGCAATCAGTGTAAAAAAATATATATATATTCATCACCCCCCACAAGTAGTACAGTGTCACCATGGTGACACTGTACTGCTAGGGTGACAGTATGTAAAAAGGAAAATAATAAATAAAAAATAGTATAAAAAAATAAAAAAATGTAAAAAAAAAATGTTTAAAAATTATAATTTTTGCTTATAAACTAATTTGGGTTTTTTTTTTTTTTTTTTACTAAAAATATAACGGAATAAATTTTGGCCAAGATTTATGATGAAATACTATTTATTTGCAAAATTTTGTAAGAAAAACACTTTTTTTTCAAAATGTTTGGACATTTTAATTTACATAGCAAAAAAAATAAAAATCCCAGTGGTGTATAAATACCACCAAAATAAAGCTTTATCTGTCTCAAAAATATGCTAAAAAATTCATATGGGTACAGTGTTGCATGACCGCGCAATTGTCATTCAAAGTGTGATAGCACTGAAAGCTGAAAATTGGCCTGGGCAGGAAGGGGGTAAAAGTGTCCGGACTGGAAGTGGTTAAAGGTTTTCAAAGCAACTATGAAAAAATGTGGGTATGTTGTCGTTTTGCTGCAAATATTTGGAATCTATTTACTGGACTCAGTTTTATCCTTATATTTTATAGGAAATTCAGAGATCTTATTGTGTTTGTGTGCACTAAAATTAAGGGGAGTTTATTTTTGACTGAAAATTTGGATTTAACCTCCCTAACGGTATTCCCGAGTGTAGCTCGGGGTAAAATGTCTATACCAAAAGCGGTAACCCCGAGCTACACTCGGGAATACCATGCAGCGCTGCATAGGGCGTCCCTGCAGCACTTACCTTGTCCTTCGCTCCCGCGATGTGTCCCCTGCAGCGTCCCCGGCCATCTCCTCCGCCTGATGCCGGCATCCGGCTCCTGTGTTCCGGTCCCTGTGACGTCGGGACGTATGGGCGGCGTGAAATTTGAAAATTTAAAAAAAATTTAATTTTTTTCAAAACGATTTTACATAGTAAAACATTGCTGTTTCAACCCATTTCACATACATTTTGTCCCTAGTGCTTTGTCCTGTCCCCTGTCTGCATTTTGACTGTTCTTTCTGCCTGGAAACTTAGAAAAGTCCATGGCGTCCAAAAAGTGTCCCTTTAGGTCAAAAGCGGTTTTAGATCAGCGATAGTAAATCAGAACTACTTGTAGAATTGAGTGATAATGATTCGTGGGGAAATTCATCATCAGACACTGAAAACGATTTTGCGACTTTGCTCAGTGATGTGTGAACTTGGCGCTATATTTCAAATTTCAGTGTTTTTGGTTTGATTATATTATTGAAATAAATGTATTATTATTATATTATTATTTTTTATGATTATTAAATTATAATTTATGATTTTGTGTTTCAAATTTTATCCTACCCGGGATGTTTAATAGACTCTTGTTCGGGCAGATTTCAGTGAGTTATTCCTAAAAATTACAGCCTACAATAAAAAAACTACATATTTCCATGCAAAATAATGGTACCGCTTTCAGCACCAAAAATCGGAAATAATCATACCTCCAGGGAGGTTAATAAACAGTTGCACTAAAACGGTGTTACATGAAAAAAAATGCAATTACCGTCATTTTATTCTATGGGTCCTCTGCTTTCAGAAAATATACAACTTTTTTTGTTTTTAAAGTGTATTTAATATGAATTATGTTTAATGCGCGTTTTAGCAATTCTGCAAGCTTGGCAGCAAAAGGATTAAAAGGTTCAGCCTGTAAATGCGTCCATATATGTTGGGGCATCAGTTGGGCAATATGAGACATAAGTAGTTGCAAATTGCAGTTCAAGTATACATATAGCTGAAACTAGAACCCCACGGGTCTCCAAGAAGAATCCTAACCATTCGAGGTACCCAAAGCATCCTCCAGGCAAAATGTACAGTATATAGTCACCAGGACCCGGCAAGATAAGAGCTTCTCCAGCCTCGGAAAAAATGTTTCTGCTATAAAGGATTAGTCATATATTACAACAAAATAACATTCTATATTCTTGCATTTTTCTTTTACGTTTTCTGTATTCCTCTATCAGCATGGGTGTATGTTTGAGTTATAAATATATAATCCTAATTTAAAATCAGATACATCATCATTATTGCAATGCACACCAAATATTTGATTCTGCTTCTTAAAATACAGAAAGCAAAATTTGCCCATTCCATGAACTGTGTTTTTTTTTCCCCGGTCCTCTATTTTTGGAGGATGGGAGGCCGATGGGAAAATGCACAATAAGGAAATTGAATTCCTTTTGTTACATTTTAATAACGATATGTTTTGCTTGACTGTGTTTGCCTAGATTAATTCTGTATAATTTCTCCCAACACCTGCAGGAGCTGATATTCTAGAATGGATGATCACATTATTGTTTTTCATTAGGCATTGTGGAATAACATAGCAGCGGCCAAGAGAGGGAGTCTGTAAGCTCCAGAATGGAAATAACAATGCCGCTGCATTTATTTCCACCCAGACTTTTGTGAATAACACCGGCCAGCAAGTGCTGAGCCTTGATACACTGTGCAAACATTTCCAGCGCCTGATCATTTCTCCCGGACTCATTGTAATACAGATAGGATTACTGTATTAGAAATGTGATTTTAAATGGCCTGGGGCAGTAATTTGTCAGCATTTGGGAGGATTAGCTGCCTCATAGAAACTGTTATAGCAGCATCACAGGTCAACATATCACATATTCTGCATAACTTACCTGCAAGCCTTAGCTGGGCAACAGATGGACATAATGAACAGCTACTGTTGCTGCACCCATAGTTATGGAATATATAATGCTCTGATATTGGTTGCTTTGGGGGCAAATGCTATGTCAGTAGGTAACAGAAATCAGCAGAAATCCCCAGCCGACTTCTTTTCGAGGGAACTGTTAGTTACATTTTTTTTTCAGGCAGTTACTTTTGTTTTCCCCCAACTGGAGCTAGGGTTCTTGGCTTGTCTCCCATTTCCCCCCTTTACGGACTTTTGCACATTTGGATTATCTGTTTGCGAATATTAAAGTGGTCATAAACCTCTGACATGAAATATGAACAAAGCATATCCCTCTTTACTGTGTACTTGTCTCAATCTAGAGAACTAAGAGTCATTTCCCTCCACTGCTCTGTACTTCTGCTGTAGGCATACGTCACTTTTGACAAGTCTTCCTGACACCAAGAGGCAAAAGGTGACAGAGCAGGGAGCTCCAGCACACAGTCTGTGATTGACAGCCTTAATCCTGTTTTTGTTTGCTGTGTAACCCTAGGTTCACACCCAAGCGTTTTCTGCAGCATTTTGCAGAAACGCAGTACATTCCTATGGGACATGTTCACACCTGTGCGGTTTCACCCGGTGCATTTTTGGAAAGGATCAGGGACTTTTTTGAACGCAAAAAGTAGCGTTTTTGGTTCTATAGACTTCAATGGAAACACTGCTGAAAAGCATGTATTGTGTTTTTGCTACGTTTTGCTTTTTGCATTTTAAATCTGCCTAGCAACAAGAAAAATTAAAAAATATAAAAAAAACCCAACGCATCAAAAACGCAGTAAAAACTGCAAGTGCAAAAACGCAATGCAAAATGCAATGCAGAAACGGCTCAAACACAACCTGCATAGATGTGAACCTAGCCTTAAGGGGGTGTGTCCCTTTCTTCCAGTCAGCTCTCAGAGCTCCCCTCACTGAGCTCTGCAGAGTGTAACTTCAGATCCCTGCCCCATGATTTCTGAAAGCTCAGACAAGCTATATCAATTCTGTACTTTGAAAGGCTGTGAAGAAAAGTATTTATGTAGGAAGAATTGCTTCATCACCGTGTATCACCTGAGACTAGTCACTGCACTAGGTACATGTGAAGGTTTAATGGAAAGTTCATTTAGAAATAACTGTTAGAGTAGCATGAACTGTAAACAATTACTTGCTGTCTAATGTCCATAGCTAGCATTAAGGAAGTTTCACCTGAATTGTAAAATACTTCCTGAATCCCCCAGGGAACATAGCCCTCGGTTCTGTTCAAATCTGCAGTGATTGTTGAGTTAGCATGGTTGACAGTGCCCCTCTCCTCCCTCCACTGGAAACGGATATTAAAGTAGTTCTTACTGACAGTGCGGGAGGAGAGGGGCCATGGCAGACACTGCACACCGGAAAGCCCGCACAATCCCTGTCCCTATCCTGAGAAGGATTTTGAATTTCTGGTGATACTTTTTAAAGAGGTAGTAAAGCCCAACAATAACTATTCTTAAAAGTGTTCCCTTCCCCCTTCCTCCTACCTATCCTGCATACCCTGTATAATAAAGATTTTTATGCTTACCGGTTTTAAAAAAAAAATCTCGCCAGGTCATGTGATCCTGCAGCTCCGGCTTCCAGGGAGTGCTTAACAAATTCCAAGAGCTGTGATGTCACCCATAGGCTCCCATGGCCAAGCCATTGTCAGTGCTCCCTCATCTCCCCTGCAGCAGCTCCTCACTGACATAAAGATCCGAAGCTGCTGGATCACATGACTGGGGTGGATTAAAAATAGGTAAGTGTACACACTTTTTTTTATATAAGGTATGCAGGATAGGTAGGAGGAGGGGGAAGGAAGTGTCTTTAAGAATCATTATGGTAAGGCTTTTCTTCCACTTTAAGCCCTCATGCACACTGTACGTTTTAATAACACTGCTAACATTAGCTGTGTAAAGTCACGTTAAAAACGTGAGTTTTTTGGCTTTTTTCAGCACTTTTGCATTGGCGTTTAGCGGCCTTTTCCCGTGTTTTTGTCTTTTTTTTAATATTAAAAAAAAAACCCATTTCAAAAAAGTCCAAAAACGCTGGTTTGCGGTGTTTTACCCCGTTTTGCCACGTTAGAGCGTTTTTACAGCTAAAAAACTCCTCTAGAAACCCACTAGTCCTGGGTTTTATTTTCCAGCCGATAGACATTGATTCCAGTCTATGTGTGTATGGACACATAGGATAACATGCTGGGGGGTTTACGAGCTGTAGAAAAAAATGTCAAAAGCCAAAAACAGCCGCTGTAAAAATGTCCAGTGTGCATGAGGACTTATGCAGGCTATAGACGGTTTGAAAATCGGCCGATTTTTAGTGGGTTAATTCGTCGGCCGGTTTTTGGGTTTTTTGCACTTTTGGATTATCGGTCATGTTGGAAAATTCGTGGAAAACGACCGATTTTTGCGGCAATGATGGCCAAATCGTATGATCATTTTTACGAAAAAAATATGACCTGAAAAATGACATCATTTCCTGTTATATGGCAGGATTTTTATGATTTGGTTGGCCGATTTTCATAATAATTGGTGGTTACGTCGGTTTAATGAACGACCGATGTTTCGTTTATTGGACGAACAAAATGCCCGTTTTTCGTGCCGTCTATGGCCTACATAAGGCTGGCCATACACTATACAATTTTCTTAAAAATTTCTGTCCAATTTTTGCCCAATTTCCTTTAACTTTACCTTCAACTATGTAGTGCAAGGGCCTGCTTAATTGGATAGAATTAAAAGTGTTGTTTAGGCTTGACCTCATATTATATGGTTTTTGGTAAATCTAAGGCAAAAATCTCAAGAAAATTGTATAATGTATGGCTACCCTAATGCTTACATCCAGGCAAGCAGTGCCACAGTTCCTCAACCTCTACAGCACCGCCAGCTTGGAGCACACCCCATATTTCAGGACAATAAAAGAGTGGCTTTACACTGCTGAGGTCATCCTCCTGCTCATTCCACCTGACATCTTGTTTAGCTGCAACACCTGAGCACTGCTGCAGATCCTGATGGTTGCTGGTGCTGGCGCTTCCTCTGTGCTGTGCAGACAATTACAGCAGGCTGATATCAGGACAAATTCAAGTGCTAGCTGTGTCCAAGTGACAGAACAGCATTAGGTAAAGCTTAGTAATTCAAGTGAAGCTTAAAAACAGTTGAAAGAAAGATACAGTATTTACCCATAAAATCTGCTCTCATTTTCCTTGCAGGTTAGAGAATAAAAAGAAACCTGTAATTACTTGGTCTGGCAATTCTAGTATCTTCAGAACAGATAAGTGTTGGCAATGCTCAGAGCACACAGTCCTCATGCACACTGGTCGTTTCTACAGCTGCTGTTTTTGACTTTTGACTTGTTATCCTATGAGTCCATGCACACATAGACTGTAATCATCGTTTTTTTGGCAGGGGCATTTTTTGGCTGGAAAAAAACCCCCAGAACTAGTGGGTTTCTAGAGGAGTTTTTTAGCTGTAAAAATGTAAAAAAATTTAAATGTAAAAATGTGGCAAAAAGTGGTAAATCGTGGCAAACCAGTGTTTTGGACTTTTTTTTGGGCAAAAAAAACTGCTAAAAAACGCAAACACGGCAAAACACTAATGCAAAAATGCTAAAAACCGCTGAAAATCTCACGTTTTTTACGTAACTTTACACAGCTAACGTTACCAGAGTTATCAAAACGCCCCGTGTGCATGGAGCCTTATGTTTTAAAGCCGAACTTCAGCCTTCCCATCAATCTTTCACAGCTGGACAGGCTACTCTCTTGTACAAAAATTGCTGACTTTGATTTCACTGCACACTGTGAGTTTATGAAAGCGTGCATCAGAAGCTGCAGTGAGTCTGATAGAGCCCCTTCATTTTTCAGCTGGAGGATGTCAGCATTGTTTGACCTTTCCTCTTTGACCTTACTGTCCCTGACTTTCCTGTTTGATTCACTGGATTTCAGTTCTTTCTTTCATGGAAGTTTAGTATGGACAATCATTATGCAATGCAGCCTGCTTAGAAGCGCCTGTTCCTTCAGACTATCACATGCCTGACAAAGGGGTCCTGCGCTGCGCCAAAATGCTGCACTTTCCTTTGTGATCTGATCTTTTTGGGATAAAAACCTTTTTTGGACCATATTGGAGATCCATAGTGTGCTGGTAATTATGTACGTTTTTTCCTCCAGACTGACATCCACCCAATAAAGCGGAATGAAACCCATTGATTAAAATGATTGTAAAGGCTTTTTTTTTTTTTTTTTTTTTTTTTTTAGAAAACATAACAAACATGTCTATACTTACCTGCTGTGTGCAGTGGTATTCCTCCTCTTCTCGGGACCCCCACTGGTGCTCCTGGCCCCTCCCTCCTGTCGGGTGCCCCCACAGCAACCAGCTTACTATGGGGGCACCTGATGCTCCGTGTGTCCATTCACATATGGAGCAGCGGCTTGGTCCCGCCCCTCTCTCTTTTCATTGGCTCACTGGCTATGATTGACAGCAGTGGGAGATAATGGCACCCACTTCTATCTCAGCCAATGAGGAGAGGGAGTCCCGGGCTAGCCAAGACTCCAGTGCACATCGCTGGATCGAGAGGGGGCTTAGGTGAGTATTAGGGGGTCTGGGGGGGATGCTGGACACAGAAGGTTTTTTTACCTTCATGTATACAATGCATGAAGGTAAAAGACCTTGAGCTTTTACAACCACTTTACCCGTTTCCCCAGGCATGCCACGAATGAAAACTGTCACAGTTGCTTGTGCTCTAAACTGAGCTTTTACAACCATTTTAACCATTTCCCAAGACATGCCACGAATGAAAACTGTCGCAGTTGCTTGTGCTCTAAACTGAGCTTTTACAACAACTTTAACCATTTCCCAAGACATGCCACGAATGAAAACTGTCACGGTTGCTTGTGTTTTAAACTGAACTGCGAAGCCATCAAATGATTGGTGTCATAGCTGATTGCATGTGTAGTAGCATGGCAACTGCAAACAGGCTAAGATGGCAGCTTCTTTGGCTGCAAAGGACAGGAGCTTTTAGTTCTGCGTTAAGCCATTCTAAGATCCAGCCCACAGCTTACATCAAGGCTGGATGCTCCTGAGTATTGAGCCAGGGTGCCGTAATGAGTTCAGGAAATTATGGTTCCTTTCATCAGCCGTGATCTGCCTGTATTGCATGGAGAAGCACAAATATGCAGTGATGCTAAAATGAGATATTTAGAGACAGTAGAAAGGTTTTATTTAAAAATGTTATTAGCGTGTTGGTTAGTCGGCAGAGAAGCAACCGCGGAAAACAAAATATGAGCAGATTAAACTTCAGTTTTAGGTTTGATTTTGTAATCTGCATTAAACAATGACCGCTGGGAGATGATCAGTTGCTGTGGGCAGCACAGGAATAGCTTTTTCAGCATTTATTTTGAAAAATTGATTTTGCAAACAAGTAGAAAATAGGACCATTTTTCTGAAAGAAAACTGTAGTATAAAGAATACCTTGTTTTACTGTAAAAAAGAAGAAAAGGGAAGTGGTGAAATAATCCCACCGCAAGTGTTGAAGAAATCCAAAGCCAGCAATTGTTGGTGTAGGTATTTAAGACGTGTTTGTATTTCTTGCTGTATATACCTTTGCTCCTGCTTTGGCTGGGTCATTGGTTGCTGTGACAATATCGGTGGTTCCTTTGTGTCTGATAACAATCTTTCTATACTTGGCAACTAGATGGTAAATGTATTCCTAAATATCTTCATTATTGACCAATGACTGCTTGAAATAGCATTAGGTGATTCATACTAAACCTATTTGCATAAACAGATATAGACTTGATTTATTGATCTTTCCGAACAGTATTCGTGTGATTTGTTCTTGAGGATATGTATTTATGCTTTATTAAATTGTTATTAATTTTCAAGATTGCTATTGATGTTTTCAAAGCTCAAGGTAAATTTCTACTGAATTCATAGAAATTCAGTGTAATGTTTTTCTACAAAGAATAGATAACAGTGCCATACACTTTTACACACACATATATGTATATATATATATACACACACACACACACATCCGATGTATTATTTTTGTTCAATGTATTTAACTGTGTATAGCTGCTTCAGATGATGATGACGGCTCTTTGCATACAGAGAGGTTTATGACCTCATAAACTCTAGTCACGCACCATGACCTCGCTCTAGGAATAGGCAGACATATATATCACCCAGGCTGGTGCTGTAATTGAAAATGCGCTTTTCATTTGGTCGGTAGCTAAAAGCAATAGTAAATCTTTGCAATGTGCATCTCAGTCCCTTAACATAGATATTAAAGGGATTACTTTATTCTTTATGAATTATTTCCATGCCTAGTTGAAATTATAATAATGTTTTACTTCAATTATTGTTAATATGTTTGTATTGTGTACATTTTTTTTCAGATTCCACAAAGCTGACTTTAGTAGTGTTGTGCAAATATACAAAAGCTTTGATACATTCTTTTTCTGTGTTATGCAATAACAATTAGAAACATAGTATAAGCCCCTAATATCCTGCTTGCTTCACCTTAGGTTTCCAGAAAAATACACCTTCCATAGGGATGGATAATAATGCATATACTGTACAGCATGTAAAACGTGCCTAAAACCAGGAAAACAAAGATGTGATTATAGTTCTATATAATATAAAGTAAAGCCAAGCCACAACATAAATCAGGTGTGGTAAAATAGAAGCAAATGTTTCATTCACGTTTTTAGTCGTGTAACAGTCCTGGGAGAAAGTCAGACTCTGGTAAACAGTTCTCAAAATAGCTTGTTAAAGTTTTAGTAAAATTGTAATCTACAATATTCTTATGTACCCTCTGCCTCCTGTATCCTACTGTTTATTAACTTGGATCCCTTCTCTGCCATTTCTTCATGCTCTATGTATGTAGACACATAACATGTTTAAAACACATCTCCAGACAAAGACTTGTTCCTTCTCATCCCTCTCTACAGCCCCCCATGTCTACCTACAACCTTCCTCTCATCCCCCCTGCTATCTCCATCTCATCCCTCCCTACATCCCCTTTCCATCTCTTTCTACAACCCCCCTCTCATCCCTTCCTACAGCCCCCCCTCTCATCTCTCCCTAAACCTCCCCCTCTCATCCCTCCCTAAAACCCCTCTTCCCTTCCTACAACCCCTCTCTCATCCCTCTCTACAACCCCTCTCTCATCCCTCCCTACAATCTCTCTCTCATCGCTGCCTACAACCCCCTGTCATCCCTCCGTACAACCAAACCTCTCATCCCTCCTCCTACAGCCAAGCTTCCCATTCCTCCCTACAACCTCCCTCCCATCCCTCCCTACACCCACCCCCCATCCCTCTCTACAACCTCCCTCTTCTCCCTCCCTAAACCCCCCCTCTCATCGCTCCCTACAGCTTCTTTCCATCTCTCTCTACAACCCTCATCCCTTCCTACAGCCCCCCTCTCATCTCTCCCTAAAAACCCTCTCTCATCCCTCCCTAAAACCTCCTCTTCCCTCCCTACAACCCCCCTTTCATCCCTCCCTACAAACTCCCTCTCATCTCTCCCTACAACCCCCTGTCATCCCTCCATACACCCACTCCCCTCATCCCTCTCTACAGCCCCCCCTCTTATCCCTCCCTACATCCCCCCCATCACTCCCTACAACCAAACCTCTCATCCCTCCCCCTACAGCCAAGCCTCCCATTCCTCCCTACAACCTCCCTCCAATCCCTCCCTACACTCATCCTCTCACCCCTCCCCCTACAGCCAAGCTTCTCATTCCTCCCTACAACCCCCCTCTCATCTCTCATCTCTTCCTACAACCTTCCTCTCACCTCTCCCTAGAACCCTCTTCTCATCCCTTCCTACAACCCCCATGCCTCACCCCTCCGTACAACCAAACCTCTCATCCCTTCTTACAATCCCCTCTCATCCCTCCCTGCAACCCCCTCTCATCTCTTCCTACAATCCCCCTCTCATCCCTTCCCCTACAACCAAACCCCTCATTCCTTCCCCTACAACCAAACCCCTCATCCCTTCCCCTACAACCAAACCTCTCATCCCTTCCCCTACAACCAAACCCCTCATCCCTTCCCCTACAACCAAACCCCTCATCCCTTCCCCTACAACCAAACCTCTCATCCCTCCCTGCAACCCCCTCTCATCTCTTCCTACAATCCCCCTCTCATCCCTTCCCCTACAACCAAACCTCTCATCCCTTCCCCTACAACCAAACCTCTCATCCCTTCCCCTACAACCAAACCCCTCATCCCTTCCCCTACAACCAAACCCCTCATCCCTTCCCCTACAACCAAACCTCTCATCCCTTCCCCTACAACCAAACCCCTCATCCCTTCCCCTACAACCAAACCCCTCATCCCTTCCCCTACAACCAAACCTCTCATCCCTTCTTACAATCCCCTCTCATCCCTCCCTGCAACCCCCTCTCATCTCTTCCTACAATCCCCCTCTCATCCCTTCCCCTACAACCAAACCTCTCATCCCTTCCCCTACAACCAAACCTCTCATCCCTTCTTACAATCCCCTCTCATCCCTCCCTGCAACCCCCTCTCATCTCTTCCTACAATCCCCCTCTCATCCCTTCCCCTACAACCAAACCTCTCATCCCTTCCCCTACAACCAAACCTCTCATCCCTTCCCCTACAACCAAACCCCTCATCCCTTCCCCTACAACCAAACCCCTCATCCCTTCCCCTACAACCAAACCTCTCATCCCTTCCCCTACAACCAAACCCCTCATCCCTTCCCCTACAACCAAACCCCTCATCCCTTCCCCTACAACCAAACCTCTCATCCCTTCCCCTACAACCAAACCCCTCATCCCTTCCCCTACAACCAAACCCCTCATCCCTTCCCCTACAACCAAACCCCTCATCCCTTCCCCTACAACCAAACCTCTCATCCCTTCCCTTACAACCAAACCTCACATCCCTCCCTACAACCCCCCTCTCATCTCTCCCTATAATCTTCTTCTCTTCCCCTCCTACAAGTACCCCCCAACATCTCCCCACAACCAAACCTCGAATCCCTCTCTATAGCCCCCCTCTCATCCATTCAGATGTTATGAAAACAATAGACAGCAAATAAGGCCTTTTCATAACCACTTAATGTGGAGCTCCACCCAAAAGGGGAAGTTTTGCTTTAAGACCTCCTCCACCACTCCTGATTGTGAAATAGAGCCTTTGGGGAGGAGGGGCCAGTGGGTAGGCAATATTGACAGGTACCCTCTCCCACTTCCGCTCCAACCGCCTAGGTGATCGGAAGTGGAAATTTTTCCCCCTTCTGGGACACGTTATAGGTCCCAGAAGCCTGAGGGACCATTCACAGTGGGCAGAGCCACTCACGCATGCACAGTTGGCACCCTGTCTGTGAAACCACAAGCTGTCATAGCCGGGTGCCCATAGTAAAGATGCCGGCATTGGAGAAGAGGACACAAAGAGAAAGTGGCTTGGCCAAGTACAGCGCTGGATCCTGGGACAGGTGAGTGACTGTTTACTAAAAGTCAGCAGCTACAGTTTTTGTAGCTGCTGACTTCTAATTTTTACACAGTAGACTGGAGCTCTGCTTTACCCCAGGTTCACACCTAAGCGTTTTCCGCAGCATTTTGCGTTTTGCAGAAACGCACTATAGTCCAATTAACATGATTTTCTATGGGACACGTTCACATCTCCGCTTTTTCCCCCCGGTGCATTTTTGGAAAAGGTCAGGGACTTTTTTAAACGCAAAAAGTTGTGTTTTTGGTTCTATAGCCTTCAATGCAAATGCTGCAGAAAAGCATGTAGTGTGTTTTTGATGCATTCATCTGCCTAGCAACAAGAACCCCCCCCCCCCCTGCAAAATGTGTCAAAAACGCATATGCAAAAACGCAAAATGGACCGCAAAAAGCACTGCAGAAATGGATCAAACACAAACTGCTTAGGTGTGAACCTTGCCTTAAGGAACAAGCTTTTTCTGGCACTTTTTGTTTCCATGTAACAATCAGGTTTTTTTTTGCTAGAAAATTATTTAGAAACCTCAAACATATATTTTTTAACACAGAGGCCCTAGAGAATAAATTGATGGGATTTGCAAATTATTTTCACATGGTCACATAGAATTTTAATGCAAAAAGACACAATAGATAACCCAATGTTTTTGTAAAATATAAAAGATGATGTTTTGCCGAGTAAATACATACCAAAAATTTAACACTTTAAAATTGCACACACCCATGAAACGCCGACAAGCAACGTAAATTTTAATATCTATAGGTGATGCTTTAAAAACCTTTACAGGTTTCGACTTTAGATTTACAGAGAAGGTCTGGTGCTAGGCCTACTGCTGACGATCTGATGTTCCCTCACATGTGTTGGACAATTGCTCTTTGGGACATTTAGGACTGATGCATGCGTTCGCCGTTGTGCGCAAAAACGGGATGGGGACGCTTTTTTTACACTGTCACATTAAAAAAAATTTAATGAAGATGAACAAAGCTGATCCAATCTTTGTTCGACTTCGTGACCAGCCGGTGGTAGTGCTGGCTGGACGTAATTGTGGACGGGAGATCCGGTTAAAGTGGCGGAAGGCAGCAGGAGGGGGGGGGGGGAAGTCCCCTCCCACTGCTTGTAATAGCAATCAAGCAGCTAGTTAGCCTCTCTGATTGCTATTACAAGAAAACCAACCATCAGCACAAAATAACCTGGGATGATGCCTGCAGCAAGTTGGCAAGTTGACATGAGGCTCTGAAACATCAATATTGTAACTATGATGTAATTGCTGAATAAAGCTTCAGATCCATTTTGGAGATCCTTGGTGTGCTGGTGACATACTTCTCAGTTTGAAGGCCTTTTGATATTTCGCCTGACTCCTTTATGTTTGTTCCTTGCTGCCATCACTTCTACAAGTGATGTCCAGTGGGGGTAGGGCTGCAGTGGATCACTCGCCTGTTTATAATGTCATCTTGCTGCTGCAGTCTACTGGATCCTGACTGGACTCCTCCACTTTGCAGTCAATAGGAAATGTCCACTGCAACCTGGCAGTGATGTGGACACCTAAAAGAAGGATCCTTCTGCTCTGCAAGGACAAAAATGGAAGACTTAGGACTAGGTTCATTACTTCACCAGTAAATTAGCTGAGTATTTGGGGTAGTTATCATTGGAATTTTTTTACAAACTTATCTATGCCTTGAGTTTAGCATTAGAATCCAGAAAGTAATAATTAATATGTCCATTCTACCTTAACCACTTCAAGTCTGAATATTTTCAGCCCCTTCTAGTCTAGGCCAATTTGCAACTTTCAGCGCTGTCACACTTTGAGTGGCAGTTACTCAGTCATGCAACACAAATTACTTAGTCCAGGGTGTCAAACTCCATTTCATTGCGGACCGTATCAGCATTATGGTTGCCCTCAAATGGCCAGTTGTATCTGTAAGACTAAATGTCCAGAGTACCTCATCCCCCATTACATCAGATGTCGAGACTCCCATAAACTCCCTAACATCACCGTGCAACCCCTTTGGGAGCAGAGCTGGAAAGCAGAAAGTGCAGGGTCTGGAGGAGGACCAGAGGAGGAGTGGAGTCAGTTACCAGAGTCTGCTGAATGCTGAGACCAGGGGAGGCAGAGATGAGGGGGTACTGCAGCTACACTGAGAGGTGCAGGATTTGGCAGAGGAGTTCTATTATCCTCTCTGCTACCGGCTGCTGAAACAAGGTTTGGGCTGAGACAAGGGGGTACCTGCAATTACCTGCAGGAGAGGTGCGATGGCCACAGGAAATGGTCTGGAGGGCCGGATTTGGCCCACGGGCCTTGTGTTTGACACCTGTGACTTAGTCATTTAATACTGTACCTATATGAAATTATCGTTTTTTGGAAACCGATAGAGCTTTCTTTTGGTGGTATTTGATCACTACTGGGTTTTTTACATTTTTTTTGCTATATAAATGAAAAAATACTACAAAGTTTGAAAAAAAACAATTTTTGCTTTTGTTATTATTATTATACAGTATTTATAAAGCGCCAATAGTTCGCTCAGCGCTGTACGTTACAAAGGGGGACAGAACATGTGACAGAACAATAACAATACAATGCAAAACATGAGGGGATCGAGGGCCCTGCTCTTTCGAGCTTACAGTCTAGGAATAAAACTTTGCAAATAATCTTTCTTCATAAATTTAGGCCAAAATGTATTCTGCTACACTATCGTGGTAAAAATAACCCAAAAAAGTGGATATTATGTAGTCTGTGTGAAAGGTATCGAGTCTACAAACTGTGGGATATATACAGTATTTGAAAATTGATCAGTTGAAACCCTAAAATGCCGGATGCTGGTATGACGTATGGCTATGATCAGGGTGCTTGTGTGGCATATGGCAATGATCAGGATGCTGATATGACGTGTGGCAGTGACCAGGGTGCTTGTGTAGCGTAGGCAGTGATCAGGGTGTTTGTGTGGCATATGGCAGTGATCAGGATGCTGGTATAACGTATGGCAGTGATCAGGACATTGGTATGGTGTATGGCAGTGATCAGGATGCTGATATGACATGTGGCAGTGACCAGGGTGCTTGTGTGGGGTATTGCAGTGATCAGGGTGCTTGTGTGGGGTATGGCAGTGATCAGGGTGCTTGTGTGGGGTATGGCAGTGATCAGGGTGCTTGTGTGGGGTATGGCAGTGATCAGGGCGCTTGTGTGGCATATTGCAGTGATCAGGGTGCTTGTGTGGCATATGGCAGTGATCAGGGTGCTGGTATGACATATGGCAGTGATCAGGATGCTGGCATGGTGTATGGCAGTGATCAGGATGCTGGTATGACATTTGGCAGCGATCAGAATGCTGGTATGACATATGGCAGTGATCAGGATGCTGGTATGGTGTATGGCAGTGATCAGGACATTGGTATGGTGTATGACAGTGATCAGGATGCTGGTTTGGTGTATGGCAGTGATCAGGACATTGGTATGGTGTATGGCAGTGATCAGGATGCTGGTTTGGTGTATGGCAGTGATCAGGACATTGGTATGGTGTATGGCAGTGATCAGGATGCTGGTATGACATATGGCAGTGACCATGGTGCTTGTATGGCATATGGTGGTAATCAGGATGCTGGTATGACATATAGCAGTGATCAGGATGCTGGTATGATATATGGCAGTGATCAGAACGCTGGTATGACATAGGCAGTGACCCCGGTGCTTGTATCTCATATGGCGGTAATCAGGATGCTGGTATGAATATGGCAGTGATCAGAATGCTGGTATCACATTTGGCAGTGATCAGGACATTGGTATGGTGTATGGCAGTTATCAGGACATTGGTATGGTGTATGGCGGTTATCAGGATGCTGGTATGACATTTGGCAGTGATCAGAATGCTGGTATCACATATGGCAGTGATCAGGATGCTGGTATGATGTATGGCAGTGATCAGGACATTGGTATGGTATATGGCGGTGTATTGTGAGTACTGGGACAGGTGACAGGGGCTGGCTGCATTATTTAATATTCTAACACTGGGGCAGTAATCAGGGGCACTGGGGCTGGCTTGTACTGCATTCTGTAAATGTACATGCAGCCTGGCAGACTGCTGTACACTCACCGGCTGCAGCAATCTTTCTCTCTGCTCTCACTCTGAGAACCAATCTTTACTTTCACTTTCATTGTTTACTATGTGATTGCTGTGATTGGACACAGCAGTCACATGGTAAAACATCACACTCAGACACAGCGGTAATGTAATCTGCTGTGTCCAGGCAACATTTGGATCTCTCGGTTGCATGCTCTGGGAGCCGAGCAGGAGCAGCAGATGCGGGCTGATTCACAGGTATGTTATCCCGCATTGGCACAGCTTCCAGTCTGCCATCTATATGCAATGGGCAGATGGGAAGTGGTTAAACAGTCTGCTAATAAGTCTGACCAGCAAAATCTAGAAATTATGTTTTGCTAGTTTATATAACAAAATATGTATATATATCTTCAGATACATATACTTTTTTTGAAGATATATATACATATTTTGTTATATAATATATGTTTCACACAGATTATGAGTATTGTGTAAAGTGTTGATGCACCATAATTTGATTTAATAGTTTGTTAAATAATTTATTGCACAAGGGGAGTATCACATTTTGGCTCACGAGTATTACCTATTTCATTTATGTTTTGCTAGTAATGGTAGTTAGTTTTCTTTTTCTTTTTAAACATTGCTTCTATTCAGATGAATTCTATTCACCTGAAATCCTTTCTGAGCTTGGTTATGGTATGGAGATTGAATGGTTCTGTGGCCAGAGGTGGCAAATTCTTAAAATATAATGGAACCAATGACGTTATAATATAATATAGTTTTCAGCATGGTGGTTAACTGTAACGGTAGGCCCAAATATTCAGGAGATGAGTACATTAAGTATATTGACATCACAGTCTTACATAATAGAGAATTTTGCGACGTTGGATTCAGCGTTCATTTAAGACCTTTTTTTTGCTGTGGTTTTTTATAGTAATTACTTCTTGAAACTATTGTAGGCAGTTCTTATTGAAAAATCTATAAGAAGTATATATTGAGTTGTGTCAAATAATAAAGGTGTTTGATGACTTCCTAAAGGCTTTTCTTTTTTGAATTTTTAGTTCTACAGACTAAGATTTTGGTATTTTTACAGTAATGATTGTGGAGATTATAAACTCGGTAACACATTATGGCCCATTCAGTTCTCTTAATTTTTTGCTTACCCAATTCTATATTTATATTTTTTCCTTAACATACATACCGGTAGTACATTTTAAAGTGTATGTCAAGCTAAAACGTTTTTGTTATTTTTGGATAGAGTGGGGAAGGGATAGAACCTTTTGTTAGATATTTACTGTTATTCAGGGCTCCATAAGGGCCTGTTCACATTAGCTGCAGGCTAAAATGGTGGGGGCTAGCATCCATTATGTGTGGGCAGTACAGGCACAGTTTACCTTTTTTCTTTTTTTCCGTTATTGAAATGTCAAAGTGACATTTCATTCAGTCCTATGCACTGCAGCAAAGTAAATGGTGACTGCAAATGTGCTCTGGTGCATTGCCGAAAAATGTAGCTCATCTTCACTTTTCCACAACGCACTGCAATCCACCTTAAGGTAGTGACAGAAAAACTCCTGCGCTGCCAATCCTAGAACCGAACCAAACTCTGGGTGGCTGCTAGCACCTATCTAACTGACCAAAATAGTGATACAAAAATGTATAGGAGGGGAATGGTGCTGCGCTACCCCAATAACAAATACGATAAATGAAATGAATAGAATGATAAAAATGCAGCAAGTAAACAAATAAATAAGTGGATCATGAATATACCTCAATCTCATGATATCTCAAGGTCATATAGCACTACCTCAAAATGTATGAAGTGAAAAAATGAAACCATCAGGGAAATGGCAACAAGTGAACAAAAAATTAATACATAAATGAGCTCAATGCATAACCTAATAAACAATAAAGGTACTAAATCATATAAAATCGCATGACATAAAACACCATGTGTCAAAAACAATGTAAAAAAACAATGTGACCAAAAAACAATCTTATTGTGCACAGTCCAAAATAACTCCGTGTTCATTCAATAGGTGACAACGTCTGGTGATCACTGCAACAAAAATATCTGCCACCAGCTAGTGTGCACACTCACCTCCATGCTGCGTCCCCCCAGGGGTCAACACACTTCAATGTAGCACTCAGGAGGGTGATCCTAACCACATCTGCACCCTTGGCTGTAATCCAGGAAATCCTCTTGGTGGAACCAAACACTCTCATACATGTACCAATAGTGGTGGTATCCCCTCACGGAGGTAATCAGCCAATCTCCCCATATAGAAGGTTAGAACAAAAAAGCCTCCCATAGTACAGTAGGCTTGAAACATTTATTGGAAAACCAGCCAAATGGCTGCTTACAGAAAAAACACAGGATTCACAGACCCACAAGCATAAAACTGCAGAGAACACACGTGGGTGTACTTGCATGGGTGTACCAAGATGGCGACTTTGGATGGAAGCGTGGCGACGTCATTTCCGGTGCGGTTCATACATTTTGTGGTAGTGCTATATTCACGAGATTGAGGTATATTAATGATCCACTTATTTATTTGTTTACTTGCTGCATTTTTACCATTCTATTCGTTTATCGTATATTTGTTATTGGGGTAGCGCAGCACCATTCCCCTATATACCTGAAGGTAGTGTTGCAGAAGGAACAGGGAACGTAGAAAACAGTTGTTGATCAATTGCAGAAAAAGACTAGTCACCACAAACAGGTTGATTTACTAAAACTGGAGAGTGCAAGATCTGGTGCAGATCTGCATAGAAACCAATCAGCTTCCAATCAGTTTTTTTTTTGGTCAAAACATAATTGAGCAAACTGAAGTTAGAAGCTGATTGGCTACCATGCATAGCTGCATTAGATTCTCAGTGCTCCAGTTTTATTAAAGTGTTACTAAACCCAGGACCCTGCATTCACTATATCTGGTCTCCCTCAGTACACAGAACATGGAAATGCAATTATTTTTGTAAATATAAACTGCTAAATACCTTTTCTTATCAACAGTTAGAGCAGTCTTGTGACTTCTATCAGTGTTCAGCAGAGCACTGGTTAAAGCTTATAGGAGTTTTTCTTTCTGCTCTAGGAGGATGCAGAACTCCTAACCTCTGTTTATACAGTGCTGATTGGCCCTGTGCAGATCACATGCACTCTCCCAAGAAAACAAACCCTCTAGCAATACACACCAAACTGATTGTCTCCACATGATATGTCTTATCAGGAGATAAGAGGGGATGCTGGAATAAGGAGAGGATCAGAGAAGTCAGGATCACATAGCATGTTTACACAATGCAGAGGATTAACCCCTTAGGTTCCACAGTGAGTATAACAAGCATGCTTTACTGCATATACAGACTGATTTTACTGTTGTGGGTTTATAAACACTTTAAATCTCCTCCATAGTGTTATCAGGCTCTTAGAGAGCTTATCTCTCATTTCCTGTCCTGCTGACATTTTACCAAACAGAAATCTCCAACAGCAAGGTGGACAGAATAACACAGGTAGTCTGCACAGGACCGCCCTGAATTTCTGACACGGTCAACAAATACCTGTCACTATTCTGACAGGTATTTTTTGCACTTACTACACAGATATAACAAAATAGTTAGCTCCAAGGAGCAGGGCCCTCCTATCCCTCTTGTATTGTTCTGTATTATCTCCCATTATATTGTAAAGTGCTGAGCAAACTGTTGGCGCTATATAAATCCTGTATAATAATATTAATAAATATTTAATGGTACCTGTATACATCTCAAAGTTTCATTTTAAATTTCAACTGGAAGTTCCTGATCTGTGACAATTTATTGTTTAAAAATAAAGGTTTCTTCCAAATTGTTAATCTCAATCCCGCTTTCATCTGTATATATAAATGTCATGTAGAACAGCATTGCATGGTAAACCTAAAAGCAGAATACCAAATGTGGCTTCTTTGGACTCCTACATCAAAAACTGCTAGACACAAGATAAGGTTTTGTTGTCACAGCTTTGATTGGAAGGTATGCTCTGCTACCTCTTGCCCACATGTACCGGACATAGAATTTACAATGCTTTACTGGCTACTGTAAACTAATGGGCTATCATCTATTGTTCTTTGTTATTTTCTTTTTTTTTTGCAGATAGTATCATGAAAGATGTTTGCACAGGAATTTTGTTTCTTTCTAGATAAGCAATTTATCATCCACATTTCAGCTGCCATTGGCATCGCATGCAGATGAGAGGGTACAAGTTGAAGATAATAAATCATATTTTTCCTGTCTTTAGTTTTGGGGACAAAACTGCAGACGTTTTGAAATCGATGTTTGCAGGGCATCTTAGTGTTTCAAAGAATCAAATTTCCCAGGAAAACATGACATTTTGGATACAACCTCTGTCTTTGTCAGATTTGACCTTCATCATCACTTCAGATGGGAAGGAAATGTATTAAGCCACTCTTAGTAATATAATATGACTTCTTCTGTTAAAGCAAGGGTCTCCAAAATTTTTAAACAAAGGGCCAGTTTACTGTCCTTAAGCCTTTAGAGGGGCTGCACTGTGACCATCAGGAGTAGAAAATGTCCCAGCATCAGTTGGAGTAAACAATGCCCCATCCTTGGTGTCATTGGGAAGAATTGTGCCCCATCATTGGTGTCATTGGGCCCCATTGTTGGTGTCACTGGTAGGAATAGTGCCTCATCATTGGCGTGATTGGGAGGAATAGTGCCCCATCACTGGCTTCATTGGAAGGAATTGTGCCCCATCATTGGTGTCATTGGGCCACATTGTTGCTGTCATTGGAAGGAACTGTGCCTCATCATTGGGAGGAATTGTGCCCCATCACTGGTGTCATTGGTAGGAATTGTGCCCCATCATTGGTAGGAATTGTGCCCCATCATTAGTGCCATTGGGCCCCATTGTTGGTGTCATTGGGAGGAACTGTGCCCCATCGTTGGTGTCATTGGGAGGAACTGTGCCCCATTGTTGGTGTCATTGGGAGGAACTCTGCCCCCTCGTTGGTGTCATGGGGAGGAACTGTTCCCTATTGTTGGTGTCATTGGGAAGAACTGTGCCCCATTATTGATGTTGGTGAATGAAATAGTGCCCCAAGGGCTGGATAAAAGCAAACAGAGGGCCGTATCCGGCCCCTGGGCCCCAGTTTGGAGACCACTGTCTTAAAGCATTAAGATGCCCTGATGGCTTTGTATGGATATTTGTGGCTGTGTTTTAATATACACATTCCACTCATGTGCTTCATCCTGACCTATTCAAGCTTAAAACCAACCAGTTGTGATATATTTCACACTAATGGGGTGCAAATGATTGAAAGACGCCGCACTCCTTAGCAGCTCACATACTGAAACAAGATCCTTCCAGGCCACACTATCTGACACGTTTCACCCCACTCTATGACTAAGCCCTGTGGACGGGACAAAACCTGTCAGGAAGCATGGCCTGGGAGGAGCCTAGACTGAGGTTGTTTTCTATTTTGTGTCAGTATATGGACTGTTAAGGACTGTGACGTCTTCCAACTACATTTGGTATATGAGGCTTGGATGGGCAGTATAGATGCCAGGACCCAAGTGAAGTGAGCCACCGAATGGATTGAATGGCGAAGATGATTGGTGCTAATTTTTGACACAAATCATTCTTTCGGACACATTCTTATAGGCTGGGTTCACACCTGGTGTCATTCATAATGCAGATCAACAACACATTTCAAGGGGACAGTTAAAATCAGTGGAAGTGCATGAAAGCACACATGATTCCATGTGTTAAAACGAGCATTGTAATGCAGTGAAGCAAATGTGAAAATGCACATGAGCATGTATGACCACCTATTGGAAAGCACATTAAAATACTGTAATGAGAATGCATTGGTATAAACCCAGAGGAAAATTGTATATCTAAAGCCAAAACTTTTTTTCTTTTTTAGTTTTGGATATAGTAAAATAAAAAATGTGTTAGAAAAAAGTGTCAGCGTTCCATTGGTGAGACCTCCATTTAATTTCTGCGCTTTAGATACAATAGGAAGTGAAAAAGAAACCTTCTCAAACTGTCGAAAATCCTCTCACAATCTTGGCAGGGTTTCTAATCTTTCCCTAATCTATTCAAAATTAAAATACAAAGTTTGGCTTTAGATACATTTCAATGCATTCTGTTGGTAAGCTTATCATGGTAATTTATGATTAGAGGAAACAGAGTTTACTAAATGGAGACAGTCAGGCATATTTGCATTCGGAGCATACCTCTAGTGCCTCATGTAACCCCCAGTGCATAACCACTGTAATGTTGGAGAAGTTCATTCAATGCTGTAGAGTGGGTCCATGACAGTCAGAAAATGCAGTTTTAGGGCCTAGTGTTCCATTTTTATTTAAAATGATAGAAAAAAGTTCAACAAAGCAGTTGTCCTTGTAGAGGGTTCCACCACTACTTGAAAATATAAATTAAAATGTCCATAAACATCCTGGCCTGCTTTTGCAGCGCCGCTGCTTAGGCCTCCGATATGTTCCCCTAGACCACCTCCCAGCAACCTGTTTTTCCAGGCAACCTCTGCATTTCCCACACGTCTCTCTCTGAACAATCAGCTTCTTGCTGACCTTGGCCTGGGCAGGGACCTCCTACACCCATTTCGGCTGTTGGCCAAAATGAAAAACAGCACTGATACAGGTGCCGAAAAAGCTGCTCGGTAGTTTTCAGCCTTACCTGAGAAACCATCGATCCCGGCGCTGGGCATAGATATGAGTGAAGGAAAGATGGCCACCACTCATCAATATGTCACTTCTCGTTCTGGCCTTTTTTTTTTAAAAGCACTAGATTTTTTTTGTTCTAATGCTTATTGACCCCATATCTCTCCATAAAGAGGACCTGTCACTAATTCTTTCTATCAGAAGGGATGCATGCATTTCTTATGATAAGAATAAAATTGATTAAATTTTGTTTAAAGGGACAGTGAAAAAACCCCCCAAAAAACCATTAAATACATTTTTTTAAAAAAGTTTTAAGTACCCCCGTGCTCGCATGTAGTGGTGAACGCATACATAGGCCATGCCCACATATGTAAACGGTGTTTAAACCACACACGTGAGGCATCTCCATGAACTTCAGAGCAAGAGCAATAATTCTCACACTAGACCTCCTCTGTAACTTTACACTACTAACCTGTAGACGTTTTTAAAGCATCACCCATGGAGATTTTTATGTTTCAGGCCATTCCACGAGCGTGCGCAATTTTAAAGCGTGACATGTTGGGTATCTATTTACTCGCCGTAACATCCTCTTTCATATTTTACAAAACAATTTAGGTATATATTGTTTTTGTTTTTTTTTTAATCAATGTATTTTTTTCCAAAAAATATATATTCATTTTTAAAAACTGCGCATTTCTGTTTTCGGCCAAGTGCATTTTGAATTTTAGTTTTCGGCACCAGAATTTTCATTTTGGTGCACCATAGTGTGCAGCCGTACACTTCTGGCTGCTCCCTTGCAGCCTCACGTTCAATAGATATACCTACTCAAACACCCTGCTGGTTAACGGTGAGACCCAGACACAGCATTAGAGGCTTCTTCCTCCCAAGACTTTTTAAAGCCTCCGAACTCTGGAATCCAAGCCTGCAATACCAGTGATGGACATCTAGCACAGTCACACCAGATCCATCTTCTATTTCATTCATGGGGTCTGTTTGTGGGCTCTGCATGCTGTATGGATGCGTTCATGAGGCCTTTGTCATTTACACTTGGGAAAGTCTCATATTAACCGTGTAAACAAAGAAATTGTTCAAGTAAGCATTTGTGGACAATGTCACAGGGGTAAAAAAGCATCCGGTGAAGAGTCTTGGCTTGTTGAGATATGTGCGAATTTAACCTTGCCCTCCTTTACCACCTAAAGTTAAATTAGGTCATAAGGGTGTAATAAAGCTCCCCAGGATGACATCTAGAACATCTTCTCTTCACACTTGCTGGAACGGTAGGCTCCCAGCCCCAGATGTTTAGCTCTTGCAGGTGTTACGCTTAGGAGAACTTGGTAGTGAAAGACGAGACTGAAATTGTTATTGTTTGGTGTGTGTCTTGGAATGAATGCCTTTGAACGGGCTAGGCAGTATTGCGAATGTTTACGATTCCTTTCTGGAAAATGTCCGTATAGACACCTGGCTGTGTAATGTTTATATCTCAGTTTATTGTCATGTTACTGCAAGAGGGGAAAGCTGGAGGCTTGTAAATGTTTCACTGATTTGCATTGTGTGTCTCTTGCACTTCACTTTGGATATTTTAGGCAATTGATGCTACAGTACAAAGTCAAAAACCCTAACAAAAGGTGTTGACAGGAACCTTAAGCCCTCCTGCATATGGGACGTTTTGATAACGCTGGTAACATTAGCTGGGTAAAGTCACGTTAAAAAATTTAGTTTTTCAGCTTGTTTTAGCGTTTTTGCATTAGCGTTTTCCCACGTTTTTCCGCGGTTGATTTTTTTAGTGTTTCTTTTGACCAAAAAAATAAACTCAGTGTGCAGTGAAATCAAAGTCAAGAGAGTAGCCTGTAGTACTGTACAGCTGTGGAAGATTGATGGGAAGGCTGAAGTTCGGCTTTAAAACATAAGGCTCCATGGTCACTGTGCGTTTTAATAACGCTGGTAACGTTAGCGGTGTAAAGTCAGGTTAAAAACTTGAGTTTTTCAGCGTTTTTAAGCACTTTTGCATTAGTGTTTAGTCATGCTTAGTTGTGTTTTGTTGCATTTGCGTTGTTTAGCTTTTTTTTGGTCAAAAAAAGTCCAAAAACTCTGGTTTGCAGCATTTTACTGCGTTTTGCTGCGTTTTTCAGCGTGAGACAATAAGGGAGTGAACGAGTTGTTTAGTAGTGTCTTGGGTTAGGAACGTACGTATTTTGGAGATGTTGCGGAGGTGGAGCCTGCATGAGTTTGCCAACGATTGGACATGGGGTTGGAAGGACAGGTTTGAGTCTAGAGTGACACCTAGGACTTTAGCTTGCGTGGTGGGACTGATGGTGGCGTTGTTGGTCGTGATGGAGAGAGGGGGGGGGGGGGCGCGGGCTGGGGGGAAAATCAGGAGCTTGGTTTTGGAAAGGTTCAATTTGAGGAAATGGAGCGACATCCAGTCTGATATGTCGTTCAGTAGGTGGGTGATACGGGCGGAGACTGAAGGGGTGAGGTGAGGGGTGGAGAGGTAAATTTGCGTGTCATCGGCATAGAGGTGATAGTTGAAGCCGTGGGAGTGTATTAGTTTGCCGAGGGAGGAGGTGTAGATGGAGAAGAGAAGGGGCCTGAGGACCGAGCCTTGGGGGACCCCAACAGAGAGGGGGAGAGAGGGGGAGGTGGTAGCGTTATAGGTAACGCTGAAGGAGCGTTGGGATAGATAGGAGGAGAGCCAGGAGAGAGCGGAGTCTCTGATGCCAAGGGAGTGTAGTTTATTAAGGAGAAGGGGGTGGTCAACTGTGTCGAAGGCCGCGGAAAGGTCGAGGAGTAGGAGGACTGAGTAGTGGCCATTAGCTTTGGCGGTTAGCAGGTCATTAGTGATTTTTAGTAATGGGGCGGTTTCGTTGGAGTGTAGGGGACGGAAGCCAGACTGTAGTGGATCGAGGAGGTTGTTGTCAGTGAGGTGGGCGCTTAGGCGATTATCGACTAAGCGCTCAAGGAGTTTGGAAGTAAATGGCAGCAGGGAGATGGGTCTAAGGTTGTTCAGGTCGGTGGGGTCCAGGAAGGGTTTTTTGAGTATGGGGGTGATGTGCACGTGCTTTAGGGGGGAGGGGAATGCGCCAGTAGAGAGGGAGAGATTGAAGATGTGGGTGAGGGAGCGTAGGATGGAAGAGGAGGGTGACCGGAGGAGTTGGGTGGGGACAGGGTCAAGGGGGCAAGTGGTGAGGCGGGCTTCTGAGAAGACCTTAGTGACCTCCTCAGTGGTAGCTTGGCTGAAGGAGCGGAGTGTTGGGGAGGTTATAGTGTTCTGGATGTTAGGTGTGGTGGGGCGTAGGGCGGTTGCGAGGTTGGAGGAGGGGAGAGTTGATGGGGTTATAGTGGGAGGGAGGCTAGGTGGGGAGGTAGGTTGAGCATTGGTGATGTCCTTACGGATTGCGTCTATCTTATTTTGGAAGTGATTGGCAATCTCGTGGGCAGTGAGTGAGGTACTGGGTGGGGGGGGGGAGAGAGTAGGGAGTTGAAAGTGGAGAAGAGCCGGCGAGGACAGGTGGAGAGGGTGTTGATGAGGGTTACGAAGTAGGCTTGTTTGGTGACGTGGAGGGAGGAGGAGTAGGTGAGGAGGGCGGATTTGTAGAGGGAGAACGCTCGAGGGGATTTGGTTTTGCGCCATAATCGTTCCAGCGTGTGACTGCGTCGTTTAAGATTTTTAGTTTCGTCATTCTGCCAGGATTGAAGCAGTCGGGGTCTAATGCTACGTGTGGTTAGGGGTGCTAAGGAGTCTAAGGCAGCTGATAGTGAGTCGTTATACGCAGTAGTGGCCAGGTCAGGGCATGACAGTGGAAGGATACTGCCGTACAGACGGTCAGCTGCAGAATGGAGAAGGGCCGGGTTCAGGTTGCAGAGGTTACGGCTGGTGATGGTTTGACGTTTGGGGGGGGGGGGAAGTGTTTGAGGACGGGAGATGGACAGCGTAATGAGGTTGAGGTCAGAGAGAGGGAAAGGGGTGTTTGTGAGGTTGTGGAGGGTGCAGAGATGGGAGAAAACAAGGTCCAGGGTGTTTCTGTCGGTGTGGGTGGAGGACTGTGTACACTGTGGGAGTGCAAAAGAAGTTTAAGTGGAGGTGTTGGGATGTAGCCAGGTTGTTGACATTGATAGGGATATTGAAGTCTCCAAGGATGATGGTGGGTAGCTCAGAGGAGAGGAAGAAGGGTAGCCAGGCGGAAATGTCGTCAAGGAAGCGGGATACGGGTCCAGGAGACAGATAGATTACTGCAATCCTCAGAGGGGTGGGGGAGAAGAGTCGGATGCAGTGGGCCTCGAAGGAGGAGAAGGATAGAGAGGGGGGGTTTGGGAGGACCTGGAAGGTGGTCAGCGGTGACAAGAGCATGCCGACCCCACCAACTCTACGAACGCTCGGTCTAGGTAAATGGGACCAGACGAGACCTCCATAGGAGAGTGTCGCAGGGGAGGTGGAGTCAGTGGCTTGGATCCAGGTTTCGGTGACCGCTAGGAGGTTGAGGGAGTGGGATATAAAGAGGTCATGGATGGCGGTGAGCTTGTTGCAAACCGATCGGGCGTTCAGGAGTGCAACCGAGAGTGGAGGGGTGGATGCAGGGAGGAGGGGGACAGGTATAAGGTTGAGGGGGTTGCGGCGGTTCGTGGGAGTAAGAGGGTGCCTAGTGGGTGAGTAAGGGGGTGAGGGACCAGGGTTTGGGGAGATATCCCCAGAGGTTAGGAGAAGAAGAAGGGTGAGGAAAGTAAGATGGGAGCGGGATTTACACGATCGCACATGCCTTCCAGTCCTGGTGTTTGGGTCAGCAGGAGAGTGAAGTATCAGCAAGAGGTGATAAGAGCAGTAGTAGGGAGATGGTAGCAGTGAGGGTGAGATGTACAAGTTTTGGGGTGGAGCAGAGGGGTAAAGAAATGAGATTTTGGCAACGCAAGAAAGTAATATGAAAAGGAGGAGTAGAGGGGACATATTAAAAAGGTACACCAAGTGGGACTCAGATTTGTAAGAGATGTTTCCAAGGGTGTTTATTTGCAGTCTGTCCAGCATGCAGTAGAGTTTCTTGCTGTTGTTGTATCTTCCTGCTGCTTGAGTTCTCCTGCTTTAGTTCAACTGCTGTGTTTAACTGCTTCTTCTTAGCACTCCATCAACGCAGCACTCACGCAAAAGCAGCACCCCCATCAGAAACTGTGCTCCCCCATCAGTGACCTCCCCCATAAGCTGGTTAAATTTATAGGGAGATGCTCAAATGAGCATTCAACTCCACCCCAATTAGAAGCTGATAAGGAGGTGAGAACTGGTCAACAGATACACAAATATAAATACACTATTTGTTCTGAATTTAACAGGAGTCAATGCGTTTTCCTAGTTAAGAGTGGAGATAGGAGATAGGTGCATTTACCCAGAGAAAAGCAGCAGGAGTCAATGCGTTTTCCTAGTTATTATGTGTGTGTACGAATATGTTTTAGGGACCTTAGACCAGGGCTTGAAAAAGCCGCTCTCCCGCTCACCAAATGCGAGGAGAAATTCCTCTGTGGCGAGCCGCAAGCGGCTGCGAGCAGTGAGCACAGATGAAGCTTGGAGCGACTGCACCTGCGCTCCAAGCCTAATTGTGAAGCCGGGTTTCGGTTTACAACTTCCGGTTTCCGGCTTCTACGGCACGGCCGCCGAGGGGACAAGTGCAGGAGAGGTCCGCTCTCCTCCGCTGAGAGGAGACACCCTCTCTACTGCCGCGGGGGACTCGGAGGGACTAGGAGTAAGTACTGTATACAACATGTCATATCACTATAATGGAATACAGGGGAGCTGGGATATACATTACTGTATACATGTCATATCACTATAATGGAGTACAGGGGAGCTGGGATATACATTACTGTATACATGTCATATCACTATAATGGAGTACAGGGGAGCTGGGATATACATTACTGTATACATGTCATATCACTATAATGGAGTACAGGGGAGCTGGGATATACATTACTGTATACATGTCATATCACTATAATGGGGTACAGGGGAGCTGGGATATACATTACTGTATACATGTCATATCACTATAATGGAGTACAGGGGAGCTGGGATATACATTACTGTATACATGTCATATCACTATAATGGGGTACAGGGGAGCTGGGATATACATTACTGTATACATGTCATATCACTATAATGGAGTACAGGGGAGGGGGATATACATTACTGTATACATGTCATATCACTATAATGGAGTACAGGGGAGGGGGATATACATTACTGTATACATGTCATATCACTATAATGGAGTACAGGGGATCTGGGATATACATTACTGTATACATGTCATATCACTATAATGGAGTACAGAGGAGCTGGGATATACATTACTGTATACATGTCATATCACTATAATGGAGTACAGGGGAGCTGGGATATACATTACTGTGTACAGTTTTATATTTCGGACTATTTATTCTAAAGAAAAATGTAATTTCATAAGCTTTAAGGGGGCGTGGTTGGGGCGGGCCGGTGGTGGGGTTGGGGGCGGACCTGGGCAAGGTTGGATGAGGCAACTGGTGCATTTTGTGACCAGCTAGTAGGTCTGGATTCGAAATTTTAACCCCTGCCTTAGACTGTATGCTCCTTGATGGCAGGGACAAAATAGCAAAGAGGAAAACATGATATCTGCTCAGGGTAGACTGGCACTGTCTGTCTGAGGTACAGGAAATCTCTGAGAAATCCAGGTATGACATTTTTTATGTATATACCATACCTGTGGGTCCCCTCTAGAAGCTGGAAATCACTGTAGCAGACACTGCTACTGCAGTGATCTCTACTAGCTTCTGGGTCCTTTGCCATGTGGATGACTTTTGTCTCTCATCATGCTCTCATCATACTCTCTACTTTTTCCAAACGGAGGATGCCTTGCATTCACTGAGAATATGCAAAGCATTCTCTGATTGGCACCCCTGCCCAATGGACAACCTCCTGTGTTCAGAATGCAGCAGGGCAGTTGCTTAGCTTAGGACCTGGCAGCTAGTGGAGATCACTGGAGTAGTGGTGCCTACTACATTGATTTCCAACTTCTTAGAGGGATCCCACATGTATGGAATATGCAAAGTTGCATTGTCTCATAATTACTCCTGGTCCAAGCTTGCCCAATGTAAATATGCAAAAACAGTGCCATACATAGAATTCTTCTTTAAAATACCTCTGTGCTTTAATAAATTAGAAAATACATGTTGAGCAAAACTCTTTTTTTTTAAGCTGAACGCCCATTAATCCAGTTTTTTTTTTCTTTCTCTGAGTCTCATTTCCTGACATTTTTATAAAAATCATCTTCAATAATTATGCCATAAACTCACTTGACTACATGGCGGCCTCATAAATGACTCAGTGGCATTCTCTTATTTAATGGCTCAATTCATTATTTGGGTGAAGATCAATTCTTCTTCTTTTCCTGTTGAAAAATCTCTATCAACTAAGAAGACTTGATAGAGAGTGCATCTTGTTGAGCAAGTTACCTGCCTCACATTGGAGCCTACCACATTTAGAGGACATAATTCTCAGGAAGAATCCAGTTCTAAACTTCTATGACAAGCCTTGTTTTTGTTAAATTAACTTAAAGGCCTTGTGCAGATAGGAACTGAATGCAGAACCTTATTCAGTGTTTGTATACAAATTCCAGGCGGCACAGTGGCTTAGTGGTTAGCACTTCTGCTTTGCAATAATTGTGTCATGGGTTCGATTTGCAACCATGGCACCACCTGCATGGAGTTTGCATGTTCTCCCTGTGTTCGCATGGGTTTCCTCTGTGTACTCTGGCTTCCTCCCACACTCCAAAGATATGCTGGTAGGTTAATTGGCTCCTGTTTAAATTTTCCTAGTTTCATCTCTGGCCATGCAGGATCTCCTGCATGGTAGGGGTTAGGGAAAGACTTGGCAACCTACCCTGTAAAAATAATTGCTAAGAGAATTCATGGAGGAAGTCACTTGCAAGTGACAGTCCATGCAATCGCCAAGGGTTGGATATGACTGAATGGATAGATACAAATTCCACCTAATTTTATATATAAAATGTGTACAATAGAGGCAGATGTCCACATTAATTTCATATTACCACAACCAGAAGCTCACACATTTTGAATGTCTCGCCATACATCTTGACTTATTGCAGGTAAGATGTTGAAAAATAGTCAGCATGAGCACCCTTTTTGACTCCAGTGGTCATAAGGGCTTAATGTGTGGATACAACAAGGCCGTCATCTTTACACTTTTGAAATTGGACATAAATGGCTCAAATTTGGGAACCACCCGGCTCTACAATTTGCACACCACCCAGCTCTACAATTTGCACACCACCCAGCTCTACAATTTGCACACCACCCAGCTCAACCAACATCAATTGAATAATTGAAGGAGCTGGGTGGAAAATTGTCAGCTGAACAATTACTGCATCTTATCAGATGTAGTCAGTGTTTGGATATTGGAGCAGGCACGGGTGCTGTGGCTGCTAGATTACAATTGCCATCAGCAAAGATTCCATCGTACACCCTGTTAGCATGAATGGAGAATATGATAGGTTTTTCTTGTTCAGCCCATGTGTACAGCTAGCTTCAGTGTATCACGGTTTTAGCACAATAGTCTGTATATCAGCCTGCTTATTCCTAGTTTGTATTTATTTTACCTGCAGACATTCATGACATTGTCTTTATGTTGGGGAAGAGTAGACTGATGGCTCAGACTTTCCACCCCTGTCAACAACCTTTTATCCCCAAGAGTGGTAATGAAAAAAACATCTGCTGCAGTTTAAGTGCCCCATAGACAGCGTGAGCCATGTACGTTCCTTTTGAAAGCACAGGTACTGAATAGTAAGCACGTGACTGTGTGTATTTGGTCCCAACATAACTGTGGTTGCAGCAAATTAATTAATTAAAAATAAATACATGTGGTATAATGCTATGCCTAACATTGTTCTTTATTGATGTATGTATTTATGTTATTTTAGCGCTTTAATAGCAAGAAAAAAATGTAATTGTCTCATAATTACTCCTGTCCTACATGCCAGAATTCCCGCTATCACCTGAACCTTAAGTCACCGCCAGACCGACAAAGGCTTAATTAAACATAAATATGCCTGTTTGTATTGTTCAGATTTATGGGCATGTATACTTGGTCTTTGCCTCGTTGTAGACAAAACCCCAAAGGAAAACATAAACAGCGGTTCAGCGCTGAACGTTGTTAGTCATTTTGTGTCTCCAGTTTCAGGCATTATGCTTTACTGTAGAAAGCTTTTATTGTAGGTCAAGGCAGCTCATAAAGAGGGACATGCAATTAAAAAGGCATTCGGCAATAAAAGGGACAGCTCGCTGTCTGGGCAAGCTGAAGGTAGCTGAATGCTTGTCAGCTGGGAAGCTATAATGGATGCCTTTATGGGCACTTTCTGCAGGAAGGGCAGTAAATGAACTAACATAACTACTTAGTTAATACGGGCCATATAAGTTCTTCCTGTGTGAGCTATGTTTCTCTGATTAAAAAAGGAGCCCTGGAGGGTTTGGGGGTTTCTCTGGCTTTAAATTTTATGTTTGCAGGCATGTTCCCATACCTGGTCTCTCAGAAAGGCCCATTCACACAACAGTATATATATTTATGTTGTGATTTGTATTCCAGGAGAAATTTGGCTTGGGGCAAAGATGGCAGCAGAGCGCAGCAGACAAGCAGGCTATTATATTCATTTACCTGAACCTCACACTTCTCATTATTTATACTGTAATAAAAATGATGTACTTAGTAAAACCTTTTTAAAGCTCATATAAGACAATAATGAGTTTAGAAAAACGATATAACCTGAAAGTAGCTTTTGTTGGTGAAAATATTGTGTACCTATTAGCTACATACTGTAGAACAGCTTTTCTCAACCTTTGTACCCAAAAGAAAACCCTTGAAGTAATTTTCTGGCCTCGGGGAAACATTGCAAAAAAACATTTATTGTTGGTCAGTGGGTAGAATGGCCCCCCTTAGGATAATGGTCAAAATGCCACCCTTGCAGACAGCTAAGCAGATTTTTGGGCTCATGCAGATGGCTCTGCCAAGTGTCATTGCTCCCAGACCTTAGCAAGCACCATCAAATGGGAGGTCAATCAGCTACAGTTCAAGGAACCCCAAGCAACCTTTGGAGGAACTCTAGGGTTCCACGGAGCCCTGGATTAGAATGACTACTTGAGAAGATGCTAGTTTGAAGGCTAGATCAATATTAGGCCTGTCATCCTTGTAATAGTTCACTACCACTAATAATAATAATCAGTTCCTAATCTGCTTATACACAAGTATTGAGTCCAAGAGAATTTACACTGTATTTTACTTTTTTTTTTAATCTTGTTTCTGTTTATGGGTTAATCCAGAAGTAGATTTGTGTCTGCTTAGCTTGTGAGCCTGTAAAGCTGGCCATACACTTAGGGCTGTTCAGGAATCACACATGAGCTTGCTGCGTGCCCACATCACTGCCTGCATGACATGGATACTTATTAGATGACCAGTGACAGGGTTCTCTCAAGAATCAGAAGAGGAGTGAAGTCATCACAAGGCTACAGTTCACGATGGATCATCTGCAGCACTGTGACTGGACCTGGACAGGAGACTTGGGTGAGTATATCTTGCTTCACCAGGACAACTAAAAGCTTTAAATAACTAAGGATTAATCAGTAGAGGGAGTTCTATAAATAATGATTCCATTTAGTATTCTTGTTAAACAGTGGTTGAGATAAGATATAAGCATACACCTATAGGCAGTGCACTGTTTTCAGTCATTTGGCCTAGTAACGGGAGGGGGGGGGGGGGGGGCTGTTTTATCAATGTTTTCCCCCAAGATTCACACTTTCTCAAATCAGATTCAACCAGAAAATGTCTTGGGTGAAAACACTGATAAACAGGCCCCCCAGACTTGAAAAGGAGCAGTAAAGCATAGCTGTTATGTAGTACTGCAAAGTAGGATGCAAAGCCTAAGTATATAATGAGAAAACATGTCTTTTATATATATATATATATATATATATATATATACACCGTATTTTTCGCTCCATAAGACGCACCTGACCATAAGACACACCTAGGTTTTAGAGGAGAAAAACAAGAAAAAAAATATTCTGAACCAATGGACTGCGGACACAGTACAGGAGATGACCAGAGACTGCGGACACAGTACAGGGAATGACCAGAGACTGCGGACACAGTACAGGGAATGACCAGAGACTGCGGACACAGTACAGGAGATGACCAGAGACTGCGGACACGGTACAAGAGATGACCAGAGACTGCGGACACGGTACAGGAGATGACCAGAGACTGCGGCCACGATACAGGGGATGACCAGAGACTGCGGACACGGTACAGGGGATGACCAGAGACTGCGGACACGGTACAGGGGATGACCAGAGACTGCGGACACGGTACAGGGGATGACCAGAGACTGCGGACACGGTACAGGAGATGACCAGAGACTGCGGACACGGTACAGGAGATGACCAGAGACTGCGGACACGGTACAGGAGATGACCAGAGACTGCGGACACGGTACAGGGGATGACCAGAGACTGCGGACACGGTACAAGGAATGAACAGAGACTGCGGACACGGTACAGGGGATGACCAGAGACTGCGGACACGGTACAGGGGATGACCAGAGACTGCGGACACGGTACAGGGGATGACCAGAGACTGCGGACACGGTACAGGGGATGACCAGAGACTGCGGACACGGTACAGGGGATGACCAGAGACTGCGGACACGGTACAAGGCATGACCAGAGACTGCGGACACGGTACAGGGCATGACCAGAGACTGCGGACAAGGTACAGGGGATGACCAGAGACTGCGGACAGAGTACAGGAAATGACCAGAGACTGCGGACACAGTACAGGAGATGACCAGAGACTGCGGACAGAGTACAGGGGATGACCAGATACTGCGGACAGAGTACAGGGGATCACCAGAAACTGCGGACATTAGTACAGGAGATGACCAGAGACTGCGGACACAGTACAGGGGATGACCAGAGACTGCGGACACAGTACAGGGGATGACCAGAGACTGCGGACACAGTACAGGGGATGACCAGAGACTGCGGACACAGTACAGGGAATGACCAGAGACTGCGGACACAGTACAGGGAATGACCAGAGACTGTGGACACAGTACAGGGAATGACCAGAGACTGCGGACACAGTACAGGGAATGACCAGAGACTGCGGACATAGTAAAGATGACCAGAGACTGCAGACAGTGCAGGGGATGACCAGAGACTGCAGACAGTAAAGGAGATTACCAGAGACTGTGGACCTTTGGGGAGGGAGGGGGAGCGGGTACCTGAATTTGACAGGTACCCGCTCCTACTTCCGCGGAGTTGTCCTTCCTTCCTTCTTCCCGCGGCGGCTTCTGTGACAGCCGGGTGTCCACTGCGCATGCGCGAGAAGCGCTACGCTTTGTGAATGGCCCGGCGCCTTCTGGGACCTGTCATGTGTCCAGAAGACACCAGACCATTCACAAAGCACAATGCTTCTAGCGCATGTGCAGTGGGCACCCGGCTGTCACAGAAGCCGCCGCGGGAAGACTGCAGTGAGGAACGGGTAAGGTCCTGCAGGAGAGAAGAGCTGAGCGGCCGGCCCGATATTCTGACATGGTGGCGGCAGAAATACCAGACCGGCTGCTTTATATTCGCTCCATAAGACGCACTGACATTTTCCCCCCAAAAAAGGGGGGAAAAAGTGCGTCTTATGGAGCGAAAAATACGGTACATATATACACACACACATATACAGTATCTCACAGAAGTGAGTCCACCCCTCACATTTTTGTAAATATTTTATTCTATCTTTTCATTTGACAACACTGAAGAAATGACACTTTGCTACAATGTAAAGTAGTGAGTGTAAAGCTTGTATAACAGTGTAAATTTGCTGTCCCCTCAAAATAACTCAACACACAGCCATTAAGGTCTAAACCGCTGGAAACAAAAGTGAGTACACCCCTCAGTGAAATTGTCCAAATTGGGCCCAATTAGCCATTTTCCCTCCCTGGTGTCATGTGACTCGCTAGTGTTACAAGGTCTCAGGTGTGAATGGGGAGCAGGTGTATTAAATTTGGTGTTATCGCTCTCACTTTGTCATACTGGTCACTGGAAGTTCAATATGGTACCTCATGGCAAAGAACTCTCTGAGGATCTAAAAAAAAAAATTGTTGCTCTACATAAAGATGGCCCAGGCTATAAGAAGATTGCCAAGACCTAGAAACTGAGCTGCAGCACGGTGGCAAAGACCATATAGCTGTTTAACAGGAAAGGTTCCACTCAGAACAGGCCTCGCCATGGTCGACCAAAGAAGTTGAGTGCACGTGCTCAACGTCATATTCAGAAGTTGTCTTTGGGAAATAGACATATAAGTGCTTCCAGTATTTCTGCAGAGGTTGAAGGGGTGGGGGGGGTCAGCTTGTCAGTGCTCAGACCATACGCCACACACTGCATCAAATTGGTCTGCATGGCTGTCGTCCCAGAAGGAAGCCTCTTCTAAAAATGATACACAAGAAAGCCCGCAAACAGTTTGCTGAAGACAAGCAGACTAAGGACATGGATTACTGGAACCATGCCCTGTGGTCTGATGAGACCAAGATAAACGTATTTGGTTCAGATGGTGTCAAGCATGTGTGGCGGCAACCAGGTGAGAAGTTCAAAGACAAGTGTGTCTTGCCTACAGTCAAGCATGGTGGTGGGAGTGTCATGGTCTGGGGCTGCAGGAGTACTATTAGTACTGGGGAGCTACAGTTCATTGGGGGAACCATGAATGCCAACATGTACTGTGACATACTGAAGCAGAGCATGATCCCCTCCCTTCGGAGACTGGGCCGCAGGGCAGTATTCCAACATGATAAAGACCCCAAACACACCTCCAAGATGACCACTGCCTTGCTAAAGAAGCTGAGGGTAAAGGTGATGGATTGGCCAAGCGTGTCTCCAGACCTAAACCCTATTGAGCATCTGTGGGCTATCCTCAAATGGAAGGTGGAGGAGCGCAAGGTCTCTAACATCCACCAGCTCTATGATGTCGTCATGGAGGAGTGGAAGAAGACTCCAGTGGAAATCTGTGAAGCTCTGGTGAACTCCATGCCCAACAGGGTTAAGGCAGTGCTGGAAAATATGGTGGCCACACAAAATATTGACACTTTGGGCCCAATTTGGACATTTTCACTTAGGGGTGTACTCACGTTTGTTGCCAGCGGTTTAGACATTAATGGCTGTGTGTTGAGTTATTTTGAGGGGACAGCAAATTTACATGTTATACAAGCTGTACACTCACTATTTTACATTGTAGCAAAGTGTCATTTCTTCAGTGTTGTCACATGAAAAGATAGAATAAAATATTTACAAAGATGTGAGGGGTGTTCGCACTTCTGTGAGATACTGTGTGTGTGTGTGTATATATATATATATATGTGTGTGTGTGTGTGTGTGTATATATATATATATGTGTGTGTGTGTGTGTGTTTTAAAACATTTACACACATTGACAGAATTATAATTTACATCATTTTATCTATAACATTGAAATTGGCTTGACTGATTGGCTTGCCGTTTTCAATTACGTGAGATCAGCGTTGGCAAAAGGAATGAATGGGCACAATTATTCACATGTGCTTAACCAAAACATCTCCAAGTATGGCCATTAGATGAACATTTAGAAGCATATTCATAAAGCAGTGAATGTCACATTTATCAAACATTCATTGCAGGTGAATCAATCACTATAATTTAAAACACATGCACCAGGAAGAAAAACTTGCACAAAATGTTTTGGCAGTTTCACATGCACTACTTTTTAAAAATGTACCTAGTTCCTTCTCTGCTAAATTCTAAACTAAACTAGCATGGAGACAGCAAGGGGCCACACAGTACCTACCTTTTCAGGAGGTTTCATCTGCTTCTACTTCTACCCTATCACCGACTTAAATAATTTTAGGTAAAAGACCAGAAAAATCAAGTGTTTTTCAATGCTTACGTGCTGTGTTTTCCTTACCATAAATTCATTTTTATTCACTTGCAATGTGCATTTGAACATGCTAAAAAGTTTGTCTACTCCAGGAAAGTCTGTTCCCTAGCACAGCCCCTCTCTCCTTGCATGTCATAGCCCTGTGTTTTTCTAGGAGTGTCTAATTACTCTCTGTGCTGGCCCAACTTCTCCATCTTTCCCTTCACTTCCCTACATAACATTTTAAAGTGGTAGTAAACTCTTTTTTTGTAGTTTTACCTACAGGTACACTTATAATAAAGCTTACCTATAGGTAAAATGAATATCTTCTAAATGTGCACCATTTAGGAGATTTTCGCTCTTTTTGAGAGCCAGCGCATGCACTCTGAATTAACGGCATACCCTTGCCGTTCCTTCAGAGCACTGTTTCGTGGCCTAGGACTCGCTCGCATGCGCGGGAGTGAAGCCATCCTGGCCCGGCCAGAGCTTGCAAACCTGGAAGGAAGACCGGGTGAAGATGGAAGCCTATGCAGCGGTGACAGCGCACCGCTGGAGGGCTTCATTTTAAGGTAGGTACTTCATAATGTGCTAGTATGTGATACATACTAGCACATTATGACATTACAAGCAAGGGATTTTTTTTTTTTTTTCAAACTGCGGTTTAATACTATTTTAAGTAGCTGCTGGGGAGGAACAAAGGGGAATACTGTGTAGAGTGTCACTTAAAGTCCAGGCAAATAAAAACATTATCCCTTGCAGAGGGGCTTTGTCTGCAATGCAAGGGTAATAGCTTGTTTTGTCTAGGTGAGAGGAGAAACAGTATTACTTACCTGATCCTCTACTCCCCAGCAGGAGGCGCTCTCCCACAATCTGGCAGTGGACTGTCCTTTGGCGTCATCACGTTCAGTGCAGGGCTATGGACCCTACTCTGGTCTTGATGATGTCAACACTCTAGACTGGTGGAGCGTGAAGGTGCAGATGATGAGGAGACTGGTCTAGCTGTGCGGAGGATTGGGTAAGTAAATCTATTATTTCCCCCTAGACAAGCCATTGAACCTTGCAATGCAGGCACAACACTACTGCAAGGAATATTTTTTTAATTTGCCTATAGTGGGATTTTAAGTGACAGCTCTGATTATTTTGGAGCTGCTGACATAACATCCAAGATGGTGGCACCCAGTAGCAGTGATTATGAATGTCTACACAAGGGAGGTTTTTACAAATAAATAACATGCATTAAATACAGTATATTGAATATACATACAGTCTTTTGGGAAGATTTTTGCTGAAATGAATGGTTTGGCAGCAAGGTCTATTTAATATTGGATTACTGCTTTTGGGTATAGGCCATGTCGTGGGGCAGAAACTGTGTTCAAACAGAACATTGGTTGGCATTTGAGACAGAAGCAGCCAGTCTGCCAGACATTGGTCACATCTTAGAGCTGGTAGTGATTCCCTAATAAATAAAATGGTAAGTGTTTGAGAAGCTTCCGGTGTTTTAATGCTACTTAAAGTGGTTGTAAAGGTAAGTATGTTTAATAACATGTTATACTAACCTGCTCTGTGCATTGGTTTTCCACAAGGCAGCCCCGATCCTCATCTTCTTGGGTCCCCCAATGGTGTTCCTGGCCTCTGTCGAGTGCCTCTGTAGTAAGCTGCTTGCTATAGGGGCACTTGTGCGTGCTCGCTTCCAAGCTGGCTCTGTGTGTTCACAAAACAGGCAGAGGGTGGCTCAGCCCTGACCCCTCTTCCTCCTCACTGGCTGTGATTGACAGCAGCAGGAGCCAATAGTGAGGAAGGGAGCCGGGAGAGCCTCTGCTCTCAGGCATAGCACTGAATCGAGATTAGGCTCAGTTATGTATTGGGGGTGGGGAGAGCTGCACACTGCAGCTCCCTGCCCTTAAGAAGCTTACAATCTAAAGGCATAGACATCTGTGCATGAAGTCACACCGATGTCTATGAAGTCACACCCAAAGTTGCACGGCCATCCGACTTTGAATTCGTGTGACTTCAAGTGAGGTTGTACAATATCAAAGTTGGATTCAGTGTGAACCAGGGCTTAGTGTCCCTATATCAGTAATTGACTATCAATTAAATATCCTAATTTAAATGTCTGAGGGCCTATTGGATCTTTGTCTATGAGTAGCGGTGCATTTTTTGTATCATAAGGCAGGTGTCATGCATCAGCATGTGTAGGGCATTTTTGAATTTAGACATTGGAGTGGATAAGGTTAACAGGCATTGACAATTTAAAAGAAAAGTGTGGCCTAAGCTTTTTTGGCCATACTTCTCTTGTGGGTCACAGGAGTGCACTTACTTTTGCACTCCTGTGACCCAGAGTCGGCTGACAGCAGGCTATAGCCCACTATCAGCTGACATGGCGGAGCTAAAAATATTGTCGGGATCCACCCAGCTGTCTGATTGACAGCTGGCTCCGCTTCTCAGAGCAACGCTAAGGTCCTGATCTAGCTGCTCCTGATCCCTTTCCAGCCTGGTGCTGCAGTGAGCGTTGGAGGAGCAGAGCAGAGAGCGGTTGCAGTCACTGACAGAAAACCAAGCAATCAGACAGAGAACCAAGCAATCAGACAGAGAACCAAGCAATCAGACAGAGAACCAAGCAATCAGACAGAGAACCAAGCAATCAGCAGTCATGTGTTTGCTAAGTTCTCTTGCTTAGAGCCAGCTGGAGACAGCTGCAGCATCACACCAACGCTGCAGCATAGAGATGACTGTGTGTTTGTTCTTTTACATTCCCCAAACTTCTCCATTATTACACGTTGCCAACACATTAAAATGTATGTTGTATGCGTTTTTGATGCGCTGCTATTGACTTCTGTGGGACTCCCAAAACGCACTGAATTGCAGCGCCAAGATGGGAACAGACGCTATGTTTATTACAGGAAGGTGGGCACATGCAATGCGTGAGTTAAAACACAATTGGGCCCTCAAGCATTTAAATAAGCTGATTTTATTAGTTCAATTAAGAAGGAAATGAAAATATATAGTAAGTGCAAACTAGAGATCGATCACAGCATATAATGTGGCAAAGCAAATCCAATGGGAAACTGTCGTAGACAAAGATTAACAGCACTAGGTGGGTACCTGAAGGGGCAACTAATGTTATATTAGCAATGCTAGAGATTTGGATGAGTAATACAAACATTGTTTAAATCAGCTATCAAATTCTAAACACAGTTTATGAAAATGTATTGACCTCTTTCTGCCCGTAAAAAGCTACACAATATTCCATTTGTTTGATGACAAGTGGTTAATAAAGCATGTTGCATACACATTCATTTATATTCATTTACACACGCAGGGTGTCGGAGTGCGCGTAGAAGTAGAAACAGTCAAATAAATCCCTTTCCAGCTCTGCAGTGGTCTGAAAGGGAGTTTATTATGAGGTTTAGCCGTAGAGGAGCTGGAAATGAGTGGCTTGTGCAGTCTTTTCAGGGTAGGACAATGATAAATGAGACTCCAGGAAAAGCATGTGCAGTATTTTACGGCATGTGAGATTGTTTCCCAGAATCCCCTGTTTATAACCGGCAAATTCACTATCATTGCCACCAGAGTTGATATCTGCCGATTTATACTGCGTGCGAGAGGCACTTCAGCAATCAATGTGTTGATAAGAAAATATGTATTAAAGGATGATCCCAGTGTACATTTTTCAGAAACATTTTCTTTTCTGAATTTTTCAGCTGAAACACAAATATGTCTGCTGTATAGAGCTGCCAATTTAGCAATTTGGAGCTTGGCATAGAGGAAATATGCAGTTTGGGGTGTATTATGTAGCTATTTAGCCACCAGCAGAATTTATATGAACAGTGTTTCACATTTGTCCTTGTTGGCATCCTATTTAAAAAAACATTCCACCTGGTCTCTGCTTCTCATTATTCTAGGTCTCACAGGAGAAATTTTAAATGGAAAATTGAAAACGTAGTTCGCTCTGTAATCCGATGGTGCCATCAATGATTTTGAAAATCAGCCGTACAAGTCATAAAGTTCACCCCATATATCAGGTGAAACTTCTGTTCCTTTCAGGTCACGGCTCACGTGCATATTCTTTTTGGAAAAACGATCGTACGATTTGACCATCATTGAGTCGAAAATCGGTCGTTTTTTCACGAATTTTCCAACATGCCTGATCACCGAAAAGGGGAGGAACCACAAAAATCAGCCGATGCCATTGACCCACTAACAGAGCGAAAATTGGCCGATTATTTTTACGTCCGATTTTCAGATGAAAAATCGGTCGAATTTCAACCCATGTATGGCCGTCATTAGTTCACATTTTCAGAAAAAAATGAAAAGGTGAACTAACACCGTATACCTTGCCCACCTCCCTGGTCCCTGCTGTACCTACCTTTGTGGGTAATGAGCTGTTGGTGCCCATGCAGCTGGTGCAGAGGTCTGCTGCACCAGCTGCATGGTGAAATCCCTGCTCTTCTCACTTACTGAAAACTGAGCATGTGCAGATTTGGCACTACCGTTGCAAAATCCCTAGCTGAATTGGGGACATGAACATAAGGTGGAGATAAGAACAGCAGGATTAACCAGGTTTTTTGCAGACTACCGATAACAATTCCCATAGTGACTGAGTATGAACAGCATGTAATAGAACACGTAGTGACAGTTTTTTATGATTTGGGTTTAGTGACACTTTAAGTGAAGGTCCACTTTAAGGCTGTAAGTATTGCTTAAAGTACAGCTAAAAGCCCTGTGCAGGTTCCACCACCCCCTTTGGTTATTGTAGCCATTAGTGATGAACACAGGCATGTTTGGATTTTAATCTGAACCAACCTCAGCCAGCCTGCCAGGAAGCTGTCACTGTGCCTTGCCAATCATAATCAGCCAAGCATTCCCTACCCGCAGCTGCAAGTATACAATGTCCCGGCTGCAGATGATTGGCTCACTTAGGTGGGTTTGGACTAGGATCTCAAAACGTCTGAGCTGATCCCTAGTACCTAATATCCCTCGGACCTCTGATTCAGTGTGGTCCTGTTGCATCATTGTGGAGGAAAACAGTTGCCATTTTATATAATACATATTTGACAGTATGTATAAAATATTTTTCTATGTGTCTACACAGTATGGGGGTAATTTACTGAAACTGGATCATTCAGAATTTGGTACAGCTGTGCATAATAACCAATCAACTTCTAACTTCAGCTTCTTCAATTAAAGCGATACTAACCCTTGGTTCACATCTGTGCAGGTGGTGCCGCTGCGGATCCGCACAAAAATCCATGCAGCCACACCACCTGCACAGACAAATGCGGACCCGCAGGCGGGTGCCATTAATTCCAATGGCACGCCGCCCGCACTGGAAAATGCAACCGTACTGGGAACCGAGGTTCTCGTGTGGGTTGTGTTTTCCAAAGTAGTGCAGGGACTCCTTCCTGCATGTCACGAGCACAGGAGTCCATTCACAGACAGCCGCATAGATGTGAACCGGGGGTAAGGGTTAATTTTTAATTTTTTTTGTAAAATAACAATGTAAAATGTTATACTTACCTGCTGTGCTTAGTGGTTTTGCGCAGAATGGTTTTGCCTGGATCCTCCTCTTCTTAGGCTCTCCTGGCTCCTCCTTTCTGTCAGGTGTCCCCATAGCAAAAAGCTTGCTATGGGGGTACCCGAGCGGGCGTGTTCCCAAGCCACTTCACTGTGTGTCCATTCAAACACTGAGCCCCTCTCACCTCATTGGCTGACTGCCTGTGATTGACAGCAGCAGGAGCCAATGGCTTCCACTTGCCGTCTCAGCCAATGAGGAGGCAGAGACCCGGGACAGCAGAAGCTGTCATGCACATTACTGGATCGTGAGGGGACACAAATACGTATGGAGGGGCCTGGGGGCACCGCTGCACACAGAAGGTTTTTTTACCTTCATGCAAAGAATACATGAAGGTAAAAAACCTTGAGCCTTTACAACCACTTTAAGCTTTGACAAGAAGGCCCCTTTCACATGGGCTGACTGATGGGACCATCCATTGCCCTCCATGTAGCAGCAGATGTAAATGGACATGTGTCCGTTTACACCCGCCTGCATCCGATCTGCTCTGCTACTCTAAAAACAGAAGAATGAGGGATCCGTTCCCTATCCATCTGGCACAGTGGTCTCCAAATTGCGGCTCGAGGGCTGGATGCGGCTCTTTGCTTGCCTTTATCCAGCCCTTGGGGCACTATTCCTCCCACTGACACCAACGATGGGGCACTATTCTTCACACTGACACCAACAATGGGGCACTATTCTTCACACTGACACCAATGATGGGGCACTATTCTTCACACTGACACCAATGATGGGGCACTATTCTTCACACTGACACCAACGATGGGACACTATTCCTCCCACTGACACCAACGATGGGGCACTATTCCTCCCACTGACACCAACGATGGGGCACTATTCCTCCCACTGACACCAACGATGGGGCACTATTCCTCCCACTGACACCAACGATGGGGCACTATTCTTCACACTGATACCAACAATGGGGCACTATTCCTCCCACTAACGCCAATTTTGGGACAGTATTCTTTCCTCTGACACATATAATGGGGTACTATTCCTCGTACTAAATCGTGGCCCACATTAACATATCTAAAAAAAAATCATTCGTCGGGCAATACGTAGTGTTGACGTCTTCCGTACACGTGGAAGTGATGTAGTGTGCGTGTGACCTTGTAGCCACGTCCTTCCGGCCAGAGCGAACGATATACACAACAATTACCAGCAATGAGTATAATATCGTTTATTACATATCTATATACATAAACTGTGATACATAAAATATAATATGCAGAATTCTGGTTTCATTATCTCATTAGGCCAATCTACTTTTAACATTTGGATTTTCCGTTCGTGTTTACGCAGATTCCTTGGACATAAACATCCAGGTCATCTTCTGTTTCCGCTCATGCGTGATAGCGCTTGATAGATTTTTTTCGTACGACCATCATACCACTGCATAGAAAATCGGTCATTCGTATGTGAAACGACAACATTTTTCACTGTTGTTCAACCAAATTTTTTCGTTCACAATATCGTTATCGGTTAAAACATCCTGCTCATGAACAAATTGAAAATCGTTCGATCAGTGGTTCCGCAAAATTTTTCGTACGATTTTCTTATCGTGTGTACAGGGCATAAGTTTCAAGTTTGTTATTGCTCACGCATACTTCTGGTCTTGGGAGATTGCGCACCTGAAAAGCCCATGTTCCTCTTTGAGATTAGAATCCATACGAAAAGACAAGCCATTCTCTGTATTGCGGCTTTATTGATTGCAGACACTATTTTTTTGGACTTCTATAATCTGATTTCTAGGAGAAATCTTGGAGGCACAAGCAATACCTTCCGGTCTCACCATAGCTCTGTGCTTTGTTAGAGAAGGAAATCATAAAGTGAAATAAATGGGTTGAATCCGAGCCAATAGATATAGGCTAAGTACTCAATTGGCTTTCTATTGGCAGCGCCTGTCACCGAGGTGAGCTCTCCGGGGGAGATTAACTCCAGAAGACTCGCAGCTAATCAGGGAAGCTGCATGACCCCCTCGATCTGGAGCACTGACAGAACAAATATGTTCTCAGAGGCAGCAGCACTATTAAGCCGCTGACATGTACAGACGTCCTGTAGTAGAGAACTAATGTGTGCATACATGATTTTGAGCAGACTGCGTGCACAGTACATGATACAGAACTGGCTTGATGTGTTTTATTTTTCTTTATCCACCCATGTGAATAGTTGTGTTGAAACAGGCCCAATGTAAATTGACTGACTGGGATAAGAAAAATTGACATTTGGGTAGAGTTAAGGTGTATGAAAACCCTAACAAAGGGCTGCTCTTATTTGTTCCCTTCTGGTCTGTTAAATGTACTATTAAAATTGTTTTGTTATATTTGATCAGAAAAAAAAGTGCTGATCCTGCCAAAAATCTTGTGTGCTGATAACTTCTTGTACTGTTGAACTACAGAACACCACCCATGTTTTGGGGGAGTTGTTCTGTAGTCCTAGCACATTTCCAACCCTAGGGCGACAATGTTGTTTCTATAAATATAGTACATTGAGTGAGCATTGTTATCTTAGGGCAGGAAACTTTGGTATCTGCAGGAAACCAGAATTATAAAGGGGAAAAAAAAGCCTGAGAAAAGAAAACTAATGCAACCACCATATGTGTTACTAAACCCAGGACCCTGCATTCACTATATCTGGTCTCCCACAGTACACAGAACATGGAAATGCAATTACTTTAGTAAATATAAACTTCTAAATACCTTTTCTCATCAGCAGTATGTAGCAGTCTTGTGACTTCTATCAGAGCATTGGTTAAAGCTTGTAGGAGGAGTTTTCATTCTTCCCTACTGGTAGCACAGTGGCTAAATGGGTAGCACTTCCACCTGGCAGTGCTAGGGTCATTGGTTTGTACCCCAACCATGGCACCACCTGCCTGGAGTCTGCATGTTCTCCCTGTGCCTGCATGGGTTTCCTCCAGGTAATCTGGTTTCCTCCCACACTCCAAAGACATGCTGGTAGGTGAATTGGCTGTCTAGATTGGCCTAGTATGTGTATGAATGTAAGTTAGGGACCTTAGATTGTACATCCCTTGAGGGTTAGGGACTGATGTGGATGTACAATATATATATATATGTATAAAGCACTGCATAAATTGACAGCGCTATATAAGTACCTGTAATAATAATGAGGCTGCAGGATCCCTGGTCCTCTGTCTGATCAGCCCTGTGCTGATGACATGCACCCTCCCAAGAAAAAAAAAAGGGTGTCAAACCAGCAACCCTCCAGCTGTTGCTAGACTACAAGTCCCATCCTGCCTCTTCCTTTGGTAGTCATGCTTGTAACTGTCAGCCTCGCAAAGCCTCATGGGACTTGTAGTTTCGCAACAGCTGGAGGGCCACCAGTTTGACACCCCTTCGCAGAACACACCAAACTCTGCATGTGCAGCTTGCCTCCATGCCTCTGTTCTATAAGGAGATATATTGGGGACAGTAGAAGAAGGGGAGGATCAGAGAAGTCAGGATCAAACATCCTTTTTACATAATGTGGAGGATTAACCCCTTAGGTTCCACAGTGAGTATAACAAGCATGCTTTACTGCATATACAGACTGATTTTACTGTTGTGGGTTTAGTAACACTTTAAGAATTACAACATATTACATATTTGGTCTGGGGGTTAGATATACTTATGGGCAGCACAGTGGCTAAATGGTTAGCACTGCCACCTGGCAGCACTAGGGTGATGGGTTCAAATCCCAACCATGGCACCACCTGCCTGGAGTTTGCATGTTCTCTCTGTGGGTGTACTCCAAAAGAAATTTTATGCAATTGTAAGCCAAATATTATTTTTAAATTTATAAAGGAGAATTATATTTTGATAACATTTCCAAGGATAGACAATCAGGCTGTATACAGTATAGTCATAGTCAACGATGTCACATTTACCACTTTAGGAATAATGTTCTTAGCAAACATACATGGACCTTATAACACTGTGGGCAGTACAGTGGCTAAGTGCTAGCTCTTCCATATGCAGGGGCGGACTGACCATTTGGAAACTCGGGCACTGCCCGAGGGCCCGGGGTCAGTAGGGGGCCCCATGAGATGCCCCGGTACCTTTTCCATAGCCTTTTTTGAGTTTGGGTAAGGACACAGGAGCCCCATGATCCCCTATTGCCTGGGGGCCCCATGAGTTGTCAGTCCGCCCCTGTTCATATGGCAGCGTTAGGGTTGAGGGTTTGAATCCCAACCACAGCATTGCCTATCTGGCATTGCATGTTCTCTCTGTGCCTAGATGGGTTTCCTCCCACAATCCAAATACATGCTGGTAGGATCCTGTCTAAATTGGCCCTAGTATGTGTATGTATGAATGTGAGTTAGGGACCTTAGATTGTACGCCCCTTGAGGGTTAGGGACTGATGTGAATGTACAATATATATATGCACAGCACTGCGTAAATTGATGGTACTATATAGGTACCTGTAATAAATAAATAAAAAATACTTTAAAGTACAATTTCAGACAAAACTTTATTAATAGTTTTGTGTACAATGGGGAAAGGATAGCTCATCTTTCAATTTTTATTGCTGTGTATGTCCATTCTAGGACAGTTTCTCCTTACGTCCTGTCTGAAATGTTATTCATTCATGAAAAATAGAGTGAATCAGGATAATGCTGCATTATGGCCACTATATATTCCCTACGACTGAGCCCTGTGGTGGGTGAAACATGTTAGGGCGGGGCTTCTGGCAGGAGTATCTTTGTGCCCTGTCAGAGGATTAAACATTCAGAGCAAGATGTCATTGGTGTGCCGCATCCTTCTGTTAATTTCATTGTGCAGTGGAGAGCAGGCAGATTGCTGAGCTCGAGCATCCAGCTGACACATACAGGATGGAGGAGGGCACAGACTGCTTGTGACATGGACTGGGATTCTAGTACAGAAAGTAAATACTACTACGGTCGTCAGCTCCATCTAGTGGCCATAGTGCAGTATGTTCCTGATTCACTCTTTATCAATAAATAACATCAGATTTGGAGAGACAATGGCTTAATAACATTCAGTTTTGCCCTTGTTCACACAGAATGAATGTACATGCAGTTTTTCTCTATTTTTATAAATAGGCCCCTAAGAAAATTTAAAACATTGTCAAAGCCTTGAATTTCTCAAATGCATTAGACTCTGCCAATGAAAATGTGGGGCAGTGTGGATGTTAGGATAAGAATGGATCATAAACAAAACACTTTGAGTTTTCCTATTTGTCTAAGCAGTTTCACGATCCTGGCAAGTAGTAGTTGTCAGCTTGGATAACCTTTACTGGCAAATACCTCTGTGATGTTAGAACAGCAAAATGCTGGCCTACTGCCAACACAGACCTGTTAATTAGAGTGATTTTAACACTTACTTTTGGCTGTCTACCGTGGTATGTGATGCCAAAATCAACTTCCAGAAGAAAGAGAGGGGAAACTGGGACAGAAAGTTTAGCAGTGAACATACATTGAGTTTTGATCATTTGCTGTGATGATCTGGGTAAAATCTAGATGATCAATTTTTGTATCAAAAATGCAGCAAAACAACTTTTATCCTACTATTTTCTCCTTGACTGCAGTGGAGGATGTTTATGGGACACATTCTGTGGTTTAGCTGATATACATGGGTCTAAAGTTAGCGCTCACAGTCAGATTTTGACTTGACAGATGACCAGAAGTTACGGACAGTTATGTCATATAAAACTCATAACCAGTTCAGCCATTCAGAGTACAGAGTACATGGTGGTTGGGAAATTTTGTGAATCTGATGGATAAGAATAAGAAGTGTGTTTACAGTGCATTGAAAAAGTATTCATACCCCTTTAAATTTTCCACATTTTGTCATGTTAAAACCAAAAATGTAAATGTATTATATTGGGATTTGATGTCATAGACCAACACACAGTGACACATAATTGTGAAGTGGAAGGATAATGATAAATGGTTTTCAACATTTTTTATAAATAAATATTTGAAAAGTGTGGTGTGCATTTGTATTCAGCTCCCCTGAGCCAATACTTTGTAGAACCAACTTTTGCTGCAATTACAGCTGCAAGTCTTTTTGGTTATGTCTCTACCAGCTTTGCACATCTAGAGGGAGAAATTTGTTTCCCATTCTTCTTTGCAAAACAGCTCAAGCTCTGTCAGACTGGATGGAGAGCATCTGTGAACAGCAATTTTCAAGTCTCACCACAGATTCTCAATTGGATTTAGGTCTGGACATTGACTGGGCCATTCTAACACATGAATATGCTTTGATCTAAACCATTCCATTGTAGCTCTGGCTGTATGTTTAGGGTCATTGTCCTGCTGGAATGTGAACCTCCACCTCAGTCTCGTCTTTTGTAGACTCTAACAGGTTTTCTTCTAAGATTGCCCTGTATATGGCTCCATCCATCTTCCCATCAACTCTGACCAGCTTCCCTGTCCCTGCTGAAGAAAAGCATCCCCTCAACATGATGCTGCCACCATAATGTTTCCCGGTGGAGATGCTGTGTTCAGGGTGATGTGCAGTGTTAGTTTTCTGATACACATAGCGTTTTGCTTTTAAAGTAAAATTTTGGTCTCATTTTGCAAAAAAGTAAAATTTTGGTCTCATCTGATCGGAGCACCTTCTTCCACATGTTTGCTGTGTCCTCCACATGGGTTCTCGCAAACTACAAGCGGGACTTCTTATGGTTTTCTTTCAACAATGGCTTTCTTCTTCCCACTCTTCCATAAAGGCCAGATTTGTGGAGTGCACGAATAATAGTTGTCCTGTGGACAGATTCTCCCACCTGAGGTGTGGATCCTCTAGAGTTAACATAGGCCTAATGGCTGCTTCCTTGATTAATGCTCTCCTTGCCCGGCCTGTCAGTTTAGGTGGACAGCCATGTCTTAATAGGTTTGCAGTTGTGCCATACGCTTTCTATTGTCAGATGATGGATTGAACAGTGCTCCGTGAGATGTTCAAAGCTTGGGACTTTTTTTTAACCTAGCCCTGCTTTAAACTTCTCCACAACTTTATCCCGGACCTGTCTGGTGTGTTCCTTGGCCTTCATGATGCTTTTTGTTCACTAATGTTCTCTAACAAACCTCTAAGTGCTTCACAGAACAGCTGTATTTATACTGAGATTAAATTACACACAAGTGGACTCTATTTGCTAATTAGATGCAATTGGTTCCACTAGATTTTAGTTAGGGGTATCAGAGTAAAGGGGGCTGAATACAAATGCACGCCACACTTTTCAAAATTTTGAAAACCATTTATCATTTTCCTTCCACTTCACAATTGTGTGCCACTTTATGTTGGTCTAACACATACATTCACAATAAAATACATTTACGTTTTTGGTTGTAACATGGCAAAATGTGGAAAATTTCAAGAGGTATGAATACTTTTTCAAGGCATTGTATGTATGGCCAGCCTAAAGGAAACGTTTCATCAGAGAAATATGAAGACTGCCCGTGAAAAGCTTTCCTTCTAAAAAAAATGCTAGTTGTCTGGCTATCATGCTGACCCTCTAGCATTATTATGCCAAGACACTGATCAGGTATACACATCGAGACCTGTCGCTTTCCTTGTCGGCATCTTTTTCTGCCACTAAAACAATTTACATTTATGACGAAGCTAGGCAATGGCAGCCTTGCATTTCTTTCATGACAGTTTTGCTTTAAAGAGCAATTCCAGGTATGGATATTTTATGCATAGTTACATTGCTCCACCTTGGACCAATGTAACTATGTGTATACGACACATAGCTGACGTTCCTGGAAACTGGATGTCACTGAAGTAGACACTGCTAATCCAGTGGTCAACACTTGCTTCTGTGTTCCAGGCCGAGCAGGACCTGGAGCATCGGAATAGCTGTGTCTACGTCAGTGACTTCCAGCTTCCAATGGCATCAGCCAGTTGTGGTATATATGTATATATATATATATATATATATATATATATATAGTTACAGTGATCAAAGCGGAACAATGTACAAATGTATAAAATATCCATACCTGTATTTTTTCTTTAAGAACACCCAAAGCTGTAGTGTGACATTGCATGTGACATTATTTGATAACAGGAGGCCAGTGCTCACCTTTAGTCTAGGTTCACACCTATGCGTGAATTTTGCAGAAACGCACAGCAGTTCATTTAACATGATTTTCTATGGGACAGGTTCACATCTCTGTGTTTTCACCCCGTACGTTTTTGGGAAAGGGTCAGGGACTATTTTAAACGAAAAAACGTTGCACTTTTGGTTCTATAGACTTCAATAGAAATTCTGCAGAAAAGCACGTAGTGCGTTTTTGATGCGTTTCAATCTGCCCCACAACAAGTTGGAAAAAAACCCACAAAATGCATCAAAAACACATAATAAATGTGCAAAAATGCACCGCAAAAAAGCACTGCAGAAACGGATCAAATGCAAACTGCATAGGTGTGAACCTAGCCTTAGTCTGGAGCTGTGTCTGTCCCACAGAACTTCATTTTACTACATGATATCCTTAGTCTTCTAGATCATTTAACTCAAAAGACTGAGGACATATTGTGAATGCAACTAAGAAATACAGCTGATTGAATAAAGAAGAAGCAGCAGCAGCACACCAGGGTAGTGAGGGATTAGGTAAATTAATCTGCTTTTAAAGTGGTTATGAAGTCCAAAACTTTTTTTTTTACTTAAAGCATTCCCTGCATTAGGGTAAAGATCCCATTATCCCATTGCTTTTTGTGCCCCCCATCCCTTCCCCAACACTTACCTGCCACCTCTCATGATCTAGTGTTGACCCCAGCTGCAGCACTGCTTCTCTGTCTTCCTGGTCTCTCAGGAGACACTGAGAGCAGTGGGAGCTTTTGGCTCATGCTGCTGTCAATCAAATAAAGCAAGGAGGGGGCGTGGCTGAGCTGTGCTGTGTGTGTCTGTGGGTGCAGGTAGCTCAGCAGCGCGAAGAACAGATGCCTCTATAGCACACAGTTTGCTGAGGGGGCACTCGCAGGAAGCAGGAGCAGACAGCGCTGGCAGGGGACTCCACAAGGTGAAATAAGGGATCGCTCTGTACACAGAGCAGGTAAGTATATTTACTTTTTTATTTTAAAGCAAAAAAAAAAATTGCCTTTAATATCACTTTATTGTTCCCCTGGACAAGCCTTTAATCCTTGTAGTGCAGGAGGTTAATTTTTTATTTTTTTTTTTTATTTTTTTTTTAATTTTAGCTTGAGTTAATAGATAACTGGAATAATTGGTGGGTAATGCATACCTGCCAGGTGCGGAGCTTTAACAATCACACAGAACAGGCTGTTTATAAGAGCGGATTCATTAGACACAGACAGTATTTCAGCATATTTAGAAAGCACCAGAAAAAATGCTGTTGTCAGCTGAACAGAATAGCATGACAGAATATTGCAGTAATGGCATTATTGTATTCGCTGTCTGTGGCAGGTTACAAACAAAAAAGCAGCGACCCCCGAAAGCAGTCAATTTTAATAGTCTACATAATATAACGTGAACCTTATAAATAATGGACTTTTTTTCTTGGTAACACAGAATTAAGTAGAAGTCTGGGCTTCGTCAGTCAACACATGAGTAGGTTGAAATTGAGCGCTGTCAGTCACCTGACCACATTAAAGTTGAAAGGGAAAAACACATGCCCAGGTAACAATGTTCAATAAGAGCAAAGCACTTTGAAGATAGGAAGTGTGGAAGTGGTTTTCTTTTCATGCCGAGTTCTTTAAAGCAGCTTGTTCCTGCAGGACCAGCAGTATATATGCCTCCACTGATAGAAAGATATCCTTTAATTTTGCTTCGGTCCAGGCTTTGATTAACTTTTTAAGTTGCAGCCAAAAAAGAATGTTTGCCCAAATAACTATTCCTTGAATTTCTTATATCTATTGTGGCAGATTACTAAGGGAACAATACATTCCTTAACAATAATTCTTGCTAGAGAGGCGCCTTTGTACATGGGTTTTGTTCCTGGTATTGGTGATATCAAGAGTAAGCTGATTTCAGCTTCTCCATGTTACTATAGATGTCAAAAGATGACAAGTTTTAAAACAAACAACAAATGCTGATAGGAAATCTTGACTTGTATTACACCTATCAAAAAGTGTGCTTGTTTGGACACGGCAAGCATTGGGTGGTGTAACAAATAGATCAAATATCATTTTAGAATACACGGAGAATTCATATCAACTTGTACACAGCACCATGTTCACCTTTAAAGCATATTGAGAACTGGAAAATAGAAATGATTGCAGTTTACTAATCCTTGGATGTGTTTAAATATTTACTTTAATGTCATAGCAAATGACAAGGAGGCATTCTTTGCATCTGGAGGTAAAGATGGGCAAAATAAATTTGCCTCCTTTTTTTCTTAATAAATCCATCCATCTGAGACCAAATGCTCATGTTGCCTCGTAGTAGGTGATCCTTTGGAAGTTTTTATGTTTTGTTCCAGAACTGGAACTTTAGATCATAAGCTGCATGATCAGGACCCTCCTATTCCTTCTGTATTGAACTGTATTGTAGCTGTACTGTCCCCCTTTATATTGTAAAGTGCTGAGCAAACTGTTGGCGCTATATAAATCCTGTATAATAATAATAATAGGGCCAGATTTCCAAGACGGGAACCTGTAGGCATGGAAACCTTTGGTGTCCAGCTCATCACCGTAGTGCCAAGATCATCTCTTTAACACACAACAATATATTGGTTTACTGGTTCTAACCTGGCCAACAAAATTATGAAAATATGCCAGTTTTCCTTTTGAAATGACTATTTTCATTAACAAAAAAAAAAAATACTGTGTACCAAGCCATCATATCCCTCAGGAAAAATGACTGGTAATCTGATGTTCTGCAAGATAGCCCTGCACGGAGCTACCGCTCCATTTGGACATTTACAAGAGGGGGATCTACTGGCAATTTCATATGCTGAATGACATAGGTAACAAACAGAAGAAAGTGTTTTAGCACCAGCTAACTTTGCTACTTTGAGAGTCATGGGACTGAATGCCAAGAGCAAATGTTGACTAAACTGTTTCCTTTAGGAATACCCACCTCTCACCATGTTCACCAGTCAATGAGACACCATGGCATACCTTACATGGTGCACTTCCTGTAGCTCAAAGACATATGTCCTCGTTCTGGGTAAGCAACCTCAGCACTTCAGCGGTGTTGAAACCACAAATCCCATCATGCCACTGGGAGTCATGTCTGTGGCTGTCAGGGTCTTGAAATGTCTCATGAGACATGTAGATCCAAAACAGCTGGATTGCCAGAGGTGCCCACCCCTGGGAATGTTGGTTGTATTTGCCCTCAAGGCATTCCCAGTTCCCCCTTTATATATTGTATTAGTAATCTGCAACTGCTGCTCTGTGTGATTTTTTTCTGTTAACGATTTTGAATGAATTCAGGACTAATCAGGTTGAGAATGTTAAACAATATCTCTGAGCAGGAATACTAATGGACAGAATGTCTATACCAGCACATGAGAAATCCATCTATGCAAAACATAATTGAATCTAAGCACATTACCAAAACAAAACCAGCTTCTAGACTTCTACCTACAAATGTTTCCCCTATATTTCATCCAAAGGCAAAGAAATTGGAATGGAAAATATATTTGAGTGTGTGTGTCCGCAAGACAGGCTTTCATGTTGTTACCAGGCGATAATATAGTGCATCTCAAGCATCTGATAGATAGGAAGTCAGTAATTATATGAATGGCTGTGAGGTGAGAGACTTGCTTACAAAGGAAGGCCTTTGGAGTGTGATAATGAGAGGGCTTTTGGGAGCACAGTAGCCTTGAATTCTTAAAAGGAAAAGATAAGAAGTGTCTGCCTGAAGCTCACACTCCAAAGGTTTTTTTAGGGTCTTTTCATGTCACTACAACTGTGAGATTGCCTATCATAACCTCTTCTGCAGCTCCAAGAGAAAACATCTAAAGCCTAGTACACACAGGCCGAATGTCTAGCGGCATCGGTCAGTTCAATAAAAAACGGCCAACGTTCGGCCTGTGTGAACAGCGGCCATTCCGACAGAAGCCAGTCGTTCGGCCGGCTTCTGTTGAAGGGGCATGACCAAAAAAGGTCTGCCGATCGGCTCCCAGTGGCTGAAAGCGCTGACGGACGTGTTCTGGTGGGGGGCTGCTCCCCTGAACACAATAGGTCAGCGGGGGGAGATTGCTATACTAACATTGGATTGTTAGTACTCTGGCTCCTCCTGAGCTCTGCAGTTTTTTTCACACTGCTAGTGTATACCAGACTTAAAGATGGCCATACATGGGTCAAAATTTGGCAGGGACCAGCCGAATTTTAATCCATGTATGGGCTAGGTCGGGTGTCTGCAACCCGCGGCTCCAGAGCCGCATGCGGCTCTTTTTCACCTTGGCTGCGGCTCCGGAGCACACTGCCCACCAGGTGACAGGCAATAGGGCAGCAATGGGCAAACTACGGCCCGGCGGACCTTTTAATCCGGCCCGCGGAGCTAGGCTCCTCTCACAGTCCGCCCTGAAGACCGGTGTAGCATGAAAATCTGTCTCCTATGAGGATCTGTCCCCCTCTACGTATCTGCGCATGTGCCGGAGATCGCCGATCGGCTGCTAATGCCTGAAACTGGCACATGCGCAGATACGTCGAGGGGGACAGATCCTCATAGGAGACAGATTTCCATGCTACACCGGAACGGCGCGGGAACGCGCGGAGCAAAGGTAAGTGAATTGACACAGGGGGGACTTGGGGACTTAATATGGGGGATGAATTAATATGGGGGATGAATTACTATATGGGGGATGAATTACTATATGGGGGATGAATTACTATATGGGGGATGTATTTTCAGTTTTAAAAATGTGGCTCTCAAAATAAATTTCAATCGTGGTTTTGGCGAGATTTGGCTCAGTTGAAAAAAAAGGTTGCCCGCCACTGACCTAAGGCTATGATTGTGATTATGACGATACACTGTGGCCCTGATTAACCCTTTGCTTACTGGGCCCTTAAACCCCCTTCATGACCAGAACGCTTTTTGCAATATATGCAGTGTCGGATTTGTTTTAAATGTTGCAATGGTTTTGCGGCTCCCAGTCTTTTTTTCCCTCTCGGAAACGGGTCCAAGTGGCTCTTTATGTCTTAAAGGTTGCAGACCCCTGGGCTAGGTGATTGTTCACAAGTCGATCTATCAATCAACTTTAATACAACCAGCCTGTCTTTTTGTTTGTTAACAATCAGTACCACCGGCTATAACCGGCAACACTGATCTTTGTATTCTGTCAGCGGGGAGGGCTGGGGGAATCAGCACATTTTTGCTAGTTGAATGAAAAAAATGTATAATGTATGTATTTATGTAAATGGACTCCCGTGCCCCATGACACGCAGGGAAGAAGTCCCTGCACTTCTTCTGAAAACGCAGCCCGCATGGGAACCTCGGTTCCCAGTACGGTTGTGTTTTCCAATGCGGGCGGCGTGCCATTAGAACTAATGGCACCTGTCCACAGGTCGTCCTCTGTGTGGGTGGTTTTGTGCGGATCCACAGTGGCACCACCCGCACATATATGAACCAAGCCTAACACCAGCAGCGCAGGCCATGTGTGATTAGTGGGTTTGGCCAACTATTTTCCACCTGACTCCTTCACTAATAAATGATTGAAGAAAATGACACTTGTCAAGCCAGGTGGTGCTGACAGTGCCAGCTTTTTTCGTTTTGCCAATTTATAGATTCAGGTTCAGGTCCCTGAATATTCTGTCTGCCTAGCGCATGTACCACCGTCAGCTGTCCCTGAAGAAATGTACAGTCTAATGTACTACTGCAATCAAAGTCAACAATCTAATGCAGGAACCTTATGTGACCTATGCCACCAGACTGGCCACTCATAAGAAGAAACACCGGACATTAAAATATTACTATGTTTTTTTTTGTTTTATTTTTTTGATGCAAGAATTCAGTTAACAAATAGCCACAACATTTGGCCAGTAGGACAATACAAAATTGAAAACATACAGTTTGTTATTATAGTATGAGAACCAGATATCAGTGCTAGGTCAAAGGATGGACATTAAGAAACATGAAAAAAAAAAGAAGATGGATGGCAGTTGGTCTAACAACTAGCAGATGATGGAATAAGGAGAAGCTTTAGCTGCTAAAGCATAAAATATATTTTAATTTTAATTGGAGGGTTTGTTATCAATTAGAAGGTAGTATATTGAAACATTCTACTATGGATTTTTGGGTATCTGTAGGCAAGGTTTGAATGAAAGATTCCCAGATATCAAAGAATTTTTGGACCCGTTATTCTTTATGCAAGGAGGCCTCCATCCATTCCATGCTAAATACATAAGGGAAAATATTACCATGTTTATTAGGATAAACAATGAAAATAGTGAAAAAGAGCAATACTAACAGAGGATAAACACACAATAGCCACCAAATACAACAGTAAAGAAAATGCAGTTTCAAATCAAACTATATACACATATGTAAAGGGCTAAACAAGGGTACTAGGCAATGGAAAGACTAGGACTGGGAAGGTCAGAATACAGGAGCATGTCAGAATGTGAGGCCAAAGGACTCATTCACATGGGGCATACTAAAGCATACGTCCTTGGAGGGCCATGTTTACCATGGGTTGCAGGAATGAAAATCGCTCATTTCCCCCACCAACACAGTGTTGACAGGGGAAATCCATCTCATTGAGTTATTATGTTCTCCTGGCAGGAGGGGGCAAGGCAGGTGGAGCCATCCCCGGTGGGAGAACACAGTGATTACTGCTAGCGGCTATAATAGTCGCTAGCAATAATCGCATGTAAAATCCTACAGGCTGGTTGTACCCAAGTTGATTGATCGTCAACTTGGTTATATTCAGCCTTCCCCTACGTGGTTTGAATCTCAGCTGGTTCTTGTTGAACCAGCTGAGATTCGAACCGCCTATGGCTGCCCTAACTGTGAGGCTCCATGCACACTGGGCGTTTTAATAGCGCTGGTAACTGTGTAAAGTCACATTAAAAACGTGAGTTATTCAGCGTTTTGTAGCCTTTTTGTGTTAGTTTACTAGAGCATATGCCCTTGGAGGGCCATGTTTACCACGGTTTGCAGGAAAGAAAATCGCTCATTTGCCCCACCAACACAATGTTGACAGAGGAAATTCCTCTCATTAAGTTATTGTGTTCTTGAGTTTTTCAGCATTTTTTTATTAGCGTTTTTTCGCGTTTCTGTTTTTTAGAGTTTTTTTTTACCAAAAAAGAAGATTTTTTTAGGCAAAAAAGTGTCCAGAAATGCTGGTTTGCTGCGATTTATTGTGTTTTCTGCATTTTACCGCGTTTTGCCATGTTTTTCAGCGTTAGAGCATTTTTACAGCTAAAAAACTCCTCTAGAAACTCACTAGTTCTGGGTTTTTCTTCCAGCCAAAAAATGCCCCTGCCAAAAAACGTTGGTTACAGTCTATGTATGCATGGACCCATAGGATAGGACATGCTGGGGAATTTACTGGCTGTGTAGAAAACGTCAAAAGCCAAAAACAGCAGCTGTAAAATGTCCAGTGTGCATGAGGACTTATCCCTGGTTCACATATGTGCGTTCCTGCGCTCCGCGTTTTGCGCGGACACGAGAGCCCATTCATTTGATTGGACTCCTGTGCCCCGGGACGCGCAGGGAAGAAGTCCCTGCACTTCTTCTGAAAACGCAGCCCACATGGGAACCTCGGTTCCCAGTACGGTTGTGATTTCCAGTGCGAGTGCCGTGCCATTAGAATTAATGACACCCGCCTGCGGGTCCGTATTCTTCTGTGCGGGTGGTGCAGCTGTGCGGATCCGCAGCAGCACCTCCTGCACATATGTGAACCAGGGATTAAACATTAGGTCCCACCAGGTCTGACTAGTGCACTGGGCCCGATTGCTCACAGCTTTCCATTGTGGCTGAGGGACTAATTACTGGACCAATGGGTTTCTGGAGAGAATCCTTATTGGATGATAGGTAAATATATGAGCATCCCAACGTGCTTTTACTTAACCATCACAGCGCAGCATAGCAGTGAAATGAGCAGCACAGTGGCTAAATGGTTAGCACTTCTGCCTGGCAGTACTAGGATTGTTCCCAACCATGGCACCACCTGCCTGGAGTTTGCATGTTCTCCCTGTGCCTGCGTGGGTTTCCTCTAGGTACTCTGGTTTCCTCTCACACTCCAAAGACATACTGGTAGGTTAATTGGCTCCTGTCTAAATTGATCCTAGTATGTGTATGTATGAATGTGAGTTAGGGACCTTAGACTGTACGCCCCTTGAGGGTTAGGGACTGATGGGAATGTACAATATATATGTAAAAGTGCTGCGTAAATTGACGGCGCTATATAAGTACCTGGAATAAATAAATGAATCTCCTAGATTGTAAGCTCGAAAGAGCAGGGCCCTCGAACCCCTCGTGTAGTGTATTGTTACTATCTCATGTTCTGTCCCCCTTGCTACTGTACAGCGCTGAGCATACCCTTTGGCGCTATATAAATACTGTATAATAATAATAATAATAATCTATAGTCAGACCAGGGGTGGACTGACCATTCGAGAACTCAGGCACTGCCCGGGGTCAGTAGGGGCCCCATGAAATACCCCTGGTACCTTTTATAGGCATTTTTTGAGTGTGGGCAAGGACACAGGGGCCCCATGATCCCCTATTGCCCGGGGCCCCATGAGTTGTCAGTCCGCCCCTGAGTCAGACCTTTCTGTAGGTACACTTTAAATTTTTACAATACAAAATTTCAGGCTCTTACTAATTAAAAAGCTTCCAAGTGTGTAACCACAATTTTGTTTTCCTAATGTGTATACCATATTGCTCGAGCTTTCACTGTAATGGTAAAGTACTTTGTTTTCTTGCCCAGAGCCAACATTGATATAAAATGGCTATAGGACTATTGTGAGTTTCTCGAAGCTGTCTAACAATTCCTCTGTGGTCATTTCATGGTTTTATTAGCTACGCTCAAGTTTCCTAAGTTACATTCACACCTCTAAAGAAAGCAATGCAAGCCACTTGCTGCTCTTCTGTATTACCATGGTGCCGCCCAGACTATGAATTCCAGAAATGGGTTTGGGAAGCTATTAAAAGTTACACAGATTACAGATGGAGAGATACTGGAAAATGATTGCATGCATGAGGCTATATATTTTTTTTCATATGTATCTCCAGTTAACCTTGTAAAAGAAATCTGTTAATTTTAAACATTGAGACGAGGGGGAGATTGACCTTCCATTTTAGTTCATTGAACACTGATTCTCAGCACATATCATTCTGTCTGAAGAAGGCTCACAAATTACTGTGTGCAGCTGATTGGATTAATTATGTGGGAAGCTGCAAAGCTTTTTTGTCTGCTAACACTGAATTGAAGCACGTGCGTGTGTGTTCATTTTTTCAGCTTAATTACCTTTTTTAAATTAGTATTAACTACAACATCTAGTCTCGTGATTTGTTTGGTTTGTAATTTTTAAATCTTGAATATCTCACTATGTGCTTTATATTAATATAATATATAGAAAAAAGATAATTTAGCTTTTATTCAGGATACGTGTTATTTTTTTATGTACATTACCTGTTGGTGCAGACTGTACTCAAATATGCAGCCTCTTGGTGGCTGGGCCTTGACGCAGAGAGGTCGCAAATTTATGTACCCAAAGGAAACACGTGTTGAGAGCATGCGCCCTGCACGCTCCCGGCACATTTAGCGGCGCTTCACGGAAAGGTTCCGATCGTTTCTTGCAATCGGGACCTTTACAATCATCTGACTCCTGTAACAGCCAATCGCGGTGGTCAGATGATCCTAAACCCCGCCTTCCAGCATCACAAACCCCTTAAAGGGCTGGGAGGCGCTGGTGCCAAGAGGTTAACAGAAAGTTTTATACTGCTTTAAAGTGTTCCTAAACCCAGGACCCTGCATTCACTGTATCTGGTCTCTTACAGTACACAGAACATGGAAATGCAATTATTTTAGTAAATATAAACTGCTAAATACCTTTTCTCATCAGCAGTTAGAGCAGTCTTGTGACTTCTATCAGTATCCAGATGAGCGCTGGTTAAAGCTTGTAGGAGGAGTTTTCTTTCTGCTCTAGGAAGATGCAGGAACCCTGACCCTCTGTCTGGACAGTGCTGATTTGCCCTCTGCTGATCACATGCACTCTCCTGAGAAAAAAAACAAAACCCTCTCTAGCAATACACACCAAACTGAGCATGTGCAGAGTGACTCCACACGATATACGTCTTATCAGGAGATAAGAGGGGGGCACTGGAAGAAAGGGAGGATCAGAGAAGTCAGGATCAAACAGCATTTTTACACAATGCAGAGCATTAATCCCTTAGGTTCCACAGTGTGCTTTACTGCATATACAGACTTATTTTACTGTTATGGGTCTAGTAACACTTTAAAGTAGATCTATAGGCAAAACATATATAGCATGTATAGCAGCCTTGTGACTTATATCATTGTCCAGCTGAACACTGGTTAATCAAGTAGGAGGAGTTTTTATTCTGCTCTGACTGTCCTATGAGGCTGCATAACCCCTGACCCTCTGTCTGGACAGTGCTGATTGGCCCTGTGCTAATCACATGCACCCTCCCAAAGAAAAAAAACCTCTAGCCATGCACACTAAATTGAGCATGTGCAGAGTGGCTCCTAGAGCTCTGTACTATCAGTAAATGGATTGGGACAGCAGAAGAAGGAGAGGATCAGAGAAGACAGGATCAAACAGCCTTTTTACACAGTGTGGAGGATTAATCCCTTAGAATCCACAGTGAGTATAACAAGCGTGCTTTACTGCATTTACAGACTGATTTTACTGTTGTGGGTTTAGTAACACTTTAAGGTATACAGGGTTGAGGTAGATCATTTATTTTACATGGACTTGAAGCACACTTTAATGGATAAAATCACTTTTGGGATCATGTTACACGTTCCACCCATTTTTAGTTGCCCGCTCCAATGCATCTAGTGACAGCTAGTGGGTGATCTTCTCCCCCTGCTAGCTGTCACTTTTTAAAAAGTGAATTAGAATTCTGTAAATGGAAAACTACAATAACGACAGCATATGCGGCTGTTGGCTTGTACTTCTCAATGAACTACCATGGCACTGTTGAGTACTGTGGTAGTTCATTGTCTCTTCCTGTCAGTGTGTACACAGATACACTGACAAGTCTGCAGGAGTCCTGAATGGCACTGTTGAGCACTGTGGTAGTTCATTGTCTCTTCCTGTCAGTGTGTATCTGCCTGTCTGTACAATCTACAAGCACACAGATACACTGACAAGTCTGCAGGAGTCCTGAATGGCACTGTTGAGCACTGTGGTAGTTCATTGTCTCTTCCTGTCAGTGTGTATCTGCCTGTCTGTACAATCTACAAGCACACAGATACACTGACAAGTCTGCAGGAGTCCTGAATGGCACTCGCAATCTGCTGATCGCGGGTGCAATGCTTTCTAGGCTCCAGGTAAAATTAAATAAATAAATGCACACTGACCTACAAAAAGATGTACATTTATTATTTTTTTTTTTAAAAGGTGAACTTATCCTTTAACCTCTTTATGACTTCCTAAGGCCGGTCATGGATGGATCGAATCCTGGCTGGTTCAGCAGGGACCAGACAAAATTCGATCCATCTATGGCCAGGCCAGTTGTACTGACATTGATCCATCATTTGACTTCCATACAACCAGCCTGTTGGATGTTTTACATGCAGTCACTGCCGGCGGCTGTACACACTAGCAGTAATCATTGTGTTCTGCCAGCAGAACACGAAAGTGCTGCGAACGGGATTCCTCCATCAACACTGATTGTATTGATAAGGGGAATCTAACAATTTTCTTTCCTTCCATCTGTGGAATTTGTATAATCTATGGTTTGCCTGATACATACGTTGTACAAATGATAGAGCTGTCCCCAGAACAAGAGGTTAGGGGAAATCTTCCATTAGTCTAGTTTCACACCTAAGCAGTTTTCAGAAACACACTACAGTCCATTTAACTTGATTTCCTATGGGACACGTTCACATCTCTGCGTTTTCACCCGGTGCTTTTTTTTGGAAAGGGTCAGGGGCTTTTTAAAAGGCAAAACGTTGCAGTTTGGTTCAATAGACTTCAATGGAGATGCTTCAGAAATGCATGTAGTGTGTTTTTTTTCTGTGTTTTTGATGTATTTTTGATGTGTTTTGCTCTTTAATCTGCCCCACAGCATGTTGGAAAAAAATGCAAAACATGTCAAAAACGCGTGTGCAAAAACCGCAAAACACACCGCAAAAAGCTCTACAGAAACAGATAAAATGCAAACTACATAGGTGTGAACTTAGCCTTAGGGCCATCTGATCCGAGGACAACTGACAACTATAGTATCTGCTCACTTTGGGAGATTTCCCTCCTGCTCTTCCTCTTTGCCAATCCCTCCACTGGCTTCCCATTGCCCAACGTATAAAATTCAAAACATTAACAATAAATACAAACACATAAAGTCATTTATAACTCTGCCCCAAATTACATCACCAATCTTGTCTCCAAATATCACCCAAACCGTATTCTCCGCTCCTCGCACGACCTTCTGCTCTCTAGCTCTCTTGTCTCCTCCTCCCATGCTTGTGTCCAGGACTTCTCCAGAGCCTCCCCATCCTCTGGAACTCTCTACCCCAATTTATCAGACTATCTACTACTCTGCTCACTTTTAGGCGATCTCTGAAAACCTATCTCTTCAGGGAAGCCTATCCTGCCCTCAGCTAATAATGGAATCTTCTATTCCTCCTACCAGTCCATCCCCCACAGTTATTACCTTTTGTACCACTAGCCCCTCCCTCTTAGATTGTAAGCTCCAAGGATCAGGGCCCTCCTTTCCCTCTTGTATTGAACTGTATTGTTGCTGTTTTGTCTCCCGTTATATTGTAAAGCGCTGAGCAAACTGTTGGCGCTATATAAATCCTGTATAATAATAATAATTTCTTCTAACCTTGCCTGGGATAGGATAGATTTACCCAAAGGTACAAGGACAGCAGAAAAATAAAATGGCAGAGGTTTCAACTTTTCTTCACTCTATCCAGAAAAAAAACCAAACAAAACGTTTGGGCTATACATGTACATACGCTTTATATGCAGTTATCCTTTAGTTTTTATTCATCAGGTGACACTTTCTGAAGTTCTGTTTTTGCAACTGACAGCAGAAGGTTTGGATTGTAACACTTTGCCTACAGGCCTGCAGCAATTTTTGACAAGTGGAACGTACGATGTGACACAGGTGTAATTACAGTTTTACTCTCTTCCCTCCTACTGACACTCCCACATCTCCTCCAGCTACTGCTGGCAATAAATACATATACTAATTGCTGAAACATTGGAAAGGAATTTCATTTATACACATATTAAAAAAATCTTCATTGGGTATACTTATAAAGTTCTCTTATTTTTATATTCCAGGTAAAAACTTGTTACATTTTTATAGGAAGACTTCTATTTCCAGTCTGAATAAGTATTATATATTTTTTTGTCCTCATCCTGTTTAAATTAAAGTATGTCTCTAGGTTCAGATTTAGATTCAGATGTTACCTAAGGATAATTCAATTTTTTTTCCCTAGTACTGGATTCCACAGTCAGATCCTTCATGGCCACTATTAGGACACTTGAAAGGAACATACCACACAAAACCTGAGATCTAGTCTTGAGATCCATGTAGGCCGTGCTGACTAGCTGCTAACATCATGGAGTTGTTTCTGTAGTGTACAAGCCCATTTGGCTATCTGGTGATTCTGGCACTCTCGGCATTTGATGGTGGAACACTTTCCTTGCCACTACTCATATACAGCGAACCCCATGTAAAGCAGAAATGCCAGTCCCAAGACGTTTCTTATAGTCAACAATCAAATGCAAACCTGTCTTGAAAGTTTTAACAAGATTGGCGATGAAAAAGCAGTCAGCTAAGTACTGCCTTCTTATTCACCCTGTTAGGTGGTCTGTGTGTGTTGAAGCTAGAAAAGGTTCAGGTTTAAAAAAAATGTACAGGGGAAAACAAATGGCCTTGCAGCTGCTTATACTTACCTATCATTTGCTCCATTAACATGAGAAGTGAAGTGAAATGACTGATACGTCTGGGTATGGGGGGGGGCATGTAATTTACTCCCTGTCACCCCTTATTACAGCATTGGTCCAGGTATGCATCAAGCACTGTCATATGCAGGAAGGGGCAGAGTCCTTATCTTCTGATGGGCTCTGAGGTTGGCATTTATGGAGCCCATCCCTCCTATGCTTTGTGGTAATGCACACAGTACCACGGCTTATCTTACACATTTTCAGTGGCGCACTAAGCCAACACACCTGCGTTTAAGTGCACTGCACAGTACAGTGATTTAACTCCACGCATGGGAATGTGCAACATTATGCATATTAACCACTTGCCCTCCAAAGGATTTACCCCCCCTTCCTGACCAGGCTATTTTTTGCGATACAGCTCTGCATTACTTTAACTGCAATTGCGCAGTCATGCAACGCTGCACCCAAATTAAATGTATATCCTTTTTCCCACACAAACCTTTTGGTGGTATTTAATTGCCTCTGTGTTTTTTATTTTTTGCGCTATAAACAGAAAAAACTATTTTGAAAAATATTTTTGACTTTGCTATTAAACAAGTCCAGTAAAAAAATTAAAAAAATCTAATTTCAGCCTAAATTTAGGACAAAATGTATTCTGCTACATGTCTTTGCTAAAAAAAATTTAAATTAATTGGTTATTTATTTATTTATATACTAGTAATGGCAGCGATCAGCGTCTTATAGCAGGACTGTGGCAGTCATTCTAACACTGGTGGGGAACTGACTAGCTGCCATTGACATTTCCAGTGACACTAATACAGTGATAAGTGCTAATAAAAATCCCAGACACAGTACTAATGGCACTGGGCAGGAAGGGGTTAATAATTGGGGTGACCAAAGGGTTAACTGTGTGCTGTGTGCGTTTTACTAAGGAGACATACTTCTACTAGGGAGACGCCTGTCTTTGCTGACAGGGGAGAGATCTGTGTAGTTTACACACAGACCTCTCCCCTTTCATTGTTCCTCGGTGATCGCTGGGTGCCATCTGGGAATCTCTGGCTGGGGCCTGGTGATCGACAGCTGTAGCCGCATGGCGGCGCAGGTAGGGTGGTGCACGTGTGCGCCCCCTACCTGGAATTGCAAAACCACATATATATATAAATATATATATACGTGATTTTGCACAGCCCTGCCACCCTGTGGCAGTAGTTCTACTACAGGGCATTCAGGAAGCGGTTAAAGTACATGTCTTAATACAGTGCACCAGAATAGAAAGGTGTGAAGGGGTCAAAGTTAACCTGTTGCTTTTCCCTGCATTGATAAAGCATCCATTCATGGTAAGATACAGTGAAGGAAATAAGTATTTGATCCCCCGCTGATTTTGAATGTTTGCCCACTCACAAAGAAATGATCAGTCTAAAAATCGAATGGTAGGTGTATTGTAACACTGAGAGACAGAATAGCAACAAAAAATTCAAAAGAAATGCATGTCTAACAAATTATGCACTGATTTGCATGTTCATGAGGGAAATAAGTATTTGATCCCATATCATTCAGCAGGATTTCTATAAAAATATATTTGTATAAAAGACACCTGTCCACAGGAGCAATCAAACAATCAGATTCCAAACTCTCCACCATGGCAGAGACCAAAGAGCTGTCCAAGGATATCAGGGACAAGATTGTAGACCTACACAGGGCTGGACTGGGCTACCAAACTATCGCCAAGCAGCTTGGTGAGAAGGTGACAACAGTTGGTACAATCATTCGCAAATGGAAGAAACACAAAACAACTGTCAGTCTCCCTAGGTCTGGTGCACCATGCAGGATCTCACCTCGTGGAGTGTCAATGATCATGAGAACTGTGAGGAATCATCCCAGAACTACATGTGAGGATCTTGTCAATGATCTCCAGGCAGCTGGGACCACAGTCACCAAGAAAACTATTGGTAACACACTACGCTGACAAGGATTGAAATCCTGCAGTGCCAAAGGTCTGAGTGAAAAACCTGAACCAATTCCCCCATCCACACATTCCAGGTGGATGCAGAAATCTTCTCTGCTGTATCATTGTATTCTGACAACGGAGGAGTCAACTGGACTCTTATGCTGTCAGCTGCAGCTGATTGAACTGAAGCTTTCTAGAAAGCCTGTTTTTGAGCTGTCAATCTGTAGATCGAACAGGACCGGCCGTAGAAGGATCAAAATGTGGCCGGTCCCTGCAGAACCAGCTGAATTTTGATCCATCTTTGATGCAGCTTTAGGCCTCATGCACAGTGGACATTTCTCTATCTCTCCTAGATGCCTTTCCTCCTGGCGGCGGCATATTGGCAGAAAAAAAATAAAATGTGTTAATGTGCTAGCCAGGTCAAGCGTTTGGATATTAATACATTTCATTGGCCAGAATAATAATTTATTTTGGCCATTGAAATGAATTAACACTCAGGTGCTAAAGGCTCCTAATGTTAACACGCATTTAAACACGCTTACACATGTTTTCATGCGTCAAGTGGTTTTTCTGCCAAAACGCCGCTGCTACTGGATGTGCTGGTAGTGTTTTTTTTTCTGCCTCTAAACACCTCCACCTCTAAACACTTCTAAAAGCTTATATGTGCATAGACACGTAGGCCACCATGCAGGGGAGTTTAGAGGCAGGCCTGGAGTTACTCTTTATTAAATGACAATTGAATTAGAATGTATATGTTTGTGAACCTAAGGGCTCATGTACACGGGGCGTTTGGAAAACTCTTCTGAACGATGGAAACTGCTGGAAAACATAGGTTAAAATACGGCTGTTTAGCTGCATTATGCGTTTGTGTGTTTGCGTTTAGAAGCGTTTTTAAAAGATAATCTCAGTAGACCTTCCCAAATGCCCAGAATGCTCTGGAAAATAGTAAAAAATTAACTTTTCAGACATTTTGAGAGAAATAGAGAGAGCAGAAGCAGAGAGAGCAGTATTTGTTGAGATTACATGTCTTTTCTGGTTGTATTCACTATGAATCCCATCATGAGCATTTTTTAGAGCACGTTCTACCATTTTTTTCCTTCATGCGAAACCTGGAACTGACTGCGTTGGTGTACTGGGTCCATTTGAATACATGGAAAACGCTTTGCATGCATTTCTGATGATGAAAAAAGGCTCTGGACAGCATCTGGATATGGAACAGTTAAAAAATGCTTCTAAATGCAAATGCTTATAAATGCGGTTAACTGCGTTTACAAGAGTTTACATGCATTTACAAGCGTTTGGAGTTTGAAACGCTGGCAAAATCTACGACTGAACGCAAGTTTGGTGCATTCAAAAAAATGACTGTAAACTCAACTGCCTGTAAATGACTGTAAATGACTATCTGTATATGGACACAGGAAAACATTACGGAGAGTTCAGGGGCTTCTGAAAAAAACGCAGAACAGCTCCTGAACGTCAGTTTAGCAGATACAGTGTACATGAGTCCTAAGTGAAAATAATGCAGGAGATTATTTTTTCACTTTTTCTTGTCCTCTGAGATGGTCATCTGAAAAGTACATGCCAATCTGTTTCTAAGGTTAACTATAAACCCTTTCACTTTGAACAATTTATTGCCTCTCCACGGTAGACCTCACCATACACACCAGATTTCTTTTAGATATAGATAAGTGAGTCCTTCTATTTATACTTGGCTGGTCATAGATAATGTGCTCATGTTATCACTTGGCTTGGTGCTGGCAGGATATTAAACTGATAAGAATAGATACGGCACTTGTACTGAAATGAATGAAGTGTCATATTTATGTCAGAATCGTATCAGAATATATTTCGTTTTGTGAAATCATGCCAGATCTGAAAGGCAATGCATGTGCAATATTCTCAACTTGCGCACAACAAATCTATGGACGTCAGTGTGATCACAGAAACTGCGTCAAACGTTCAGCTTTCTTCTATTTTGGCAACAGCCCAGAAATCAACTTCCATCAGGTTTACATTTCTGGAGCATTACAAAAAATAAATATTAGCAAACACTGTATTTTGAATATGATTTTAATGTGCAGGACCCCTTCATCAAGCATGTGATGACATGACGAAGGGGTCGTGCATGGCTCAGAAACGTTGCACCTTTCTTTTTTGTGACGTGATCAATAAAAATAGCCTTTCGGACGATACTGGTGATCTCTGGTGTGCTGGTAAATATGAACGTTGTGTTCTGACAGTGGACAAGTCAGCTGGACTTCTGATTGAAATAACAATTTCCAACATGTCCATTTGTGAGCAGTCTTTCAGTAAATTGACTGCTTTTGAACAGAACTGGCCATAGATGGATAGAAATTTGGCCAAAATTCAATCTATCTACCCATATGGAAGAAAAATATATTTGAAATTATACATATTCAATATATTTAAAATAAATAAATAAATAAATAAATATATATATATATATATATATATATATATATATATATATATATATATACACACTGCATATTGAAATACGTTTTTATTACAAAATATATGAAAACATATTTTTAAAAATACAATTCAAATATACTATATGTCTTTAGAAATACAAATCTACATTTTTGGAATGCATTTACAAATATATGTAAAAATATATGTTACAATGACTTTTTTATATGTTAAAAAAAATTAAATATATTCTTCAGATTTTTTGTATACATTTTCAATGTATATATTGAATTTGGCCAAAATTGTAACATTTCAAATATATGGCAATATATTTGGGAAGAATATTTTTAAAAAATTTTTAAAATATATTTTTCTTCCATGTGAGTATGGCCAATTTTGGACCTAATTTTCACTAAAGACTGATGCAGAAACTCAGTACTTCTTTTTGTTTTGTTTTGTTTTATGATGTTAGTAACATTTCCTGTCAATCTACCTTTGAAGATTGAGCTGGCAGTGTTGGTGTTTGCACAGTATGATCTGTCATTCATGGTATTATTATGTACAAATCTGGTTTTATGCCTCTGGTCTATTATAGTCTCATATACAAGATACATCTTTTGCTTGTATCAAAATCTAAAAAACGGATTTCTTGCAAATGCTTGTCATTGAATAATTTTCGGGTTGTTTTCTGTGATGAGATTGTAATGTGCATACCATTATGTTGGATATTTATTCGCATTTGTGCATGCTGTGAGGTTCAGCTATTAAAACGCAGATACAAATGTCACATTAAATGTCACATGTAGCCCAGCTGAGGTTTGCTGCTGCTCTTCCTATATATCTTTTGTGCAGCTATCAGAGTTGGTTCTTTTGCTTGAACATGGGTAGAATTAAGCAGTGGTTGTCCCATGTACATGTCCAGGCTGCACACGTTCCGGTTCATACACAAACACATGCGATCCCCTGCGTTCCCATGCATTGTGGTTTTGAGAGCTCATTCATTTGAATGAGCTGCAAAACGCACTTCAACATGAAAAAAGTAGCTCAAGTACTACTTTTTCAGAACTCACTGCACCAAACGTACTGCAGTACCATGCAATTTGGAGGCCACAAACCCACTGCAAGTCTGGGATGCATTTGGGTGCCATTAACAATTCATTGGCACCCTGTGGCGAGGAAAACATGCATGGAACACAGCTTTTCCTCACTGAGTTTTGGTGTGAACCAGAACGCCTGGATAAGTAAATATATTCTAAATACAAGAAATATGAGTATTCTTACTTAAATCCTTTACAGTTATTTAAATGTAAATGAAAGTTTTTGTGCTCAGAGTTCAGCTTTAAAATTAATTTCTTAAATTTAAATTTTTAAATTTTCTTAGTTATAAAAAGCCTATAATAAAGATTTCCTTTAAGTTTTAATATAGGAGCCTTCCTTTGTGAATATTTGATACAAACTATAGCCCTTGGGTCAGCATAGATGATCATCAAAGTTTGGCGGTTATTTCCTGAATATTAAAGGAATTGTGTCATGAAGAAACCATTGCGGTAGCCATTGCTGAAATCTCTTTGTGAAAAAAGCTAGTTGGCTGCTCTAAAGTTGACCTGACCCTTTTGCTACGATTCATTTATTGTATAACTCTGAACAAATATGGATTTAAAGAGAAATTAAACTCTGGATGCTATGTCCAATGGTAGGCAGGTGGAGAGCAAAAGACTGGTTAGCAATATATTCTGTGGTTGCCTGGAAGCTGATCTTTTCCCCATTACTGACTTACCCTGCTAAGGTTGGTTGAGGAGCATGGCTTTTGCTTAATCATACCAGGGCCTAAAGCAGGGACAGCAGTGATAAATGCAGTAGCGGTATCACCAAATCTCATTCCAAATTTCCAGAGATTTGCAGTCAGAGGCAACAGTGCCTGAGATCTCACACTGCAGATATGCCGCCAGGAAGCTATTGGTCCAGGATCCTCACATACCAGGAGGTGCTCTGCTATCAAGACAAAAGCTCAAGTTTTCAGGGTCTTGCTTGGGCACAATTACAAATTTTAGTTCCTTATAAAATAGCAAAACTTCACTTTTTGAGTTCAGTTCCATCCTAAAGTCAATTGAATAATAGGCTTTGGATATGAAATAATTTACCTATTTTTAAACCTGAAGTTTAATTTGTTCACATTTTGCCTTCCCTGATTCTTTCCTCCTACCTCATCAACATGCTACAACTTAAAAAAAAAACTCACAACAATGTCATCACGTCTGACTGAGAAAGTAATAAACCTACATGTTTCTCACAGATTTTCTTTAGAAAAGTACAGCAAAAGCTCTTTTTGCTTTACTTCTGTGGATCACAGGAGTTCTTTCTGCACTCCTGTGATGCATTTTCAGCTGACAGGGGACTGTAGTCCCCTGTCGGCTGACATTACTCAGCCAGTGCAGACTGGGGAAACATCCCGACATTAAAGTCGGGATCCATCACAGAGTCCGGAGCGGCACCTGGCTCAGCCTGTCAACGATCTGCTCCACAGCCCAGTGCTCCAGTGTGTACTGGAGAGGCTCAGCAGACAGTGGTGACTGACAGAGCGGATGTGAAATCAGTGATTAGCGGTCATGTGATCGCTGTGTTCTCACACTTAGCGCCAACAGGAGACAGATGCAGCATCGCACCAATTCTGCATCCACCTACGCAAGTAAGAGTTGTTTTACCTGCTGTCAATTTTGTCAATAAAAGGAGTAGTATGGCCAAAGCTCTTTTGGTTCTGCTTCTCCTGTGGGTCACAGAATTGCACTTAGTTCTGCACTCCTGTGAACCAGTCACTCAGTGACTAACATCACTCAGCTGCTCCAGGCTCTGGAGGGATTCTGACTTTAATGACGGGATCCACCCAGATGCCTGACTGGCAGCTGGCTCAGCCTCTCAGCTTACCGCAGAGCCAGCTACTTATGCCCCCTCCACAGCCTGGTGCTCCAGTGAGCTCTGGAGGGGCATAGCAGAGAGAGAGCCGGTGATTGACAATCACTGGCACACTGAAGACGGAGAACAGAGTGATCAAGGTGGTGGGGGACAGATGCAGCATTGGACCATTGCTGCATCCACTTAGGTGAGTATGTATACCAACTATTGGAAGGAGACCAGAGATTGGTTAACCAAAAAAGTACTCACCATGTCACTTACACACTACAATAAGTGTTGTCATTGTAACCAAAATAACACTGCAATAGTAAAAACTCCTCATGAGTGGAGAAAAAGTGCTTACTTTCAATGACTGTTATTGTGACTTGGTTACATGTAACTCAGGCACAAATCCTGTCGTTGAAAGTAACCACTTTTTCTCCACTCGGGGAGTTTTTTCTTTTTCTAGATGAGTATGTTTGTTTATTTTTGATATCCTGCACTTCTCTTTTAACTTTTGTCGAAAGGAACTTGGTGAAAATTGTTGGCTGAACAGTGACTGCATCCAATCAGATGCAGACTGTTCAGGTATTCTGACAGCTGCAGGTGCTGGCTGTCATAATACCATAGCCAGCAAGGAAGATTAATCCATACACACTGCTTAGCATGGATGGAGGAATCTAATTGATTTCTCACGTTCAGCCTGCAGATGAAACAGGAGAATTTTATACATGTATGGATACCTCTAGTGTCATGAGGATACAAAGTTTGTGTTTTCTTGGTTGAACTTGATGGACGTATCTCTTTTTTTTTCAGACTGACTCTGCAATATTTATCATTCTTGGGTTATTACTGGCTATTATTCACGTCTATTCACGATTATTCACTGTCGTACACATTCATGAATGGCAGCGAAGAGTTAAATCCCTGAAACCAGAACTAAGCCAATTTCCCTTATTTACAAAATTTCCGGAGAGGAGAGCTGTCATCTCTCTTCACAGCTCTGAGCCTTTCTATTGATCGTGTGATTGAAGTCAGCTTATGTTGTCTGATGGCACATTGCAAACCTTTTTCTTGTGATTGAGTACTCTCATTTCTTTTTTCACTTTTTCAAGTATTGATTGTGCAGCTATGGTTGAACACATCACGGTTTTCCTCTTCCTTGCTTCTCCTCTTAATGGGCCAAACCTAGTTTGGTAAGAGAGTGACAAGGCGTGCAGTGCCATATGACGAGGGAAGAAAAAACAAACGTGCTGTAATTATTCGCAGATGTTTCCATTGCCAAAGGGTCAAAACACTGGAATGTCTACCCCTGACAATAATTCAATCCTTTATTTATTTTTTGTATGATCTAATGCTTTGATATGTTGTTTTTATTCAAAGCATACATTTATTAATATAAATGTAATGGAAGTTTACAGCTGAGTTTGCAGTATTTACAAGGGAAGCAAAGTATTATAACAAAGCATATGTCCATGTTTAGCTGTCCCTCACCCCAGCTCTTTTATTGAGCATTTGGAACAAACTAGCATGCAGCTCATATGTCCATGTGTATGAGCAACTGATGTTGTTTATAGAGACTTTCAAAGAGAGTAAAAAAACCTGATTTTGAATCTGTAACGCTACCTTTTTGCACGAAACAATTTATTTTTTTGGAGCATATGTGCAACAATCTGACAGCATACATTATGCCTGTGTTATAAAAACAAAATAGGTACCCTTAAATTGTAGGTGTCAGGAGAGATTTTGTTCAAAAAGGCTGAATTTTTTTTGATTAGCTCTGTTCCATATTCATGTATTCAGCATCACAGTTCACCGTCTATGGAAGACTGATATGCAGGAATGGAGTGAAAGGTTTTTGTAGGGTCTGATTATTTCCCTGTTACTACTTTGAGGCTACTGGTGTAGGAAGGAGCCCAACTCAAGTCCCCTGCCATGTTTGCCCTATGCTGCTATCCCTTTACCTCTAGTATGCTTACCAGCTTGGTGATATGATTTTACCTCTTCCAGTGGGACTTTTACCATAGAGAACCTTGAAGCAGCTAATGTCTGATCGGCAAGTTTACTTACAGTAGATAAGCAGTAAATGAGTTTTAAAAAAGGTCATCACCAACCTCTGTGGCTTCAGTCACTGTGGGGTAATTAATCCTCAAAGTTTATGGCAGAAACACATTAATTGTAGTAACTTGGCTCAATGTGTTCTCTCCTTCCAAACCCGACTTGGCAGCCTGCCAGCCTTCTTATCTCTTATGTTAAAACTGAAGTATGGGGATATAAAAAAAACAGTTATACTCACCTAGGTGTATGTAGCATTGGTCCGATGATGCATCTGTCCCCCGCCGCCTCTAAGACTGAGCAATCAAAGACCGCTGATTGCTTAGTTCTCCATCTTCACTGAGCAAAGAGCCAATGTTTGTCAGTCACTGGCTCATTGCTTTGCCTCTCCAGCACCTACTGGAATGCCGTGGTGGTGGGCAAGAGCGGCTGGCTTAGGCTGTCAGGGACACACATTAAAGTCGGGATCTCTCCAGAACCTGGACCAGCTCAATGATGGCTAAAATCCACTATCGGCAGAAAATCGGTCACAGGCTTGCAGAGTGAAGTGCACTCCTGTGATCTATAGGAAAAGTAGGGCCAAAAAACTTTAACCTCTTCATGCCGGTGTTCAGTTTGTATTGCTAGAGAGGTTTTTTTTTTCTTGGGAGAGTGCATGTGATAATCACAGGGCCAATCAACACTGTCCAGAAAGAGGTCAGGAGTTCTGCATCCTCCTAGAGCAGAAAGAAAACTCCTCCTACAAGCTTTAACCAGTGCTTTGCTGGACACTGATAGAAGTCACAGGACTGCTCTAACTGCTGATGAGAAAAGGTATTTAGCAGTTTATATTTACTAAACTAATTGGATTTCCATGTAGTGTGTACTGTGGGAGACCAGATATAGTGAATACAGGGTCCTAGGTTTAGTAACACTTTAACCCAGAGTAAGTACAAAGAAAGAAGGGGGCAGCAGAGTGTTGAGACCAGACTTGACCAACTTTACTGCTTCTTTTGGGAATTTTGAGGATGAGTTGTTCCACAGTGCCTTCAGCTACAGATGTCAGAGTGAGGGCTTATTTAACATGTTATGGCATATGAACCTTTGGTTCATAATGTATGAGGAGGTTTACAAATATAGAATAGCAGAGTATGCTATAAAAATGTCAGCCACATATATTATGGGTTTGATTTAGTAAAACTGGAGAGTGCAAAATCTGGTGCAGCTGTGCATGGTAGCTGATCAGCTAGTAAATTTCAGCTTGTTTAATTAAGCGTTGAAAAAAACCTGGAAGCTGATTGGGTTCTTTGCAGAGCTGCACCACATTTTGTGCTCTCCAATTTTAATAAATCAACCTCTATGTGTACCAAAATTGTGGTATCCAAGGATAAAGCTTATGTCCCTTGGTCCTGGTGCACTTATTATTGCAACCCCCTCACCCCTTCCCCCAGACCACTTTCCCTATATAGGACACATTCTGAATTATACACATACCCTCGATACCCAGTTCAATGAGTTACATATAACAGACACTTGAAGAAATAGCTTCTCTGTGTTAATGGAAATCAGATTTATGGAAAAAACAGCAGCAATGTTTATCGGGTAAGTGCGTTCCTCTCTGCTTTATATCCAGATGATGTTGTAGCTGCTGGAGCCTATATCCCTGCATCACCCGTGACACCCCCCACAAGACATAACTTGGCCATAACTGGGAAAGTTGGACTGAAGGTGGACCTTTTCACAAAACAAATCTGATGTACACATTCCTTTATATAATTATTCACAAAAAAATTAACTTCTATCGTTAGAATTTCAAATTATTTGGTAATTTAATAGGATAAAATTCTGAGATGTATCATTCAACTCAGAGATGGCCATAGGGTAGCACGTCATAGAAATGTGGGTTGACACCAGTCCCACTATAAAAAACAAAACAAAAGAAAACAAAAAAACATTTAGTGCAGGTAAGCTAGATATTTTCAGTACTAGACTAGAACAAAAACTGAGTTTTAACAGTCTTGTCCAAGGATTTTCTCATGTTTCTATCCTATTTTAGCTTTAACCTCAGAATAGTAAATGGATGTCATATGCTGTCAAAGAAACAGAAAAGTCACTGCAGAAAAAAGACTAAGTGATCCATTGAGTCTGCCCTGCCATTTGTTTTTAATATTCATGTATTTGGTTTTTGTTTTGTATAGATTATATAGATCTGTCCCAAGCATATTTGAATCCACTTGCTGTTGAGTGACTCCCTACCTCTGCTGGAAGTCTATTCCAATCATCAACTACTCTTTTGGTAAAATAATACTTTCTAAGATTCCTTTTGAAGTTTCCACCTGCTAGTAGTCATGTCCCTGTGTCCTTGATCTTAGCTTCATATTGAAAATACTGCCCTCTTGAACCTTATTCAACCCCCTTGTGTATTTAAAGGGTTCAATCATGTCTCCCCTTTCCTCATATATCTAGTTACAGTTTGTGCTGTTTTGGTCTGCTGTAAATAGATACACTGCCCTATATGTGAATGTGTACCATGCATACTCGGTGTAATTTGCATTTCTTATTTTAGGTATAGCTAGGTCATTTGACAGCAAGTATTTGTTGGCTAATGAAATAACAAGAAAACGGGCAATGTAATTCTGTTTATTATTATTCATGTAATAATAATTAAATACAAATTTACATATGGGGTCAAAAACGTGCAATTTTGCTTCTGCACTACAAATCACAAAACACTCCAAAAAAGCCTCTACAAATCACCTGTCAACGTTCATGCTTGGTGTAAATGAAAACCTGAAATATTAATTACAAATCTGCTGGTACATCTGACAATGCTGCTATCCAAAGGTGTCTCTGTTGCTTCTTCATCCAGAGTGGGGGAACTCTAATATAGGAGGTGTGGTACTGGCCAGCTCACCAGGTGAAAATAGAGGGGAAAAGCCTAAAACAATAAAATAATTCAGCAACCACATCTAATGACTGGTAAGTTAAAACATATTTAATTTTTGGTTTTGGGTTTATTAGCACTTTAAACTCTAGACTTTTGATATGTTAGCGATAGCAAGTGGTTTGCAGTTGGGGAAGACGTGCCTAAATGATTAAAGCCCATCTCCAGGCAAACAAAAAGTTTTCCCATGCAGTGGGGCTGTACCCGCAATGCACTTGTTAACTGCTTTTTTGCCTAGGGGAGTGGGAAAATGAGAGATACTTACCTAATCCTCCGATCCTCCCAGCACAAGACCAGTCCGGCACCCCCGCGCCCTAGTGTTTTTGAGTTTTGGACTGTTCCTGATGTCATCAAGCATTGAGCATGCTCCACAGACCAGGAACACTCCACTGCTGGACTGTGAGGGAGTGACATTTTCTGGTGGAACAAAGGATCGGATGAGTATAAGTTTTCTCCTTACCCCTAGACAAAACAAGCAGTTGACCTTTTCAGTGCGGCACAGCCTGAGTGCATGGGAAACAACATTTTTGCCTGGAGTTGGGCTTTAACTGAAACCCTGTGCATATATGCTGCACTCCTTGTGTGAATCCAAAGCTTTAATTTTCAGTTTTGACAAGAGTTTGATTTTAAAGTGACTCTGAAAATGAGTTTGAAAGGTTCCCCTGCAAAGAGATATACTTACTAGTCCCGCTGCTTGCATCAGTGAACTTCACTCTCTTGAAAGTGCTCGGAGAATCCTCTTCATCGCACACATTTCAGGGTGTATCAGACAACAGGTTCCTCGTCAGGGGCTGTGCCGTCCCAACTACTGACTCTTATGTCACTACTCTTACCTGCAGTGATATCGGGGCTGGTGGAAGGATCTACATCACTTAGCCCTCATGCACACTAGACATTTTGATAACGCTGGTAACGTTAGCCCTGTAAAGTCATGTTAAAAACATGCGTTTTCAGCTTTTTTTAGCGTTTTTGCATTAGCGTTTGTTGGCGTTTTGCTGCGTTTGCGGTTGTTAGCATTTTTTAGTTTTTTTTAATCACAAAATTTTTTTTTGGGTAAAACAATGTCCAAAAATGCCGGTTTGCAGTGGTGTACCGCGTTTTGACGCTTTTTCAGCATTAGAGAGTTTTTACAGCTAAAAAACTCCTCTAGAAATCTTCTAGTTCTGGGTTTTTTTTCCAGCCAAAAAACGTCCCAGCCAAAATACATTGATTACAGTGTATGCATGGGTACATAGGATAACATGCTGGGGGGTTTACTGTCTGTAGAAGAAAACGTCAAAAGCCAAAAACAACAGCTTTAAAAACGTCCAGTGTGCATGAGGGCTTAGAGAGGGACCAGACATTTGGCACACCTGGAAGTGTCTGATGAAGACGATTCTCCAGGGACTTCATTTCTTGAAGCAAAGATCCATGGCATGGAAGCGATAAGTATGTCCTTTTCTACAAGGGAACTGTTTTACTCATTTTCAGTTTTGTTACAAGGTCAATTTAAGTAAAGTACAGTATGTTTATTGATAGAATTGTACATGTCTTGCAGTAAGGTTATAGATCATCCTTGTGAATTCAGTACAATGCAATCTCGGCGTGAGATTATTTTCAAGAACTGCTTAGAACTCATGTACACGGGACGTTTGGAAAATACCTCTAAACGATGGAAAACGTAGGTTAAAAAACATCTGTTTAGCCGTGTTTAGAAGCGTAAGCGTTTTTAAAAGATAACCTCAGGAGACCTTCCAAAATGCCCAGAATGCACTAAAAAACAGTAAAAATGAACAATTTCAGACATTTTGATAAATAGAGAGAACAGAAGCAGAGAGAGCAGTATGTGTTGAGATCACCTGTCTTTTCTGGTTGTATTCACTATGGATCCCATCCTGAGCATAATTCAGCACTTTCTACCATTTTTTCCTTCACGCAAAACCTAGAACTGCCTGAGCTGGTGTACTGGGTCCATTTGAATACATGGACAACGCTTTACATGCATTTCTGATGATGAAAAAAGGCTCTGGGCAGCATTTGGATATGGAACAGTTAAAAAACACTTCTAAACGCTTCTAAACACAAACGCTTCTAAACATGGTTAGCTGCGTTTACACGCATTTACAAGCGTTTACAAGCATTTGGCATTTGAAACTCTGATAAAATCTACTTCTGAACGCAAGTTTGTTGCATTCAAAAAAACGACTGTAAACTCAACTGCCTGTAAACTCAACTGCCTGTAAACAACTGTAAAGGACATAGTGTACATGGACACAGGAATACATTAGGGAGAGTTCAGGGGCTGCTGCAAAAAACTCAGAAAAGCTCCTGAATGTGAGTTTATCAGCTGCAGTGTACATGAGCCCTTAAATGTTACAAGTGAACCAATTAAAGCTGACGTTTAGTGAAATATTTTTTTCAATCAGCACCAGGGATAGTATTTACAGTTAATGAGAGGTTTCCCATGTGCTGATGGCTGCTATGTTCTTTGAAATCTTCCGTCCTCCTGAATAACCCCACAGCTGTGATCTGGACCCATCACAGGCACTTCTCAAAGTACCGACTATTATTATTACTATTATACAGTATTTATAAAGCGCCAGTAGTTTGCTCAGCGCTGTACATTACGACTATGCCCGCCCTGTCCGCCTCTCTCATAAAAACTGTAGTGCCACTTCCTGCAATGAAGAGGAGGTGGTGGACCTTTCATTCACCCATCTGTCCTCCATTCATAGAGCACTTGTCATTGTGGGCAGTGATAGTGCAGCTTTTATGAATGGAGCAGGGGCAGAAAGGGTGGTCATAGTCTACACTTTTGACAAGTGCTTATGACAGGTCCAGCCGCTCGTATTAACCCCCTCAGCACTGAAAGATCACAGCTGCAGGGGTGTCCCGTGGACAATGGATGGAAGATTTCAATGAACACAGCAGCCACCAGCACAAGAGACAATTCTCATTAATTGTAAGCAAAACAAAAATGTATTTAAATTTCACCCAAAACAAGAAGTTACAGTATGGAAAAGGCCTAATGCTTATGTTAGCAAGTTCCAAATTATTACTTATTTAATAATGAACGTTATTTAAAAAATGTTTTCCCTAATCTAACTGATAAAAATGGTGAACTGCATATAACCTCTGTGATTATTTGCCTTGGCCCAAGTGTAAGATATTTACTGCTCAAGGAACCCACTTGTTACATTGTGCCCTCAGCCACTGCTGCAGTAAATCATTCTGTTTACTGAAGGAGAATGCAGAGAATATAGAATTTTATCTGAGCATTTGAAACAAATTGACTGTGCTAAGAAGCAAGGCAGTTTGTTATTTAATCCTCTGCATGAAATCTTGTTAGCATTATTCCTTTTGACGTAAGCACTTGGCTGTTTTCGCTGATGCTGCATGATGTTTAGAAGATTTTAGCTGCATTGTAAAAAAAAAAAACATAATACAGACTTTGTTATGGAAGAGAAGTTTAAATTTAGCAGTTTCATTAAAAAAGCAGTTTAAGGGGAACAAATTAAAAGTCAATCATCAAGTTCTTTTCACTCTAGCAAATAGGTTTATTTTTTGTGTGAATGAAATCTTGATTTTTGTTACATTTTCTTAATAGAAAATGAATATTCAGGCAATTTGACCTTAAAGCGTATCTAAATTCCAAAACAAAACTTGATAGTACTTTTTTTTTATAAGTCCTTAGATGTGGTGGTGGCATAAGTTTTCTTATTTTCACACATTTTTTCCCTTTATTCTAACATCGTAATCCTTCTATTCACATATTTCCTGGTCTATGGTGACAACCATACTGAACAGCATTGTCAGTCTAGGAGCCCAGGAAAGGGAATGTGTTAGTGCTATATAACAGTTGGAGTTTTTTAGCCAGGATTCAGGAGTGCCACTGTTGGCCTAGAGGCATGCCTTTTAAACTAAGCACAATATTTCAAAGCAGCACATTGTCTTTTTTTAACACACTGCATTGTCTTTTTTTTAACACACTGGGGCCCTTTGACTAAATAGTGTATTTTAAAGGTGATCCTAAAGGCCCTTTTTTTCCTTTAAAATAATAAACACATCTTACTTACCTGCTCTGTGTAGTGGTTTTGCACAGAGCAGCCCCGATCCTCCTCTGGTCCCCCTCCAGTGCTTCTGGTTCTTCCCCCTTGCCAAGTGCCCCCAGAGCAAGCTGCTTACTCTAGGAGCACTACTGCATGCTCGCTCCCGAGACGCCACTATGTGTGTATGGGACACACAGAGCATGACTCAGCTCCGCACCCTGCTCCCTCCTTACAGGCTCTGATTGACAGCAACGGGAGCCAATGTTTCCCACTGTTGTGTCTCAACCAATGAGGAGAGAGAGAGAGCCGCTGTTCTTGTTCACATCCCTAGATGGAGATTGGCCTCAGGAAAGTATTAGGGGGCTGCACACTGAAGGTTTTTTACCTTCATGCATAGAATGCATGACGGTAAAAAATGTTCAGCCTTTAGAACCACTTTAAACTTTAGTGCTTTGAATTATGAAAGAAGAGATCTAGGTTGTAACAACAATATGTATGTAAAGAGAGTCAAGAGGGCATTTTATACTTTGCAGTTATTGGAAGAAAATTATTCCGTACAGAGAATATATTAGAAAGACAGAGGGCCAGATTCCGGACAGGATGGATATGGAGATCCTCAATCAGCTACTTCAGCTGTAACAATAGCTTTCAGAATCACTGTAGCTATTGAGTCTGTTGAAGTGGACATATACTGGAGAATGAACTGTGGTGGGGCTTCTATTTAGTGATAATTCTCAGTCACAATGGACAACGGCCTCTTAAAATGCAAGGATCTGAGCCAATAAGGTATGCAGAGATATGGAACAGCACTCTGAGGACCAGGATGTGATTGATTTAAGGCAGCTGTATGAATTATGGGTTGGTTGGATCTGGCTAACTAGTCCAATAAATCATTGAAAACCATTTATTACAGCCTGTGTGTAACATTACTCAGAGACAATTTGCCAGTCCAAAAAAGGAATCCACAGACAAAAGGATGGAGGCAAATACCGTTGCTAGCTCAGCCCACACTTTTATGAGGCATTCATTCTGGTCAAATGCGTAATTTAAGTTTATTGGTAATTTTGTGTCATGACTAGAGTTCTCTTTTACGTCAATTTATTAATACAGAGTTACAAATATTTTATAAATTGTTTCTCCAGGCAAAATTGAAACAAAAAGTGTACATAATGTTCCAATAAAATATGCACAATCCTAAAAGCTCGCTTTTTTGATCTTAAGTGGTTGCAAAGAAGAATAAAGTAGTATTATTACCATTGCCAGACTGATGACATTATTCAGCCATGATTGAAATAGCCAATCCCATTAGCGTTGTTGGCACCTGAAATCTGCACTGCTTCATAAGGTATTTATAAGGCCAGAGAATCCTGCTCTGTGCATGCGCCATAATTGTGTGTGGGCCGGCTGCTTGGAAGTGGGAGTAACATGTGATGCCATTATTCCCTGCAGTTATCCTAGAAACTGGTGTAACATGCCAAAAATGGCACTCCTGGCAGTGACGTAACAGAAGCTTCATTTCACACCCACCCATTGCACAGGTTTAGATAGTAGTAGGACCAAATACACACCTTACTTTACTATGGGGTCACATGACCACAGACTAAAATAAGGTGTGTATTTGATGACCTTTATTATTTGGACCAGGTTAACCTGCAAATCCAATGCTAGAAGTCAAATTGCCATGTTTATGGAGGTTAACCTATACAATGTCTTTGATTGCCTAGTGTTGTAACCCTTGTAATTTTAGCTCCCATAGGTTTTTAAATGGGACATATTAGATTTCCAGATTATAAACTTTTTTTTAGTATTTTTTTTCTAGTATTCAGGGTCTGTTTTTTATTAATTAAAATGCATGCCATATAAAATGAACATAAAATACAATTAGCATATATAAAGTAATGCTATCCTAATCTAGAGACTAAATCTTGCATTTTTGATCAATGAAAATATGTTATTATAATTGCACTACAGTGGTATCAATATTACAATCTTGATGCACAACAGTGATGGAGAGCTGGAATGTGTGATGATACAGATAGTAAAGATTTTAAGAAAATAATTAAAGAACAGGCAAAACAGCTCTTTAATGAACTTCCACTATCCAGGATAAAACATACACATAAGGCTCTAATGGAAGATGAGTTTACAATAGAAGAGATTAAGGTGGCCATAAAACACTGAAAAACATCAAAAGCTCCAGAACCCAATGGGTTTTTCAGGATATTATTATAAAAATACACACAGATCATAGCACCTTATCTTTCCTTTTTAATAGTATTAGAAATGGCCAGAACCTAACCTCACAAAAAACATGGTATTTCTCCACGTAATTCCAAAACTAGGGAAAGTCCACGGAGATTGTGAGAACTATCATCCCGTATCAATAAATCTAAAACTTTTGCTGGAAGTATTGGCTAACAGAATCAACTCTTACTGCAATATATCCACCATGACCAGATGGGATTTGTCCAAAACCACCAAGCTTCAGATCAGACAACTAAACCTTACTTCAGCAATACATTAAAATTGGGACAAAAGAGAGGTTAGATAGAGTGTCTGTTTTAATAAATGTTCAAAAGACCTCTCACTCCATTTTATATTACTTTTTTTATTACCTTTTTATGCCTCAGAGAAACTAGAATTTGGATCCAAATTTCTTATTATCTTAAAAACCGTATATTGAGCTCCCTCTGCGATTCTGTCACTTAAAGGTTACAAATAACAGATATTCAGTGTACACAGAGAAACACACCAAGGATACCACTTTCCCTGATTTTATTTATCTTAGCCATAGAACCCTTAGTAATCATGATTTGAGAGAACACAGATATCAGAGGCGTCACTTGCGATAGACAAGAAACATAAATGTGTGCTATTCATGGACAATATCCTTAGGTTAATATCACTGCCATTCCCAGCTTACACAAAATGCTACATCAATTCTCCACTCTCTCATGACTAAAAATAAACCATCTATAATCCTAGGCTCTCAATATATTTCTAGACAACCATACACTTCAAAATCTTAAAATTAACCTACATTTTAAATGGCAAAGCGACGCCCTGATATACTTGAGTATCAGCCTTACTCCTTATAGAAATGCAGTTAACCACCCCTATTTAGAAAACTCTCAGAAGATCTTGACAGGTGGACAGTTGTGTCCCTGTCCTGGTTTGGATGACTACATTCAGTTAAGATAATTACGCTCCCTAGGATTTTATACAACATATCTATTTAGGACACTTCTGATAGACATTAAAAAGTCTGATCTCTGAAAAAAAAAAGTTTAAATTTGAAAGGGGCAACAAAAGACCTTCCAAAAAAAAAGAAGGGTTAGGAATGCCCAATCCTATATACCCTACCTTTATTCAAAGACTCAATGCCAAACATTTTGCTTGGTGGACTAATAAAAGTTTCATATATACAGTATAACTGATGTGTAACGAACAGAGAATTCTGTCAATATTACAGACTAAATTCCAGATGCCCAATACAAAATTGTATCAATATAATGAAAGATCTCACTTACTCAAATCTCTTGGACACCAGGCAGATTTATTAGTAACATCCATAGGAGACCTGTGTAAAAATGCTGTAGAATTTCTGGACACATCTTGGAGATTTACGCTATACTTACTTTGACCTCTAAAAAAATTACCATACATTGACAAATGGGAACAGGATCTGGAAAATGAGGTGGACTTAAATGATTTCCACAAATTAGCTCTTTACACATCAAAATCATACATAACTAGTTCAATGACTGAATCTAATTGTTAAAATAATATTGAATTGGTACAGGGTTCCAATGCGATCAGCTTCCGCTGTTCCCGGAGCTTCCCGGAAGTGGTCTCTGTAGACAAGAAGGTACATGCCTAAAGGCAAAAAGATTTTAGATTAGAATATATAACTTATATCAACCTCAGGAAATCTCCATTAAACAAACTACTAATATAGCTATTGCAAGATCCTGGAAGTCCTCATCCATCCCATTTGATTTAGTCCATTATAAATTCTCCTGGCTAATGGTAAATTAAAAACAGACTGAACAATAAAATAAAGAACTTAAAGATGGGGACCCCTGGATATAATATATTTCAGATGAAGTGTGAGATGGGTGAGGGTTAGAACTCACCATAAACCCCCTTCCTGAATATAGTTCCCCTTCCCCCTCTTTTTTTCCTCTCCTCCGTCTTCTTCTCTCTTTTTTGTTGTTCAAGTTTTTTTTTTTTTTTAATATACCATTATCTATCTATCTATCTATCTATCTATCTATCTATCTATCTATCTATCTACTGTATCTACTGTATAGTTCTTTAAATAAATTCCACAGTGGACCTTATTGGTCTTCTTCATTGGGTAGAAACAATACAGTAAACAATGTGTTGTGATCTTTATCCTTCACAACTGAGGTACAGAATATCTTCATAACAGATTGCTTTAGTTATCATTCTAGAATAGGGGTTTCCAAACTTTCTAAGCAAAGGTCCAGTTTACTGCCCTTCAAACTTTAGGGGGGCCAATTTGGGGCCAGTGGGAGTAGAAGTTGCCCCGGCATCAGTAGGAGTAAACAATGCCATAGGCTTGGTGCTCAGTGGAAGTAAAAAAAAATTTGCATCAGTGGTCTCAGTGGAAGGAATAGTATCTCATCATTGGTTTCAGTTTGAGGAATAGTGCCCCATCATTGGTATCAGTAGGAAGAATAGTGCCCTATTATTGTTAACATTAGGAGGAATAGTACCCTATTATTGTTAACATTAGGAGGAATAGTGCCTCATATCAGTGAAAGGAATAGTGCTGTGAGGGCCGGACAAAGGCATGCAAAGGGCCACATCCGCCCCCCAGGGCCTCTGCTTGGAGACCCCTGCTCTAGAACATCTAAAAGATTTATCATAGGCACAGACAAGAAAGAAATGTTATCTGGAAATTATAATTATACCATGTTACTTACAAATAAAACAATAAAACATCAGAAAACATAATTTCTTTATACTTTAGAAAGTATTTTTCTGCTTGTATTTGTTATACAAATAAATTATTGAAAAAAAAAATAATTATAGATAAATTTAGCTTTTTAATCACTTGTGCTGTTACACTTTTGTAGATGCATCATTCTTCTACCGCAATCCATATGCTGTATACAGTATGTCTCTCATTTTTTTCCTGATACATTTATACACATTTATTAATAGCGCACTTTTCATGCCAGTAATAATGAATCTCATTTCTGATGATGGCAAGTACTGTATACTATGTTTGTTGTATCTGATTCTCTGACCACACACGATTCATGCAGACAATAATAAAGTCATTGCCTCCAACCACAAGTATTTTTAAATGATATTTGTCTTCATGCTAAAGTGCATTGTACATTACAATGTTAGTTAATTAAAGGGACTCCATTGTAATTTAGTGTCATCCTGTTTATGATTTAAGAGAGCCTCAAGCAGTATGTAGCTTTGTGTAAGTGGTAATATACAAAAGCTGGTAGAGTTTGTGTTTTGAACTTCATTTTATGTTTTTTTGTTTTCAGCTCACAGTTTCGGATTTATAGGATAAGAATAAAACTCCAGGCAGATTTAAAAACACCAATGTATTTATTAAAAGAATCATTAAATGTTACCTAAATGTGTCTTAAGAATGTGAAATCACGTTGATTCTGGCCTCCTGTAATCCTCTGTACAGCAGCATATAAATGATAGCCTTGGAGAGAGAGGACCTGCATTACTGAATCTTATAAATAATATATCCCCTTCTCTTTATTTCTTTTCTTTCTTCTTCTTTCCCATTATAGCATCACTACCCTCCCTTCCCACTCACTTTTATGATTTGTAAATCTGTCACTTTTTCTTTTTTAGCCCTAGTCACTGATGTTCATTTTCTTGGGTCATTCCAGGCACATCTATTCCCCCTTTTTTATTGCTTTTAAATTACAGTATATATAGCCCTTATTATTGTGTAGTATCATAGCTCAAAACCGTATTTGTTGGATAGATATTAAAAAAATTATGTTATCTGTATTACTGAGACAAAATATATAGGGGTTGATTTACTAAAATCTGGTGCTGCTGAGCATGGTAGCCAATCGGCTTCTAACTTAAAAAAAACTTGAATCTGATTGGTTTCTATGCAGAACTGCACCAGATTTAGCACTCTCCAGTTTCAGTAAATCAACCCCCTAGTCTGTATATTTGTTTTGAAAATGTATGACAATTACATTCCTGTATAGCATCATTCATTTCCAAGGGCCCATAAAGAGCAAAATATATAGTAAAAAATATAGCATAATTTTTAGAATGGCAATTTACAGTGATTTTGTACATATTTTCTTTATGTATTAAACTATTTTTAAAAATTGTTATTTATTCAGTTAAATATAAAATGTTGCTTACTAAGATTTGTTTATTCTGTTTTATTATAGTAGGTAAAGCTTTAGGCTCGTTTTCATGTTTTTTCGGGCCCTTACCTGCTAAAAAGCCTGTCGTTGATTCAGTTTAGTAGCCCAAATGAAGTTTACACCTTTTCCTTATCATTCTGCATAGCCTATGTTGCAGTGAAAGCCAAACAAAAACAAAAATGCCATATCATAGGGTATGATTACCCATTAAATTTCTCTGACTCGCCATAAATAGAGGTTTGGATTTTCTAAACCGAACACATAGCATACAAAAAAGAAGCAGTTGACAAGAGCAAACTGCAAAAAGATCAGTATCTAAAGCCAAAGCAGAGGGTTTACATCTATATGTTCCCTAGCCTTACACTGTTTGACAATTATTCAGCTAAGTGAATGCGCTGGACTTTTGTTTTTGTTTTTAATTACACTTTTTATTATCTGATTGACTGTGTGTCCACCACGTCTTAAGCCTATCCTTCAGAGGATCATTGTGATCGTAATAAAGTTATAGTTTTGCATCTAATTGGATGTATTCTTTACTCTGCTTTGGATTTAGATACCAATCTTTTTTCAGTTTGCTCTTGTCAACTGTTCCTTTTTTGTATGCATTGAAAGCCAGCCTGTCTGCAAAAGAGATGGTTACTGTGGTGCTGTATTTTTTTCAGCTTATCCAGTGTTAAAATGTAACAGTTTCTTGGTATGTGAGGGTGTCTAGGCACGCCAAAGTCTACAGTCTCAAAGCTGCATATTTGCAGTATGAGTTCTAGGACACCACTTGCTTCTAGGACACAATCTATTGGGAGATTGGAGTGAGGTTTAGTGATGTCACTTCTGTGCTGCTCAATGATCGGTTTTGCTGGAGGCTCTGACGCAAAGAAGAAAAACCTTGTCTCTTCCAAGATGGCTTCCTCCATTCAAAGACAGTGCAGAACATGGCATGGTAAGTCAGTAATGGGAAAGGATCAGCTGCAGGGAGCCAACAGGCACTACTAGAGACTGACTTTTGCTTTTTGTCTGCATATTTTGGACACAGCTTCCAGAGTTCAGTACCTCTTAAACACACTGCGCTGGAGAGCAGTGATGTAAATTACATTATATAGAATGGTATTGGGAATTGGGAATTGTTTGTGCAATGTATTTCCATACAAAGAAAAGGGCCATGTTGTACTGCTGAAAATGCAATACTAGCTAGGTCTTCTTGATTAACCTCTTTGTGCTGGCCGCAAGCAAATATGCGGCCTCCCAGCGTCTGGGCCTTGACGCCGAGCGGCCGCACATTTGTGTGCAATTAAGAAAAACATATGTGCTGAGAGAGTGCGCCCTGCGCGCTCCCAGCACACATGTCTGGTACTCATGGAAAGGTCCCAATCTCCTCTTTCGATCGGGACCTTTCCCGATCATGTCAAGGCTGTGAATCACGGCGGTCACATGACCTTAAAACCCCCGCCCGCCTCCCGGCTTCTGAAACCCTTAAAGGGCCGGGAGGTGTCGGCTCCAAGGGGTTAATCTACATGCTTTAAATGCTTTATTTAAAAATGAACAGTGCCTAAGACCCCTTCCACACGGGGCAGACTTTATCCTGATCAGGAGGGGATCCATTCACAGATCCCCTGCTGATCAGAGGAGAGCGGGCTGTCCGCTTACTTTCTGCAGAGTGTACACACGCAGAGCCTGCTCTGCTCTATGGGTGGCCAGGAGTAAACGGACATTCTGTTTGCACCTGACTATCCTCTGATCTGCCCTGTCTAAATGGAAAAGGATGGATCCCCTAGCACCTTTTTTTAACTGGATCAAACTCAGAGGTAGGTATGTGTAAAAAGACAAAAGTCAGTTTACCAAAGACACCTGGTATAGGCGCAAGGCTAATATCCTCATATAATGCACTGTCCTATAAAATAAATAATGGATCAGGAATAGTCCTGTATAACAATAGTAAAAATAATAAATATCTGGCTAAGTGAGTCAACAAAAAATTATGGCATACTGTTGATATTATGCCATTATGTGGTGGATTAGATAGTCTTAGTGTTAAAACAGTCCAAAGACACTGATGTCAGCCTCAGTGGTGAACTTGAAGCAGGTTCTGGAGTAAACAAGAGAAGAGAAGGAAATAGGCGCCTCTAGGTGTAGACGTTAGGGTGTAGATAAAAGAAGCACATCAACATCCATCCCAAGGAAGGTATCTACGGTGTATCGGCATTTGCTCCGTCAAGCCTCTGATAATTCGGGTAAAGGAGAGCAAGTGCCGATACACTCGCAGTTCACATGCGCAGGAAATGTGTCGCAGATCTGACAAAGTCATTACATCTCACATTGCACTCCAGGAGTGTTCTAGCCCTCAGTTCGGGATCCTCTCCATCTTTCAGCTGGCTTCCAGAGACCGCAACCAGAGGGAACAGCTCAGAGACTTGACGGAGCAAATTACGATGCACTATAGACTCCTTCCTTTGGATGGACATTGACATTGATGTGCTTCTTTTATCCGGCCCCTATGTGAGTTGCCAATTGTTTTTTAAAATAAATTTTACACTCCTAACGTCTACACTTACAGGTGCCTCTTTCCTTCTCTTCAAAAGTCAGTTTGCACCCACCTGTCCATAAGGGTGAGTGGACCATTTAGTCAGATCCACCTGAAAAACTGAAAAATGTGACCAATATCATCCAAACCATCCTCTCTTCTCCTCGCATGACCTCCTGCTCTCTAGCTCCCTTGTCTCCTCCTCCCATGCTTGTCTCCAGGACTTCTCCAGAGCCTCCTCCATCCTCTGGAACTCTCTACCCCAATCTATCAGACTATCGCCTACTCTGCCCACTTTTAGACGATCTCTGAAAACCTTTCTCTTCAGGTAAGCCTATCCTGCCTTCAGCTAATAACGGAATCTTCTATTCCTCCTACCAGTCCATCCCCCACAGTTATTACCTTTTGTACCACCAGCCCCTCCCTCTTAGATTGTAAGCTCCAAGGAGCAGGGCCCTCCTAACCCTCTTGTATTGAACTGTATTGTTGCTGTATTGTCTCCCTTTATATTCTAAAGCGCTGAGCAAACTGTTGGCGCTATATAAATCCTGTATAATAATAATAAAAAAATCAAAAACACATTTTATTGTCTTAACATGAAATATTTCATAATAATATTTTGGCTTTTTCTCTTGAGCCAGTAGGTGTAGCTTTAGGCTTTTAGTGTTTTCCAGGCTCTCTCTTCGCTTCTTTAATGTTAAACTTTACAGAAATCAAAAATTCCAGCTGAGTGTTTCACATACAAGTATAGGAATAGTCATAGCAGTGATTTGTATGAATATGCATGCTTGTACAGCAGTCACTGACAACACTTATAATTCAGAGGTTAGATCATGTATTAGAAGCCAGCCTCCATCGAGTGACACCTTTACACAAGCAGATTGTCCATATGCGCGGAATACATTTTCTCAGCATCTAGATGCATCTATTTATTTGGGAAAATTGAAAATAGAACTAATTATATCATTGTTTCATGTATGTACAAAAAAGTCAGTGATCGTCTTATCTGTGTGAGTTGGTTTATGTGTTGTTGTCAGCTACTGGTAAATATGCTGAGATTGTACAGAATGCATTCTACTGTTTGTGAAACTAATTAGGCTTCTGTGCCTGTGGTATTAATTAGGTGTTTTAGGACACCAGCACAGAGAAATGTATATTACTCTGCTGCTGCCACTCGGCTGCGAACGTGTCAATAAAAATCAAATTATTGCATCTGTTTATATTTTATTCATCTTCCTTCAGGGCTAGTAGGAAATCTCTGCAACTGTTGTTGCCCCGGGTAACAGAATCCTGCTGCTTCCTTGGCGGTTTTTGTAAGCCTTGTTGATTTATATCCTGCATTTTACAACTTTCATTAAAGAACAAGTATGTGAAATGCCTCCCCAGAGGTGTGACCTCTTGTACACAGATAAGGTCCCCTGAGTGCCTGAGATCTGGTGGCGTATAATGTAATAATTCCTGTAGCAGTATTGGAAAAGCGAGCTTACAGCAGTTATACTGATTACGTTGTAATTGTATCAAGAGTTACAGTATATGTATAGGAATGTAAGAGCGTGGCCAATGATGGTATAGCTTATTGTAACGTCTAGCTGCCTTGTGCAAGCTCTGCAGCCATTGCCTTTGTATTACCATTAGAAAGATGTGATTGGTATAAAGAATTTTCTTTTGGTTCATTTTCTTAGGACTTTGAATAATATTAATTCCTAGGGATGCACCAAAATTTCAGTGGTCGAAAGGTTTCGGCTGAAAACACCCCATTCGGGCGAAATGAAAAAAAAAAAGCATCGATACAGGTGCCGAAATAACCCCGCCCCTCGCCGCCGCCCGCCCATCATCGCCCCTCGCCTCCGCCCGCCCACCGCTGCTGCCACCGGCTGCCACTCGGTAGTTCTCAGCCTTACCTGAGAAACCAATCGATCCTGGCGCTGGGCATAGAGATGAGTGAAGGAAAGATGGCCGCCACTCATATCTATGCCCTTGGAGGATCGGTGTGATGTCACTTCCTGTTCCGGCCATTTATTTTTCTTAAAGCACCAGATCAATGCTTTTTTATAACCTAATGCTTTACATTGCAGAGGAGAGATGTGGGGTCTTATTGACCCCATATCTCTCCATAAAGAGGAACTTGTCACTAATTATTTCTATCACAAGGGATGCATGCATTTCTTGTGATAAGAATAAAAGTGATTACATTTTTTTTTTAAAGAGACAGTGCAAAAAAACCAATAACAAAAAAAATAACATTAAATAAATTGAAAAAAAAAAGTTTAACGTGCCCCCTTCCCCCCGTGCTCGCACGTAGTGGTGAACGCATACTTAGGCCATGCCCACATATGTAAACAGTGTTCAAACCACACACATGAGGTATCGCCATGAACATTGGAGCAAGAGCAATAATTCTCGCATTAGACCTCCTCTGTAACTTTACACTGCTAACCTGTAGAAATTTTGAAAGCATCACCCTTGGAGATTTTTAAGTACTGCAGTTTCACGCCATTCCACTAGCGTGCACAATTCTAAACCGTGACATGTTGGGTATCTATTTGCTCCCCGTAACATCCTCTTTCATATTTAAAAAAAAAATTGGGTTATATATTGTTTTTTGTTTTTTTTTTCTAATCAATGTATTTTTTTCCAAAAAATATATACCGTATTTTTTGCTCCATAAGATGCTCCTGACCATAAGACGCACCTAGATTTTAGAGGACGAAAACAGGAAAAAAAATTATGAACCAATGGACTGCAGACATAGTACAGGAGATGATCAGAGACTACAGACATAGTACAGGAGATGACCAGAGACTGCGAACATAGTATAGGGGATGACCAGAGACTGCGAACATAGTATAGGGGATGACCAGAGACTGCGGACATAGAACAGGAGATGACCAGAGACTGCGGACACAGTGCAGGAGATGACCAGAGACTGCGGACATAGTACAGGAGATGAGCAGAGACTGCGGACATAGTACAGGAGATGAGCAGAGACTGCGGACATAATACAGAAGACCAGAGACTGCGGACCTTTGGGGAGCGGAGGGGGAGGAGCAGGTACCCGAATTTGACAGGTACCCGCTCCCACTTTCGCAGAGTTGTCCTTCCCCCTCCCTCCCAGTAATCTTCTAGGACACATGACAGGTCCCAGAAGATTACAGGGCCATTCACAAAGCGTGGCGATTCTCACTCATGTGCAGTGGGCACCTGGCTGTGAAGCTGCATGCTGTCACAGCCGGGTACCCATGCTGGCGCCGGGTAGAGAAAACTGAGGACACCGCTGGACCGAGGAACAGGTAGGACCGCTGGAGGTCTGCAGAGAAGAGCCGTGCGGCCGGCCCAGTATTCTAACACGGGGGGAATATCGGGCCGGTGGCTCCATATTCCCTCCATAAGATGCACAGACATTTTCCCCCATTTTTTTTGGGGGGGGAAAGTGCTTCTTATGGAGCGAAAAATACGGTATTCATTTTTAAAAACTGCGCATTTTGGTTTCGGTTTTTGGCCAAGTGCATTTTTAATTTTTGGTTTCGGCACCAGAATTTTCATTTCGGTGCACCACTATATAATTCCTAATAAAAGCTTGGCTTGTGGGAATGAGTTCATTGCACTTTATTATATCTTTAATGAGCACTGTTGTGATTGGCTTTTGACATAGACTAAAGCTGGTCATATACTAAGAGATTTTTTTCATCTAGCCTGCAGGCTGACCAAGAACATTTTTTCTGATTCCTCCATCCACGCTAACAACACAGATGGACAAATCCTCCCTGCCCAGATATTTTATTCTGACAGCTGATACCAGTAGCTGGCAGAATACCTGAACAGTGGCGCATATGATTGAATGAAGCTGCTGTTTGACTGACAATATTCTGCCTGGGTCCTTTGATTTTTCAATGAACAATGTTGGGGGGGCAACAGAACCACCCAGGAAGTACATTGCAGTAAGTTCATCAGGAGATATATTTTGCAGTGCATTGCCAGCTATATTCTGTATATACAGTAGAAGAGATGTATAGCCTATAGTCTGTAGCTTACAAAATATAGCTGGCCCTCACATGTCTTAATAAATGCTAATAAATCATTAAAGTGGTTGTAAAGGCTCAAGGTTTTTTACCTTCATGCATTTTATGCATGTGTATAAAAATGCTTTTGTGTGCAGCAGCCCCCCCAATACTTACCTGAGCCCCATCACGATCCAGTGATGTGCATGAGAGCCTCGGCTCTCCGAGGGCTCTCACTTCTCATTGGCTGAGACAGCAGCGGGAACCAGTGGCTTGTGCTGTCAATCACAACCAGTTCTCCGATGGGGAGAGAGAGTGAACGGGGCCGAGCCACGGCTCTGTGCATGAATGGACACGCAGAGCAATGGCTCGGGAGCAAGTCTGCTTGGGTGCCCCTATAGCAAATTGCTTGTTCTGGGGGCACTCAGCAGGAGGGAGGGGCCAGGAGTGCCGCAGGGGGACCTGAGAAGAAGAAGATTGGGGCTGCTCTTTGTAAAACCACTGCACACAGCAAGTAAGTATAGCATGTTTTTTTTTAATTGCCATTAACATAACTTTAATTCACATTTTTATATTCATTGTATTCATTAGTAAGTGCAAGATGTTTTTATTGTAAAATGAAGAGTTTTATGTAGTCCTGAACGTAGTTCCAGTGTATACTCTAGTTGCTGTCATACTTCTAGCTCTAGCACACCATTCTTTACATTTGAAATGTCATCATAAGATGTATTACACCTGCATGGGATGTCACTTTTTGCAGGCAATAATGAGTGTAAGATGCATTCTGGGAAAGGTTACAAATACCAGGAAAATGTTACTTGTTACTAGATAGGTTACTTTGAACAATGGTTTTATTGCCCTAAATGATGGGAACATCTTGCTGAAGAGAAGTATATAAAAAGACACTAAGGCTAGGTTCACAATTTATGTGTTTCAGGAACGCTCACAAAATCACATGTTCGCACAAAAAAACTGCAAATCCTTTTTGCTGGTGTGCGGCAGTGCGCTTAATTCTTAATGGTTCCCCAACACCCCAAAATGCATAGTGACAAAGTATCGTGGCTGCCCTAAACGTGCCACACAAAATTGGCCACGAATGCGTGTGCACCGAATGGAGCCTAACACAATCATTGTAACCCGTGTAATTATAATGTCTGTTGATGTCATATGTGCAGATTTGTTTAATTGATAGGTGTGCTTATTATAAAATGATTCTGGTTTATCCTCTTGGCTACTGGAAAGGTGAATCATTTTGGGAAAAGTCAATATACAGGAGATTGTACAAGTTTTTTAGGATGCAGCAGTGTGGTTTTGGGGTTAACAAGAAAACGATGCTTTTAATCGCAATTTTATCTAATTAGACGTTTGCTGAGATACATTTGGTGTTATTATGTTGCCTAGGTTTGCATGCAAGTCCTAATTTTGCTGAGCTAGTAATTTCTCTGCAAGAATTTCCCACTGATGTATTCTTTGATCCCTAAAGCTTAAAAGCTTCAGTGCACAAGAAAGGGACAATGCATTCCCTTGTGCATGTTATGATTTGTCACAAGATGGAGCACAAGACACCTGCTTTGCTTCAGTATGCAAGAACTAAGCATCAAAAACACATTTCTCTTCTGTACGAGAATGTATGATGCCTTCAGATTAAGAAGTTTGATCAATACTGTATATATGAAATCTGATATTATTCCTCTCCAGTATAGTAGAATTATAACAAAGCTTCATCATAAATAAGATGCAAGTAAACTCTTTCCTAAAGACATGCAGGGGTCTGTTGATCGTTAAAAATTATTATTAGGGCCAAAGCTTTTTTTACGCCATATTTCTCATGTGGGTCACAGGAGTGCACTTGCTTTTACTCTCCTGTGACCCAGAATCCACCTATAGCAGACATCACAGAGCCACTCCAGGCTCTGGGAGGATCCCAACACTATTGTCGGGATCCACCCAGCTACCTTATTGACAGCTGGCTCCATCTCTCAGCACAAAACTTAATGCTGAAGCCAGCTGTGCCCACCCTCTCCCCAGGCCAGTGCTACAATGAGCGCTGGAGGGGCAGAATGGAGAGCAGTGACTGACAGTCACCACTCTCTGTTGCTTGAAGACCGAGAGCTGCGCAATCAACGGTCATGTGATCACTCAGTTCTTGGTCATAGAGCCAACATGCAACAGCTACAGCATTACACTGTTAAGGTGAGCATGTGTGTTTGTTTTTTATAGTATGCCCAAACTGCTCCTTTAATGTCTGAAAACTCTTCTAGAACAGGAAATAACTCAAGCTGTTCTGGGTTGTGATCTATGGTAAACAGAGTCTACTGTAACCATTTGTATACAGACTCCTTAGGATGTCATCACCATTGGTTACAATGGTACCTTTACAGCACCATTCATTTTGGTATATCATGTGAGGTACACCTGTGTTTTTAGTAGGGAAATTGGGAAAGAATCACCCCTGACTTGTATGTGCCTGTTTTCTGGTCTAGCCTTTAAGAACATTCAAAATTGTCAAGTAAATGTGCTGGCTATCAGGCTTAAAGTGCATTTGTGGCTAAACTATGAAAATTCATTTTTTTACATATTCTTAACAAGAACAACATGAGCTTTAAAGCAAGATCTCTCTGACCTCTATAGCTACAGGTGGAGCAATTCATCTTCAAATTTGACAGCAGAAGCACTTGGGTCCTTCAAGTTGTTCTCTCAGCAATTCAGCTCACCCTACTACACCTTCCAGCCTTTTAGGGCTTATTCACACCAGCGGACACGTTGAATGCATGGCTGCAGGTGTGTGTCATGAGAAACAGCGGTGATCACTGATTCTGGCGCAATGCACTGTTTACTTTTTTCGTTAGAGCTTTATTAAAATGTCACAAGTTATATTTAATTTAGTTTTATTACTGCAACATCACCCCAACACACTGCACTTTAACATTTGGCAAAGAAGAAAAGAAGAAGCACTGTCATGCTTGCAGGAAGAATACCTTGTCTTTGCATTGGCACTGTGCTGGGTAGCATGTAAATGGGACCTAAGGGCTCATGTACACCGCAGCTGATAAACTCATGTTTAGGAGCTGTTCAGCATTTTTTTCAGAAGCCCCTGAACTCCCCCTAATGTTTTCTTATGTGTCCATGTACACATCTTCGTTTACAGTTGTTTACAGTCTTTTTTTGAAAGCAGAAAGCTTGCGTTCAGCAATCGATTTTATTCAAACGCAAAACGCTTGTAAACGCGGCAAATCTCACTTATAAGCATTTGTGGTTGAAAATTTTTTTTAACTCTTCTAGTACCCGATGCTGTCCAGAGCCTTTTTTCATTATGAAAAATGCATGCAAAGCGTTTTCAAGGTACTCATATGGAAAAAACACTGAACACAGGATGTTCCTCCTAAGCTTGTTACACATTGTACTGACCAATTCACACCACAGATCTCTCCCACCCTTAGATACAAAAGATATGTTAATGGTATTAACACCTCAAATTCCTCATGAGTACCCCCTGCCAGGTGGCCTTAATGACTCACTCCACCAGACACCTTCCCCACCCTTGGAAACAAAAGAAATGTTAATAAGCAACTCACACCTAAGCTAATCTCAACACATACTGCTGTCTCTGCTTCTACTCTCTGTATTTCTCTGAAACAGTCTGAAATAGTTAATAATTTACCACTTTTCAGTGCATTCTGGGCTTTTGGGAGGTGCTCCTGTGCTTATCTTTAAAAAATGCTTCTAAACACAAACGCGCATAAACGCATTAAGCAAATGTGGCTAAACAGACGTTTTTTAACCCACGTTTTCCAGCAATCAGTTTCCATCGTTCAGAAGTGTCCTGTGTACATGGGGCCTAAATCTCAAATCTAAAAACAGAACAGGTGCTCTGGAAGGGGAAAGCAATTTGAACTTCTGTGCTTATGTGAATTTAGAGGAGGAATTGTTCCAAAGTGCCTACAGGTAAAGGGGTCAGGGAGAGCTTATTTTAAATCTCAGACTATATAAATACTTCAGTATTCATAGCCTGGTCACATCCTCACTTTAAGTCCAATTTGGCTTTGAGTAGTTCTTTTTTAGGTTTAAATATTATTATTAGTATTATTATCATTGTTATACCTGAACAGGTGAACGGCTTTCATTATTTCACTTTCATATGGGTGGACAACATTATTCATCTAACACTTTTCTATTTCTAGAAGTGTTAAAATTAAATCTGTGTGAGCTGCAACAGTTATGATTCTACTCCATTATAAAAGTGTGTAATTTCCTGCAACTTGACTCTGTGAGTCATTGCAATGAAGGCAAAGGTGAAAAGAGATTAAAATACTCACCTGTATTTCTCAAGTGTAATCATTTGTCTTGGGTTTAGTGAGGTTTGCAGACATCTGATGCTAATTTTGAAATCATCTTTATATATAAATTTTGCATAAGGGGGAAATTAGAATATGGGGCAAGCACAACACAAAACATTTTGTTGCAAAGGGACTGTAGGAGGGCATACAAGTAGTGAGCAAAGCCAACAAAAGAGAAAATATAACATTAAATGCCAAGTTTATTGTACAAAATTTTTAAAAAGGACATAGTAGAGACCATATCCATGTAATATACCCAGGTATAATTCACATCTGTACTACAGAGAACATTCCTGTTTTTACAAAGAAGATCCACATAAGAATCTTAACGCAAAATTGTTGGCATTCATATATATTGGTGGAATATGGGCATAATAACATGGTATATTCTTCCTTTATTTAATTAGGGTAAGCTCAAGTTTGCCCTACTCTTCCAAACATAAAAAATGCAGCAAATGCTGCTCCTAATTAGCAAAAGTGGTCCCTAAATTAGGGACTATCAGTTCGCAGTTCTGCCATGTCTGTAACAGGCAGCACAGAGAATATGAGAGCTGGATCTGCATGCTCTGATCTCTCTGCCTCTCCCTGCCTCCTTGCAGGCTCTCCTTGTGTAGTGTAATCACTGCATGAGCAGAGAGAGAGATGTGATTCGTTAAAGCTGAACTTCCCCTTTTGTATGGAGCTCCACTTTAATGTTGTGCACACCACTCCTGGGAGTTACAAACCAAATATTGAGAGAACATAAGAGCTTTATTTAATCATACAATGTCAGAACATGCCACGTTGTGGAGGTTCTAACGAGCCCCATTCAACAGGGTTAAAATTGCAGGTAAGACCTATATGGTATTAGAGCTCGAATAACTGCAAATGGCTGCTGCATCCTGCTCTTAACACTGGTATTTCATTATTTATCATTTTTAAACCATTCAAGCCAAAGCAGCACATTCTCACCTTTCCTTCGCCTCCCAAGACAGTATTCAATGTTCATCTTGTCACTGGGTCTGGTGTAAGAGGCAATAGGAGATAATTGGTACTGTAAATTTAGTCAGGATCTACCTAAAGAGTTCAAGAGTTAAAAAGGTTTGCTGTGTTTATGGAATGTTAACTGTGTCCCTACAAAATGTACCTTTTGCTTATGAGTGTGCTTAGGCCGTCATGAAACTACAACTTCATAACTGTATAGCAGCAGTGGGAGATCTAAGGCACTGCTGTCTGTGACTCGTAGTCTCACTAGACTTGTAATGGCATTTGATCATGTCTGTGCTGCTTGCTAGAGAGGAACCTGTACCTGGAGACCTGCACTGCACACATCTCCCTGCTTCTTTTTCATCCATTCATCTGGATGTTTACTTTCTGCTGCTTCTTGAATGTCCCAACACCAGCTGTCAGAGTACCAATCATCGTGGGTGGTGGTGGGGGGGGAGGGGGTCACTTCTAATACGAGGAAGTGACTTGTCTTGCCATGATGACCACCTTCACAAAGAGACACATTGGCATGGCAAATCAGTAATTTAGAAGGATCACCTATAGGGAGACCACAGGCAATACCAGAGACCCATTCTTTGCTATCTACCTGCCTTTTTGGGTACAGCTTCCAGAGCCCAGGTCCTCTAAGTAATCGAAGACTACTAATGTTGCCTATAGCCACTGTGTTACAATTTTTTTTACAATAGCAAAAATAATTTAAAAGACTGTTTTTTAAAAAAATTACATTAACATGTTAATGTAATTAAAAAAAAAAAAAATAATCCTTTTGAATTCTATTTGCTATTATTAATAATCTCTGGTGATTATGTCATGAAGGTAATTCCTGTGTCCTAGTTGTTTCCCCTGACTTGTCACCTGTTCATACTGTGATGACTACAAAACAGCAATGCTGATACTCAACGCACAGGCATGTTTTGTTATTGTTCCATACATTCCTATGAAAAGCCTTTTCACCAATTATATTTCTAATATTCCCTAGAAATATAAAAAGAAGGGCACTCTGTGCTTATGGTGACTGAGTAGCCCAACCTCGAGTTCACTCAGGCTGATCACCTACCTATATTTCCATACAGGAAAATATTAAAATCTGTGTATTTATAATAGTGCAATGCTAAGACGCATGGGGGTTGATTTACTAAAGGCAAATAGACTGTGTACTTTGCAAGTGCAGTTGCTCCAGAGGTTAGTAAATGAGGTTTAGATTCACTTTACAAAGAATAACCAATTGCATGCAAGGAAAAGAAAAAAAACCTGCATTTTTACTTGTACATGAATGGATTATAGAAGTCATCAGAACTTCACCTTATTTATTAAGATCTGGAACAACTGAACTTCCTATGTGCACAGTCTATTTGCCTTTAGTAAATCCACCCCATACGATGAATAAACTCTTATCAATATTATACAATAAAGTGCCAATTCTATGTGTAAATAAATAATGCATATACAGTGGATATAAAAAGTCTACACACCCCTGTTAAAATGTCATGTTTCTGTGGTGTAAAAAATGAGACAAAGATAAATAATTTCAGAACTTTTTCCACCTTTAATGTAACCTATAAACAGTACAACTCAGTTGAACAACAAACTGAAATATTTTAGTTGGAAGTAAAAATAAAAAACTAAATTAATATGGTTGCATAAGTGTGCACACCCTTAAACTAATAATTTGTTGAAGCACCTTTTGATTTTATTCCAGCACTCAGTCTTTTTGGGTATGAGTCTATCAGCATGACACATCTTCACTTGGCAATATTTGCCCACTCTTCCTTGCAAAGACACTCCAAATCTGTCAGATTGCGAGGGCATCTCCAGTGCACAGCCCTCTTCAGATCACCCCTCAGATTTTCAATCGGATTCAGGTCTGGGCTCTGGCTGGGCCATTCCAAAACTTTAATCTTCTTCTGGTGAAGCCATTCCTTTATTTATTTGGATGTATGCTTTGGGTCGTCGTCATGCTGAAAGATGTTCTAGCCTTCTAGCAGAAGGCTGAAGGTTTTGTGCCAATATTGACTGGTATTGGGAACTGTTCCTAATTCCCTCTACCTTGACTAAGGCCCCAGTTCCAGCTAAAGAAAAACAGCCCGAAATCAGGATGCTGCCACCACCATGCTTCACTGTGGGTATGGTGTTCTTTTGGTGATGTGCAGTGTTGTTTTTGCACCAAACATATCTTTTGGAATTATGACCAAAATGTTCAATCTTGGCTTCCTCAGACCATAACACATTTTCTCACATGCTTTTTGCAGACTTCAGATGTGTTTTTGCAAAATTTAGCCAGACTTGGATGTTTTTCTTCATAAGAAAAGGCTTCCGTCTTGCCACTCTACCCCATAGCCCAGACATATGAAGAATACGGGAGATTGTTGTCACGTGTACCACACAGCCAGTACTTGCCAGATATTCTTGCAACTCCTTTATTGTTGCTGTAGGCCTCTTGGCAGCCTCCCGGACCAGTTTCCTTCTCATCTTTTCATCAATTTTGGAGGGACATCCAGTTCTTGGTAAAGTCACTGTTGTGCCATATTTCCTCCACTTGATGATGACTGTCTTCACTGTGTTCCATGGTATATCTAATGCCTTGGAAATTCTTTTGTACTCTTCTCCTGACTGATACCTTTTAAGAATGAGATCCCTCTGATGCTTTGGAAGCTCTCTGCGGACCATGGATTTTGCTGTAGGATGCGACTAAGAAAATGTCAGGAAAGACCTCCTAGAACAGCTGAACCTTATTTGGGTTAATCAGAGGCACTTTAAATGACAGCAGGTGTGTACTGACTATTAATTAACATGATTTTGAATGTGATTGCTTCATTCTGAACACAGCTACATCCCCAGTTATAAGAGGGTGTGCACACTTATGCAACCACATTATTTTAGGTTTTTATGTTTACTTCCGACCCCCCACACAAAAGATTTCAGAAAAAGTTCTGAAATGATTTATCTTTGTCTCATTTTTTTACATCAGAGAAACCTAACATTTTAACAGGGGTGTGTAGACTTTTTATATCCACTGTATATATCACTAAAAATCACAACCCTTAAATTATTAATTTGATAAATAAAGTGCTGACAACTATGTCCAAATAATATTTGTGCCACAAAAACCAACATTCAAAACAGATCCTAAAGTGCTGCTAGTGCAATGTCCATTTCCTGTGTTATGGGCCATAAGTAAATCATACAAATCTTCCTGTACAAATTATGCAATAAAGTGCCACTTAAAAAGCACTTTACCACAAATGAAATCAGCGTCCATGTGTCCAGATGCCACTGTTCTCGCTGGATTTTATGTCACCTCTTATGTGATATAAAAGATCCCAAGTGCTTTATATTATACACTCTCGCTCCTCCAGGTTTCCTTCAAACACTGTTCCTTGTGGCAGTTTTCCCAAATCACTCAGCCACCAGCTCCAGAGAAAAAACCCAAAGAACCGCCAAGGATGAATGTAGTTGATTTTGATTTTTTGATTATGTTTGGAAGAGGTTGAGCACAACTGGGAATCTTTTTTGACCATTGGGCTGCACAGGTGCAGGGAAATTAAAGGATAACTTAACCTTTTGTAACATGTTACATGTTACACATACTCAGAGTGTAACATGTTATGAACGGACTGGCCCCCGCTCCCCATTGTGACAGTTACCGGGGGATTCCTCCCCCCGCTAGCTGCCCGACTACATCAATCATTCACAGTTTCCTGTGAATGAGAACACTACAAGTTCTGACAACCTTTACGGCTGTTGTCTTCCTGTCAGTAAGTATCTGTCTGCTTGATCTACTGATGGCTGGTGCAATACTTTAGAGGTTCAAGAAACAAAAATAATAAATGCACATTTTTTGTTAAAGGGTGAACTTTAACTAAAAATTGGGACGGGGGGTGCATTTAAGGAGTAACTGCCAATCATACAATTATCCATTAAAATATATCGAAATCCAAAACCTTTTTTTTTATTGTTTTAAGTGTAGGGAATGGTAAGAAAATCCATAAGTATTTTATCCCCACTGGAGATATTCAGCCTCTCAAAATTTTGAATTGTCACTGGAACAGGAATGGAAGGGAAATCTTGCAATTTGGACTCATGCTCAGTCTACAACTGTCTAAAAGGGAATTTCTTGCACTTTGGGTTTCCTTAATTTTCAAAATAAGTGATATACTGCGTATTTTCTTAATTTCAGAATATTTGAGATATTTGAGTATATCAGTAGTGATATCACTTATCTGCAGCTGTAGATAAAATGATCATTCCCCAGCAGATAAAAGGGCATGCTGTACATATATAAATGTACCTTCTGTATTATAAAGCTCACCACACACTTCTGTCTAAACCAGGGGTCTCCAGACTTTCTAAATAAAGGGTCAGTTTACTGTTCTTTAGACATTAGGGGGCCCAGTGAGAATAAATAATGCCCCATCTTTGGTATTGGGGAGGAAATAGTGCCCCATTTTTGGTGTCAGTGGAAAGAAAAGGTCCCTATTGTTGGTGTCAGTGGGAGGAATAGGGCCCCATAATTGGTGTCAGTGGTAGGAATTGTGCCCCATCATTGGTGTCAGTGATAGGAATAGTGCCCCATCATTGGTGTCAGTGGGAGGAATAAGGCCCCATCATTGGTGTCAGTGGGAGAAATAGTGCCCCATCATTGGTGTCAACGGGAGGAATAGTGCCCCATCATTGGTGTCAGTGGGAGGAATAGTGCCCCATCATTGAAGTCAGTGGGATGAATAGTGCCCCATCATTGGAGTCAGTGGGAGAAATAGTGCCCCATCATTGGAGTCAGTGGGAGGAATAGTGCCCCATCATTGGAGTCAGTGGGAGGAATAATGCCCAATCATTGGTGTCAGTGGGAGGAATAGTGCCCCATCATTGATGTCAGTGGGAGGAATAGTGCCCCATCATTGGTGTCAGTGGGAGGAATAATGCCCAATCATTGGTGTCAGTGGGAGGAATAGTGCCCCATCATTGGTGTCAGTGGGAGGAATAGTGCCCCATCATTGAAGTCAGTGGGCGGAATAGTGCCCAATCATAGGTGTCAGTGGGAGGAATAGTGCCCCATCATTGGTGTCAGTGGGAGGAATAGTGCCCCATCATTGGTGTCAGTGGGAGGAATAGTGCCGCATTGTTCATGTCAGTGGCAGGAATTATGCCTCAAGGACCGAACAAAGGCAAGCAAAGGACCGCATCCGGCCCCTAGGCCACAATTTGGAGACTACTGGTCTAAACTGATGATGAAGTTAAGGCAAAGCCTAGAGATATTCTGCAGATTTGCGTGGCCTTTATTTGATGTTATATAGGGGTAGATCACTACTGTATGTTCTGTTCCTGCTTTCATTTTCCTTAGCCAATTGCAATAGTAAATCTGTTCTATTGCCTTGATTATATTAATTTGTCTTTTCGTTTGGGGTTTTTGTTTTGATTTATTCGGTTAACATCTTGAAGATGAGGGGATAAAAGGCAACCAATCAAAGTGACTCCCTAACCTCAGCAAAACAATGAAGTAGCTGAGAGCTGCATAAAATTTGCGACAGTGACTGACATGTCATTGTTGGCTGAATGCTCTGTAAAGAAGGTGGGACATAATGAGCCTTTCTTTGAAGCTGGCAACAGAAAGCCAAGGTCAGACACATATTCTGAAGAACAGCTTCCTCTGTTTGGTTGTTTCTTATGAATTTAAGAGCGGCAACTCGTATGCCCAATGTTTTCCTTTGTTCCCTTCAAAGAAGGTGAGAAATAATAAGATATTGTAGTTGGCTGTCGATTCCAAGCCAAGGTCATGGGGACACTCCGGCCATAGTGGTTGCACTGTGTATCACTGTAATGTGTTAACCACTTCAGGGGCAGGGTGACCCACAATCAACTGAAAGTGAAAACCCAGACGGTTTTGTCCTACTGAAAGGGCCTTTGATTCTTTCTGCCAAAACCTCTCTCTAACAATGCAGCAACTCTTACACACAGATGCAAAAATCCATCTGTACAAGTCTTTCCCACCTCATAAACACTTAATTGAGGTACAAGCCCCGGTATGTATGGCAAGGGTTGTAATGGTTTATGTTTTGTGTTAATAAAATCAAATCTTGATTGCTGGTTCATGTTAGAAGGTCTGCAGTGTCCAAATGTCACATATCCTTTCTGCTGTATTCTAAGGCTCCATGTACACGGGACACTTCTGAACGAAGGAAAAGCTCCTGAATGTGAGTTTATCAGCTGCAGTGTACGTGAGCCTTAACAATCCAACAGGATACATATTGGATTGTTGCTTTGAAAGTTGAACACTAGGCAGCTGTAAACACCATTTAGTCCAAGCAAAAAACAAAAACAAAGCATATATATATATATATATATATATACACATACATACAGTATATATAATATTTCTATTTGAATGAAGGATATTAGAGCAATAAGGAGTGCTGCTCTCTTCTGTCTTTATATGTACACTGATCAGTCAACATTATGACCACTGCCACTATCAATGGCATCTGAATGTGGGTGGGATATATTAGGCAGCAAGTAAACATGTCTTCCCTGAAGTTGATGTGTTTGAAGCAGACAAAATGGGCAAGCTTAAAGTGTTACTGAACCCACAACAGTAAAATCAGTCTGTATATGTAAAGCATGCTTGTTGTACTCACTGTGGAACCTAAGGGGTTAATCCTCCGCATTGTGTTAAATGGATGTTTGATCATTTCTTCTCTAAACCTTCCCTCTTTTATTGCCTTCAATCCATCTACTAATAGAACAGAGCCTTGGGGGCAAGCTACACATGCTTAGGTTGGTGTGTATTGCTTGAGCGGTTTTTTTTTCTTGGGAGAGTGCATGTGATCAGTACAGGGCCAATCAGCGCTATCCAGACATGGTCAGCCTCATAGGAGAGAATGAAAACTCCTCCTGAAAGCTTTAACCAGTGCTCTGCTGGACACTGATATAAGTCATAAGACTGCTCTAACTGCTGATGAGAAAAGGTATTTAGCAGTTTATATTTCTGAAATAATTGCATTTCCATTTTCTGTGTACTGTGGGAGACCAGATATAGTGAGTGCAGGGTCCTGGGTTTAGGACTTGATCGACTTTGACAAGGACTAAATTGTAATGGCTAGACAAATGTTGATTCATGTCCACAATCAAAAGCGCCTACAGAGGGCACGTGAGTGTCAGAACTGGACCACAAAGCAATGTAAGAAGGTTGTCTGGTCTCATGAATCACATTTTCTTTGACATCATGTGTATGGCCTGGGGAAGAGATGGCACCAGGATGCAGTATGGGAAGAAGACAAGCTGGCAGAGGCAGTGTGATACTTTGGGCAATGTTCTTCTAGGAAATCTTGAGTCCTGCCATCCATGTGGATGTCACTTTGGCAAGTACCACCCGTCTAAACATTGCTGGTGATTAACCTCCCTAGCGGTATGATTATGTCCATATTTCTGTGCTGAAAGCGGTAAATTTTTTTGCATGGAAATATGTATTTTTTATTGTAGGCCTGTAATTTTTAGGAATAACTCGCTGCAATCTGTACGACATCCCGTAGTAAACATCCCGGTTATGATAAAACTTGAAACACAAAATCATAAATTATAATATAATAAAAAATCATAAAAAATAATAATATAATAATAAATTCAATAATGTAATCAAACCAAAAACACTGACATTTGAAATATAGCGCCAAGTTCGCACATCACTGAGCTCAGTCGCAGAATCGTTTTCAGTGTCTGATGACGAATTTCCCCACGAATCATTATCACTCAATTCTGCAAGTAGTTCTGATTTACTATCGCTGTTCTCTAGCTGGTCTAAAACAGCTTTTGACATAAAGGGATGCTTTTTGGACGTCATGGACTTTTCTAAGTTTCCAGGCAGAAAGAACAGTAAAAATGCAGGCAGGGCACAGGACAAAGCAGTAGGGACAAAATGTATGTGAAATGCTTTGAAACAGTAATGTTTTACTATGTGATTTTAGTGTATTAGTGATTGTCAGTTTTTAAAATTTTAAAATTTCCCGCCGGTTCTGTCCCCCGTACGTCCCGACGCTCGCAGGGACCGAAAGATGGATGCCAGCAATCGGCTGGAGGAGATGGCCGGGGATGCTGCAGGGGACACATCGCAGGAGGGCAAGACAAGGTAAGTGCTGCAGGGAATCCCTGAGCAACGCTGCATGCTAAGCCCGAGTGTAGTTCGGGGTTACAGCTTCTGGTACTGAAACTTTACCCCGAGCTACACTCGGGAATACCGCCAGGGAGGTTAAGTACACCCCTTCATGGAAATGGTATTCCCTGAAGGCAGTGACCTCTTTCAACAGGGTAATCTATTGGACTCAATTGGACAAATTAGACATGCCTTGATGGGTCAGGGCTGTTGTGGCAGGAAAAGGGGAACCTACTCAATATTAGGTGGGTTGTCATAATGGTATGGGTGATTGATACATACAGTATTGTTATTATTTTTATTATTATTATGCAGCATTTATATAGCGCCAACACGAATCTGTATATAGGAAATGCATTTATATATAAGTATCTAAGTATGTTTTCAGTTTTATCAAGTAATCCTTCGCAAAGTAAGATAACCTCATCAGTATATTTCTGCTTAATAAGTGTCCAATAAGCAGCCTGGACAGGGACACAGACCAGATTTTTTTGTTTAACTACAGCTTGAAATAGAAAGAACTTGTACTAGGCTGTGCTGTCTAGCTGGCAAGCTTGGATTACATTACTCGCTGAACAGAATTACCGATCCGTCTAGCAGGTAAAGCTGCTTAGTTTATATTTCTGCTTTTCACCCTGTCACTATTCGAGGAGCGACTGAAAAGTTCTCGGCCTACCCACGAAGCATTTGTCTTAGCCCAATTTTATTTTTGCTACTCATAGTACATATCTTTGCAAGGTTCCAGTTATTGAAGACTGAAGCGCAGAAGGTCATCATTGTCTGAAAGATGGAGAAAGCAAGCAAACATGCTGTTATCCAATACCTGCTGTCTGTCGCGTTTGTTTTCAACAGTCAATATTCTCAGGACCCACCAGCTTGACACCTTGCGAATGTCCAGTACTACTGGTAAAATGTGTCCAACACGTTCCTGGGATATGCCCACTTTCTCTGCGATGAAACGTTCTGTCACACGCCTGTCTGCCGTTACGAGATCCTGGATTGCTGTGATGTTTTCCTCTGTACAGGCAGTTGTTGGCCTTCCACTGTGAGGGGCATCTTGGACAGAGGGGTTCCCCCTCTAGAATTCCGCCACCCATTTTTTAACGGTGGAATAGGAAGGGGCATCCTCCCCTAATGTTTCCGTCATGTCCTTGTAAATGTCTTGACCACTCATTCCCTTTTTCAGCAGGTATTGGATAACAGCACGTTTGCTCACTTTCTCCAACTTTCAGACAATGATGAACTCCTGCGCTTCAGTCTTCAATAACTGAAACAAAAAAAAACTATTTGTGAGAAATTTGGCATAGAACCTTGCAAAGATATGTACTATGAGTAGCAAAAATAAAATTGGGCTAAGACAAATGCTTCATGGGTAGGCTGAGAACTTTTCAGTCGCCCCTCGTATAATTTAAATAAGAATTTGTGTGGACGTTTGTTTCCAGTTTTTTTAGAATACAGTGGTGCATCATTTGACAGTGTTATGTAGATGAAGAGAATATGAGAAGCCTCACAGCATTACAAAAATTTGAGCCACCCAGGTAAATTTAAATCAGATCCTAAAAAACACTATGATATAGTAACATTGATGGAAGGGCACGGAAAAAAATCAGGGGCTGTCAAATACCATTAATTGCTTTATTAATAACATTACAGGCCATGAAATCCAGGCTAACCGTGACAGAATGCCACCATTAATCATATACACTTTTTTTTTAAGTAGACAGAGGAACCTCTTTTTCTGTCTATCTATTCCCAAAACTTCTTTTTCGCTATTCTGGGTTCATTAGAGAGATTTCCCACCACTTTCTGTTCTCGGGACAACCGTTCACCAGGCAGAAGGTAAGGGAAATTCTTTAACAGGGAAACTGACAGCAATACAAAGCTGACAGAGGTTCTAGCATTCACTTATTTAAAGTGTATCTATACCCAAAACTTTTCTTTTTGTGTTTGCTGGACTGAGGAAGGTTTAAAACGTCTTACTACAGTTGGATTCTTCCTGTATGGCGAAAAGGTTGTCTCTAAGGGCTCGTTCACACTAGGCTGTTTTGCCAACGCTTGCCAAACGCCCCTATAGCGTTTGGCAAGCGTTGGTCCGGCGTTTGCAGAGCGTTATTAACGCTCGGCAAACGCTCTGCAAACGCCGCATGCGCGGTTTAGCGGCGGTTGCTATGCGTTTGCCGAGCGTTAATAACGCCCCACAAACGCCTATAATGCAGTTTGAGTGGTGTTACCGCTCCGCAAACGCCCCGCAACCGCGTCACAACCGCACCGCAAACGCCGGCCGGGCGTTTGCGGAGCGGCACCATAGACAAGAATAGGAGGCTTCAAAGCCTCCTGACTCGTCCAGAGGCGTCCGTTTTGCCGCGACGCAACGCGACGCGACGCAAACGCTCCCGTTAGAACAGCACCATGTGCTGTAATGTGCAGAATTGGCAGAGGCGTTTGGGAAGCGGTAAAAACGCTTTCCAAACGCCTCTCTGCCGCCTGCACACAAGGCTAGTGTGAACGTAGTCTTATACTGGAAGTTGGAGTAAATCTCTCTAACAGCGGCACAGACAAAAGTAAAGTGTTTTGTTACATAGTGGAATGTTAGAACTTCTGTCAACTTTTTATTGTTGTCTGTTTCCCTGTTACAGATTTCTCACTTTCTGTTCTGGGAACAACGTTTTACCAAACAGAAGGTAGTGGAAAACCTACAACAGGGAGAGCTGTACAATTATGATAGTCTGCAGGCAACAGTGAAGCATGGTGGAGGTTCCTTGCAGGTTGGAGATTTGGTCAGGATCAATGGTGTGCTCAATGCTGAAAGATACAGGCAGATACATATCCATCATGCCATACCATCAGGGAGGCATGTGATTGGCCCCAACTTTATTCTGCAGCAGGACAATGACCTCAAATATACAGCCGATGTCATTAAGAGCCATCTTCGGTGTAAAGAAGAACATGGAGAGCTGATTCCCACATGTGCGATGCGGATTGAAGTTCAGGTTTCAAAGCTAATTGACACAGTAGTTGTTCAGGTCAGGTTTACTTGAGGTTCAGTACAGGTTTAGATCAAGATTTTATCCTGTTCACACATGTGTGGTTTAGAAACAGTTCCCATAGAAATCAATAGCCTGTAATCTGCACCTGAACTGGACCGCACTGCTCAGAAACCGTACAGGACTCTTTCAATATGCACTGAATCTGCACTGAATCCACACTGCCAGTGCACCGGACATATGTGAACAGGCACCGTAGGAAGCAATGTTATTACACATGCCATGCAGATTGGATGCAGTTTGAACCCCCGCAGAGCCCTGATCTCAATATCACCAAGTCTGTCTGGGATGACATGAAGAGACAGAAGATTGAAGCAGCCTACATGCACAGAAGATCTGTGGTTAGTTCTCCAAAATGTATGAAACAACCTACCTGCCAAGTTCCTTTGAAAACTGTGCGCAAGAGTACCTAGAAGAATTGATGCTGTTTTGAAGGCAAAGGGTGGTCACACCAAATATTGATTTGATTTGGATTTCTCTTCTGTTCTTTTACTTTCCATTTTGTTAATTGATAAAAATAAACTATTAACACTTCTATTCCTAAAGCATAGCATATATATATATATATATATATATATATATATTTTTTTTTTAAACATCATTACATTACAGTTAGCAATACAGAGCACATAGTTTGAATGCCAATTCTTGCTCATTTCTGTAGAATTTCTCAGCAATTTCCTCTGCTGCAAACATGACTCTCAAATTATGTTTACAGAGGCTCAGCACAGTGGGTGATAATCTGGTGACATTTTCTCTCTTGGCCATTGCTGTCTGTTTGCTGTCTGCAGCAACATACGCTTGTCTAGTTTGTAGCTGTGTACATTTTTTGCTAGGATTTTCCTTATCTGCTGTCCTTTGATAGTTGTAGAGGCCAGGTTCAAGTAGCTAGTTGCAGTTTCCATGTATCTATGCAAGCCTGATATTTGTCAAATATTTTAACCTCCCTAGCGGTCTGATTATGTCTATATTTCTGTGCTCAAATCGGTACATTTTTTTGCATGGAAATATGTATTTTTTTTATTGTAGGCCTGTAATTTTTAGGAATAATTCACTGAAATCTGGCTGAACAAGAGTCTAGTAAACATCCCGGGTATGTTAAAATTTGAAAAACGAAATCATAAATTATAATATAATAATCATAAAAAATAATATAATAATAATAAATTTAATTCAATAATATAATCAAGCCAAAAACACTGAAATTTGAAATATAGCGCCAAGTTCGCACATCACTGACAAAGTCGCAGAATCGTTTTCAGTGTCTGATGACGAATTTCCCCACGAATCATTATCACTCAATTCTGCAAGTGGTTCTGATATATTATCGCTGTTCTCTAGCTGGTCTAAAACCGATTTTGACCTAAAGGGATGCTTTTTGGACGCCATGGACGTTTCTCAGTTTTCAGGCAGAAAGAACAGTAAAAATGCAGGCAGGGCACAGGACAAAGCACTAGGGACAGAATGTATGTGAAATGGTTTGATACAGTAATGTTAAACTATGTGATTTTAGTGAATTTAGTGAATGTCACTTTTGTCATTTTCAAATTTCCCGCCTTTTCCGTCCCCCGTACGTCCTGACGTCGCAGGGGACGGAACCCAGATGACAGATGCCGGCATCAGCTGGAGGACATTACAGGGGACACAGCAGGAGGGATATCGCGGGAGCGCAGGACAAGATAAGTGATCGAGGGATCCCGGAGCAGTGCCGCATGGTAAGCCCGAGTGTAGCTCGGGGTTACTGCTTGTGGTACTGAAACTTTACCCCGAGCCACACTCGGGAATACCGCCAGGGAGGCTACACAATACACATCATTAAGTAGCATATTGATCATTTTTGAATATTAGAAAGTTACATTAACAGAAGGTGAATTATCAGTTTTTAATTAGTTCAGCATTTTGGCTGTACATAGTACACCAAAAATGTGAACAGATTGAAATAAGCTCACAGTTGCAGTAGGCTAAGGGCTATTTTGTAAAAGTGATCGGCCACCACACCCCCACTCTGTGGTTCCTCCTTTGGACCACAATAGATGATGTCAGTATGGTGAGCTGGAGGAGGTTGGGGAACATCTGCGCAGTGTGGACCCAGAAACACTCAGCTCCGAGGGTTTCCCAGTCGCACAGCAGTCAGATATCCATCTAGAAAGTCAGGTACACAGCAGATCAAGTACAGTCTGTTCTTGATCAGCTGGGGTGAAGGACAGTGGAGACATTAGGGGACTAACAGGGAGGTTAGAAATATGTGTACTGAGCTCCCATGTCACAAAGAGTTGGGTACATCCTTGCCATCTAGGACCATATCTCTGCAGCCCAACACAGCAATGATAATCTGGCCTTTTAAAGTTTGCTTTATGATGTTTAGATGATGACCCCATATGTTATAAGGTACAGTCATCGCTTGACCATATTTCCCAGCCATATGTGGTCCTTGTCTGACCAACGTGAGTAACCAAAGTTACAATCCTGATAACATGTTGTTTATTACTCTATACACTATATATGTGAATTTAAAATGACCTGCAAGTACAATTACCAATTTAAACATGGCTAAAATAAATGGTTCTTTGTTTTTTAATGGCTTCTAACCAAAGGGTTCGGTTGTCTAATAGGTGGACGCCTGTGACATTTATGGCAGTTCATGCAGATCTGTTCTGGAATACAGTCATAATAAAATAATATGACACAACTATGTGTAGGTCCTTGTAAACTGCTGAATTTCTGGGTGGTTCAGTAGCTATTTACTGAAGGAAGTGTAGGCAAAACCCTTTTTTAATACCTCTTTGAACTTTTATATGCCTTTTTGTCTTTGAGCAAGTTTAAGAGTATTGCTCACATTGAAAAGCCAGTTTAGGTATTGCTCACCTGTTACAAACATGACATGATTCAAAAGCTTCTCCTGTATACCTGCAGACAAATGCCTAAAGACCAGCTGGGAAGGCACATGATATTTATTGAATTCTAGAGATACATTTCATGGTCCTATACCTGAATTGAAAACACTTCCCTTTATAATTAGCCATTCATTGTGACTTTTTCTGTCAGTTGTCAAGAAGATTAATTATGGGATTTAAGGAAATCAATCTGAAGTACTGGTTAGGCACCATCTCAGAGGTTAATTAAACTCAGCTTAAAGCAACCCTTTCTCTATACAAAATTTACTAAGCAGAGCCATACCTGTACTTGTACAAGAAAGGTGCCAATATTGACCACATACTGGTGTGGCTGTCGAATGCCACTTCGGACCTAAGAAATCTAATGCTGATGTCCATAGTGACTTCTGGGAGTATTAATCTCCTGGGTCCTTGATAGTAATCACTAAATACTCCTGTTGACCTCCACCCATTACAGGATATGCTAATGACCTGGAGGTCAGTAGGAGGAACCAGTAGGAACTGACCCAAACCAGTAACACTCCCACTGTTCTTTTATAGCTGAGACTTGACTGTTGTTATGGTCGTCTGAGCTTTAATGAGAACCTGAATTTTTGACCCTTATTTAAGCAAGCAATACATTTTTATTATATAGAAAAGCTGACATATATTTTAAGTCTGGATGACTTTAAACCAGTCCAGCCCATGTAGATAACATGTCACTATGGTGACACTGTACTGCTAGGGTGACAGTATGTTAAAAAAAAACCATAAATAATAATATAAAAAATGAAATAAAAATGTAAAATAATGTTTTGAAAAAGTATAATTTTTGGTTATAAACTGATTTGGGTTATTATTTTTTTTACTACATAGATAGATGAATACATGTTTGCCAAGATTTATGAAGAAAGATTATTTATTTTCAAAATTTTAAAAGAAAAACACTTAAAAAAAAAAAAAATTGCTCTTTTTTCACTTGTATAGCAAAAAAATAAAAACCCCAGTGGTGAATAAATACCACCAAAATAAGGTTTTATCTCTAAAAAAAATGCAAAAAATTTTGTATGGGTAGTGTTGCATGACCGCGCAATTGTCATTCAAAGTGGGATAGCACTGACAGCTGATAATTGGCCTGAACTGAATGGCAGTGAAAGTGTCCAGTCTTGAAGTGGTTAAAGTGTAATTTTTCTCGTCAAGCTTACTGTTGTAAGCTGAACAGCCAGGCCAGCTTGGGAGATCGTAATTTTAGCCATGTTACCTACCACACTAAAATAGCCAAGCAGCAGGAGAGAAATCTGCCAACAAGTGATTTCATGGGAAATGCCTGAGTTAAGAATGCTTCCTGATTGGAACTGCTAGAATTTCTAGAATGATTAAATATCCCACTAAACGCTCAGAAAGGAAGGTCAGGGATCTCAAACAGATGTCAATTTTGATTATTATTAGTATTAATTTTCCCTCTTAATTTTTCAGCACCTTAGGTAAACACCCCATGGTTTCTGCTTGCAGACTGAAATTCGCTTGGTCATTTTGTTTAATGTTGTACTTCTGGCAGATGTAAAATACACTATTTAATCCAGGTTTGTATTCTTTAGGAGCACATTTTAAATGTTCTCACATATAGATTTGTAATTCGTAGACCTATTTAGAGCTCTAGCCTTTGCAGGGAGAAGCCTTTCATCTGTATAACGCATGTGCAGTATCAGAATACTATGAGATCTTGTAGCCTAGGTATAGGATCTCCCTAAAGGCATGAGTAACATTGCCTTCCTAGGGGTCGCCTGTGCAAACGGGGCTAGGTTAGTAGTGCCTTCTGGGGAACTAGGAAGTGGATGCAAAAAAGACAAATATATAAAAAAAACTAGCTCAGAGCTGAGTGGTGGACTGGGACAAGTGGATGGGACATTTCACTGGTTGTTAGGACACTGGCCAGTGTCAGCTCCCTAACAACCAGGAGCCCAGGAGCAGGCAGCAGCCACATTTAGCAGTGGTAGCCATATTGCTGGTAAATGTTTGACTTTCCACTGTGGCTCGAGCTTTGCTTGCACAGTCATTGAAAACAGCCATTTGCTGAACCTCCTGAACAACAGGCAAATCTGCAGCTGTACCCTAGCACAGGAACCTCTATGCAAATTGTACACAGAGCAGGGGTTTCCCTCATATTTTTTTCCCTTTCTGATCAAATGTTCCCAGCTTAAGGTGTTAGGCAATTTCTCTGTTGGTCTAATGTTTAATTCTTCTGATGTTCTAAAGCACAGGTGTCAGACACAAGGCCCGCAGGCTGAATCCGGCCCTCCAGGCCATTTCATGTGGCCCTTGAACCTCTCCTGCAGGTACCCCCTTGTCTCCGCCTGCACCTTGTCTCAGCAGTCGGCAGCAGAGAGGAAGATAGAACTCTTCTGCCAAATTCTGCAGCTCTCAGTGCAGCTGCAGCACCCCCTCCTTATCTCTGCCTCCCCTGGTCTCAGCATTCAGCAGACTCCGGTAACTGACTCCACTCCTCCTCTGGTCCTCCTCCAGACCCTGTACTTTCTGCTTTCCAGATCTGCCCCCAAAGGGGGTGCACAGTGATGTTAGGGAGGTTGTGGAATTTTCTTGACATCTGATGTAAGGGTGGGGTGGGGTGCTCTGGACATCTAGTCTTACAGTTAAAACCAGCCCTTTGAGGGCAACCATAATGCTGATACAGCCCACGATGAATTGGAGTTTGACACACCTGTTCTAAAGGCTATGTTCTCTTGGAATCGAATGGTATGGAAGATTACATATGCCTGGCATAAGGCAAGAAATAGAAAATAGAAATATTACGGGTATTATATGAGACTTTTACGTGTATGCTGAGACATTTGTAAATCACTTTTTTTTATACATAGACCCCTTAGTGTCCTAATTGTAGTACTTAAATATTAATTTTCTTGTTTGTTGTTCCTGTCGAGAAATAAAAAGTGAGCAATAGAACATTTAAATAGAAAACTCTAAATAATGCTATGATGTCTGCTTTAATTTTAATATGCTTTTAGCATCATTAGTTCTCTGAGTCAGTGTGATATGATGAGGCAATTAAATATACAAAGTCTATGTTAAGCATATGAACATAGTGTCATGGTGAAGTTGAAGTTTGCTGTAGCGGCTGCATTTTTTTACTGCTGAGTTTCAGGGCTCGGGGAGATGGCTGTGACCTCTAAGCAGACTTCGCTGTCAAGAAGACAAATTTGCAGCCTGTGAACAAGTAATTTATCATCCATCACCAGTGCTTTCTGCTGGGAGTGTGAGCATCCCTAGCAATTATATACCAGCATAGCTCTGCATGCTGCTGGAATTCTGCACTGCTGCACACTGCACAACCCATTTAGAAATGTCTTTAGAGGTATCTAGCATTTCTCTAGTAGTATTATAATTTTTTCTTTCCTTAGCTATTTTATGTATTAATTCACCTTTACTTATCTCTAAAATATCCCTTAGATAGTATCCATGTACTTTTATGTTACCTTAAAAAAAAAACAAACATTCTGTATATTTATAAATGAATAACAGTGCGTACAACTATTTAAAAAAAATATATATATATTTTTTAGCACAGAAGTAAAAAAGCAATAAATATAATGATTAAATAATAAATATCTAATTATAATGTTATGGAAGAAAAAGTTAATAATATGATTAACTAATGAATATGTTCTCATCAAGTACTCTTGTAAGCACAATTAGCCTCAGTTCATCACCCACTTTGAATTAAAACTAAAACAAATGTGTTGTGATTTTTGTGGTCAGGTAATGTCATATTGCACATCAATTTCTTCTTCCTCCTCCTCCTCTTCTTCCTCCTCCTCCTCTTCTTCTTCTTCCTCCTCTTCTTCTTCTTCATCCTCCTTCTTCTTCTTCTTCCTCCTCCTCTTCTTCTTCCTCCTCTTCTTCTTCTTCTTCCTCCTCTTCTTCTTCTTCCTCTTCCTCCTCTTCTTCTTCTTCCTCTTCCTCCTCTTCTTCTCTTCCTTCTCTTTCTCTTCCTCTTCTTCCTCTTCCTCTACTTCCTCTTCTTCCTCTTCTTCTTTTTCCTCTTCCTCTTCTTCTTCTTCCTCTTCTTCCTCCTCTTCTTCTTCCCTGCATTCACTATATCTGGTCTCCCACAGTACACAGAACATGGAAATACAATTATTTTAGTAAATACAAACTGCTAAATACCTTTTCTCATCAGCACTTAGAGCAGTCTTGTGACTTCTATCAATGTTCAGCAGAGCACTGGTTAATCTTGTAGGAGGAGTTTTCATTCTCCCCTGTGAGGCTGCAGGACCCCTGACCCTCTGTCTGGACAGTGCGAATTGGCCCTGTATTGATCACATGCATTCTCCCAAGAAAAAAAAAACTCTCTAGCAATACACACCAAACTGAGCATGTGCAGAGTGGCTCCAAGCCTCTGCTCTATCAGGAGATATACTGGGAACATTAGAAGGGGAGGATCAGAGAAGACAGGATCAAACATCCTTTTTAGACAATGCGGAGGATTAACCCCTTAGGATTCACAGTGAGTATAACAAACATGATTTACTGCATATACAGACTGATTTACTGTTGTGGGTTTAGTAACACTTTAATTCTAGCAGCAAGTTAATCTCTTTTCTTTTTTATGTTTACCAACTAAACTTCCTTTGCTGAAAAAATTCTGGGGTTTACAGAGCCCAATAGCTGTAGCTCAGATAACACAGAGCAGTTACTCATTCAACCTCTCCATGCTCTATATGGCTCCATGCAGACTTTAAATTAGAGAAAGACCGTCTGAAAAGAAAAGTACTGCTGCTACTGTGCTCTATTTTTAAAAAGCGCATAATGTTTCGTGACAATGTTCAGCATCACAAGTGAGACCTGTATGAAGAATTCATTTGTAAAATAAAATTTTACACAAAGAGTAAAACATTAGGTCAAATTTATAAAAGCATACCAGAATACTCTGAGCACATAGATGACTGATTTCTGTGCCAAACTCTTTAGACTCAAAAACATGACACGTGCTGCATTTTCATTGCCATGTGTTGCTTTTTACTTTTTTTGAATCAATTCACTAAAGACGTTTCTGCAGTAATCAAAATTTTTTTTCAGCACACATTTTATATTTCCTTCATCTATATTATCCTTTAGGTATTTTATATGTAAACATTAAAATGGTTCTAAGCATTAAGGTTTTTTATCTTCATGTATTCTATGCATGAAGTTAGAAAACCTTCTGTGCTGCAGGATCCCCCCAGTCCCTTATTCTTTCCTGAGCCTGATCTGATCCAGCGATGTGCACATGAGCAGCGGCTCTCGCTGCTGTCTCCCTTCTCACTGGGCAGATTGATAGCAGCGGCAGTCATTGACTCCCACTGTTGTCAGTCAAATGCTGTGAGGAGGGAGCAGGGGGAAGGGGTGGTCAATAGACGCAGACAGAGCGTCTTTCCATGGGGGCACTCATCAAAGTGGAGTAACCTGGAGCATTGGCGGGGGACCCCAGAAGGGGAGAATTGGAGCTGCTCTCTGCAAAACCATGGTAAGTATACCATGTTTGTTATTTTAATAAAAAAAATAAAGTTTAATTTTACTTTAGTTCATAAGGATTAGCACATAATACAATAACGCACCTTAAAACGGATCTTCAGCCTGAATTATGTTGTCTTGCATCCACTCCTCCCCTCCGCTGCATAAATCAGGCTTTTTTCTCTTTTCCTTTACACTTTTTTTCAATTAAAGATCTGGCCCGCTCCCCCGTACATGTCATTCACCTAGGCCAGAGGTAGGCAACCTGAGAGCCGCAGGACTACAAGTTCCATCATGCCTCTGCAAGTCATAGCTGTAACTGTCAGTTTTGTAATCTTTGCAATGCCTCATGGGAAATGTAGTTCCACAACAGCTAGAGAGCCTCATGTTGCCTACCCCTGACCTAGGTGATTGACTTGCACTTTGCCCGCTCTGCCTTCTGGGATATGTACGTCACATATCCCTGCAAGCTTAGCTTTTCATTGAGAACAGAGGAGGGGCCAGGGCCTAGTAGCATGTCAGAGGAGAGCCACCAGCAGCTTCCTGATGACTGATGGTGCGGGACTGATCAGGACCAAAAGAGAAGCAGATCTCAGCAGGACAATGCTGGATCCGCTGGCAGGTGAGTACCTTAACTGTGCAGGACTGGCAACGGTAAGGTAAGTGGGGGGTGAAAACAAATTGGGGGAGGACAGAGTGAAGATCCACTTTAAAAGATTCTGTTTACTAAGGTTTTTTTTTAATTTGGGATTTTTAGATTGGTTTTGTATTTGCTGCCTGTGTCTCTCCACTGAGGATATTTACCCCCCCCCCCCCTCTATTTGTCCTGGTGACCTTCATCATCAAAATATAAAGTGATGGGAAATCCATAATTATTTCCAGAAAAAGAGCAAGGGTAAATCTTCCAATGGGGACACATGTTTTGCTGACAACTGACTAAGAGGTAACTTCGTTTCCATTCGGAGATATTTCTGGTTGTATTTATAGGACAAGAAGCAAAAGAAAAAAAAACAACTGGATAAAGGTAGCAAAAAATAAATGGATAGGGTTTTTTTTTACTATTTACTAATAAATCCAAAACCTGTAAAAAAAAATGGCTGTACAAACAATTTAAATTCAAAGAATATGGTTTCTACTCCTAAGCAATCTCCCTATGCATTGAAGATGACATAATTAATGAAATTAAAAATAATTCCTATATTTCAGTAAATAGATTTTATTAGGGAACCTTTGAAATACTTCAAGAGTAGCCCAAGTGCTCATGTTTACTTGAAAGGTATCAGGCATGGTCATTCTTATTCTTTTATGCTTGCCAAATCAAGAACTTGACCCGTTTGATTATTTAAATAGGTGACTAGGATTCAATTGTATACTCTTTTAAAAATTACAGTCTGAATGTTGTGTAAAAAAAAACCATTAAAAGTGTCTAGTTCTCCGTTAAAAAAAAGAGATGCTGATTTTCAATTAGAGTCCATATTGTTGGTAAGTGTTTCCTGATAGTCATCACATTGTCAACTGGCCAAGCATATGTTCAGTTTATTGCTCTGCTGAATTTTAAACACTCTTACCAGGTGTCATTGCTACTGAGGTCAGAAACGGCATGATCCTGCTAGAAAGATGCGTTTTGTCTCATGAGAAAAGGCAGCTATAAGTCAACGTTATGAAGGGATTTTGAGAAAAAGTAAAAAAAAAAAATAATAAAAAAAATCTATATATGGTATGTTGGATTTGACCTTAGGTGTCACCATGGTAGATGAATGCTGTATTAAAACAGTTGCCTGGGTTGCAAAAAAAAGAAAAAAGTTACCTAATACAAACCTACATCCTTGCAATTTTCAAAAAAATGTCATACATAAGGAAAAAACTCTAAAGCTTTCAATCGCAGGGATTTTGTTAAATCATTTTATAATAATCTCAATCAGTGAATACAGAAGCAGGCTTCTAAAGCAAGAACATACAGTAGAGAGTAGGGTGAAACAAATAATCGACATAATTGGTAATAAAACAGTTGTCAATCATTTTCATTATCCATTAGTTGGTCAGCCAATTAAATCTCGGCGTAGTCAGCAGGGATTGGCCAAGATTCGATCTACCTATGGGCTGGCTGATTATACCCAAGTCAATCCATTGATCAACTTGGCTACAGCCAGCATGGCAAATTTTTTAGCATGCGATTATTGCTAGCAGTAATCATTGTCTTCTCCTGGCAGGGACAGCTCTCAGTGCCTCCCCTGCCAGGAGAACACAATAGCTCCACGGGAGGGGGAATTCTTTCCTGCAACCTGAAAATTCTGCATTACACTTCCTAGGAGACAGCCCACTGCTTGCCTAATGGTTGAGGGATGTTGAGAGGGCTAATAAGACAGGGCAATGTGATGTTTTCTGGAAGCTATGTACAGCCCCCTGCTGGCCCCTCCCACCAGCCATCATCTGCCTGCATTACATAGAGTGGAACAGAGACCCAGTGATGACATCACTGGGTCTTAAAGGAGGCATGTAATGAAAATTGAAAGGTTTTAGTTAAAAATTATTAGTGTGTTGATAAGGGAGGAAAGGTGGCAAAATATTACCAGATGAAACTTCGTTAAATCTATATGTACTTGGCTAGAGCAAAATGTGCTCATTACAATGGTAGGCTTTACTGTCTGTTTTGTTATTTTCCACAGTAATATACTCTTTGTTAGTACAATTCTCTCTGACTGCTCAGGAAAATCCTCTTAGTCCTGGCATAATTCTGGTAACGTACACTTGTAATGTTGGAGTTAGGAATCAGCAAAACCTAGGGTGCTCTGGGTCCCCAATTTCCGAATTTCCCAGTGGAAGTCAGTTTGATCTTCCCCTCATTATTGCTCAGTTACAGGTGGCAGGCTTAGGGGACTCAGCACAGTATTTTGCACCACGTGCAGGCACCTGAAGGTAGCTAGAGTTAAACAACATGGCTTGAAACGCGTCACAGCTGGGTGGCATTGATGTGAGACATTCCTAACAAATAGATTTCACATTGATGGACATGTTGGTGATGGCTTGTTGTCTGGTTACATGCAGAGGTGCAAAATATCCTCTGGGCAATGTACCTGCACTGGATTTACACTGCACTAGTATTGTGATTCATACTGGTGTCTTAAATAAATAATATATATGGCCAATGTACCTGCTCTGGATTTACCCAACACTAGTACTGTGATTTATACTGGTGTTCTCTCTAAATAAATGATTTATATTAAAAAATATATATGTAAAATTATACTCTTGGAGCTTTATGTCAAGATTTGTTTGTACGTTGGTACATTTTAATTTGTAAGGTCTTTGGATAACTATCTGTGAAATAAAAAATAAATAAATAAATAAAATAGCAGACACTGTTTTGGAATGCTTACAAGTCCCTGAGCATCTGTAATTGTGTTCCACTAGAGCACACATTGCTTTTGATCTATACTAATTAAAGCCAGAGTTAACTGCTGGAGTTATTAAACTTTTAAAAAGTCTCATGGATAATAAGCCATTGAGCAAAGGAAAGCTAGATGCATTGGTTACTGCTGACTTGTGCTCATGCTTACAGGATAATAGCATATTGTACTGGTATTACTGTTGTATTATTGCTTTAATGATTGGTATATATGTATGCTTCAGGCACCTCATAAAAGCATTAATTAAGATAATATTACATTTTCTCAGAGAACAGCTCCCCTAAGAAGGCCACAATGCTGTCTGGATGGAAACATTTTATATATGTAACTGATTAAAAGAACTATGTCCAAAAGAGAGCTAAGACATACAGCAGTTCCCAAATAGTTTGCACTAATACAATGTAATACCAAATTCAGTGTGAATTAATCCATTTTGACTAATAACCTGCCCTGCTTGGAGGACATTTCAGACTCCTATCTTGTAAAAGGAATCTGTCAGGGCCGCCTACTGAGAACCACTTACTGACCAAATAGTTAAAGTGGGAGTAAACTCCCACTGGACACTTGTACCTACAGGTATGCTTATAATACAGCATACCTGTAGGTAGGAGGAATATCTCCTAAACATGCACCATTTAGGAGATATTCAGTGTCCCTGCAGCCCGTGACATTACCGGCACATGAGACTCCCGCGTGAAACCATCATGGATCGGCCAATCAGGTGGCCAGAGTTGCGAACACAAAAGGAAAACTGGGTGAAGATGGAAGCCTCTGCAGCGGTGACAGCACGCCGCTGGAGAGCTTTGTTCTAAAGACTTTCATAATGTGCTAATATGCGATGCATGCTAGCACATCGTGACCTTTCATGGAGAAGATTTTGTTTTTTTAAAGTCAAGTTTACTACCACTTTAAGGAAGGATAGCGCTGACATTTGTACCTTCAAAATTAAGACAGCCATTCCCATGTATCCTTTTGTCATAAAATATGTTATATGGGTTTTGTAATTACAGGCGTACCTCGGTTTAATGCGTTCTGTGGGACGTTTTGTATTGCGAAAAATTTGTAAACCGAAACATGGTTTCCCATAGGAATGGTCAGCAAAAAGTGAAAAAAAGTCTTATCTGTTCAAAACGCTTTATAAAGTGCACTTTAAAGGCATAAATACTGTATAGGGACATGATAAAAAAAACATTTGTAAATGCATTGAAAACCAATTATGGAGGTCAGAAAATCAGAAAAAAGTAACAAACAAGTCTTATCTGTTCAAAACTTTTTATAAAGTGCACTTTAAAGGCATGGGGCCGGCACTATAAATGCTTCGTATTGCGAAAAAAATTTGTAAACCGAGGCATTATTTTCAATGGATTTTCATTCTTAAACCGAAAATTACATTAACCGAGGCGTTCGTAAACCGAGGTACACCTGTAGTTAGTTGTAGCAAGTACCATAACTGCACTAAAGAGACACTCTCACCATGAGCATGTGGGGCAAAGAATTAGTGAGCTCCATTCACTAGAGCAGATCGCATGTGGTATTTAGGTTTCTGAACACATTTTCCCTAAATAGCTTGTAATTGTCAATTCACTATGTCGTTTTGCGTTAATTACCTCAAAACACTTGGTAAATACTGAGTAAAAAAAATTAAACTCAATTAACAAAAGAAAATAAATAAATGCATGCGGTAAATAAGTAGTGGTCCAGGCATGTGATGGTTAGGAAACGTGCATGATTTTAACAAGTTGTTAAGGAGCTGGCAGCTGTTGGCGTCCCTAACTACCAGTAACTGTCATGGTTGTTAAGGAGCGTGTGTCCGCCACTTCCCTAACAACCATGACTCATCTGCTATCAGCGGGGTTCCTGAGCGCCCCCTTCTCCTGAACCATACCAGGCCACATGCCCTCAACATGGGGAGTGGGAGTGCTTTGGGGCATAGGAAGTAGCTTTGAGGAAGTGCAGGTAAGGTGAGTATGTGTTGTTACAGTGGACACTTTCACATTATACAAAAAAGTGGCAACACCCCAGCCTATAACTAGCGTTTGCAGTAAGGTGCACATGCAAGGGCAATGAACGTCACAATTAAAAGATTTCCCAGCACACTTACCAACTAGCCTGCAAAACAACGCTTTCCCATTAGCCTATATGGGCTAATTTTCCTTTCCTGGATTTCCTTTAATTTTATAAATATTAAAAGACAAATATACCTTTAGTAAAGTTGTCCTTTAAAAGAGAAGTACTGTATGGCCAATGCTTTTTTGGCCATCTCTCGCTTGTTGGTCACAGGAGTGTACTTACTTGTGCACTCCTGTGACCCAGAAACAGCTGACTAAAGCCTTCTGTTGGCTGACATTACAGAGCCGCTCCATACTCTGAAGGTATCCCGACAATAATGTCAGGATCCACCAAGAAGCCTTACAGGCAGCTGGCTCAGCCTCTCAGTCCACCAGTGAGAGACTGAGCCAGCCGGTCCTGTCCCCTCCTTTTGAGCGCTAGAGGGTCAGGGCAGAGAGTGGTGACAGGCAGTCAACACTCTCTGTTCACAGTGGACCTGAGAACCGAGTGATCAGCAGTCACTCAATCACTCAGTTCTTGGGTTTAGAATCAGTGAGGGACAGCTGAAGCAACAGACTGATGCTGCAGCAGGTAGGCAAGTATGTATGTTTTTTTTTATTTACACCATTCCCACACATCTCCTTTAATTAAACCTCCCAGCCCCCTGAGTACAGCCTGCCTGATCAAATACTTACCTTCTTCCTCACTGAAGCGATTTCCACTGTTTGGCCCTGCCTATTGCTGCACAGTCTGTGCAAGGAACGTTTTCTGACCAAGTCCTGTTTCCTACTGTGATCCTATTTAGTCCTACGGATGAGTTGTATTCAAAATGACCTCCAGCTATCCAGTGGAGTACACCTGATACATAGCAATGAATGGTGCCACAGCATGCAAAGTAGGTAGTCTGGCTTATATTGGAAAGATACAGTACATTTTTAAGGTCTCCATCACAATCCAAATCATATTTACACCATTTTGAATGCAACTTACAGTTTGTGAATGTTCCTCATTTTAACTCATATGTTATAAGAATAAATACTTTTATAAAGGTGTAACAATTACAAAATAATATAGTTTATCACCCCTGCTTGTATCTTTATTGGTCTTTTGCTTTCTAACTATTGTACATTTATATACACTATATTTCCAAAAGTATTGGAACCTATTTACACGCACATGAACTTTAATGGCATCCCAGTCTTAGTCCGTAGGGTCCAATATTGAGTTGGCTCACCCTTTGCAACTATAACAGGAGTGTGTCTATGGGAATGTTTGATAATTTTTCCAGAAGTGCATTTCTAAGGTCAAGTACTGATGTCGAACGAGAAGGCCTGGCTCGCAGTCTGTGCTCTAATTCATACCTAAGGTCCTATCAGGTTGAGGTGCAGGCCAGTCAAGTTCCTCCACCCCAGACTTGCCCGTCTTTATGGACCTTGCTTTGTGCACTGGTGCTCAAGTCATTTTGGAACAGGAAGGGGCCATCCTCAAACTGTTCCCACAAAGATGGGAGCATTAAATTTTCCAAAATGTCTTGGTATGCTGACGCCTTGAGAGTTCCCTTAACTGGAACTAAGGGGCCAAGTCCAACCCCTGAAGAACAACCCCACTGTCAGGAATGGACTGGCCAGCTATGGTGGGACTCACCTGCCTTTTGATCTGCAGTACCAGGGCTGGCCAGCGGGTGTTCCCAGCAATCAGAGACTCAACTTTGCAGCCAGCTAACACCTGTAACTGATTATGCTGGGGTATTTAAGGGATGGCCAGACCCACAGACTCTGCCTTGGTGTGTGTTTGTCCTGGGCCCTGCATCCTGTTTCTGTCCTGCATCCTGTTTCTGAACCGCTGCTGACTTCTCCTGCTCTGATCCCGGCTCGCTCCTGACCATCCCTCTGTCTGACCCTCTGTACCACGCTGCTTGCTACCTGTTCTGATCCCTGGCTTGTGACCCTGACCAATCTCCGCTTGCTCCCCCTGTACCTACCTGCCCTATTGATATTGACCCGGCCTGCCTGACGATGCTTGCTTGTATGTACTGTTATCTGTGGGTGGTTTGGTTTGGTTTGTTTGCACTGTATTATGTTTTAGTATTGCACTGCGTTTATGTTTGTATTGTTAGTGTTAATAAATTATATTGTTTATAACATATCTGAGGTCTGCGTTTCCCTGCGTCAGTCACACATCTCTGGTCACACCTGGGAGCCCTGACATTACACCAAGGCCAATCCTGACCAGAAGTGGCTGCACAGGGAAGCCATCTTGGCTTGTTGATGGGAAGGATGGATCTGGATGAGGTTGAGTATTTATCTCTGCTAGTGCTTGATGACAGAGAGTATGCTTATCAGACTCTGAAGGAGTATCCCCGGGATGAACTGCTAGAATGTATACGGCTCGCTCATGTTCTAGTAGATCAGGGCACAGATTTCTCTATGGTGCAGCCATTGATTCAGGTTTGTGTTGAGTTGGTTTCATCTGGTTCCCCCGAATGCAGGGATGAATTTTTGCCACCATTTAGTGCAGACCAGGTTGAGTCCCTGGTGTGGTTATTAGAGGATGATGTGGGTTACTTTCTGGAGCGTTATTCCACATGTTCACCACAGACACTAAGAGATTGTATAAACGCAGTGCAGTCATTGACCAGACAGGCTTTGTGTAAGCTCAGCTTTGTTCAACCCCTACTGCAGACATGGACAGACTTGTTGCACCCAGCCTCAGTCAGCTTACAAAAACCCAGTCCTGCTTCTAACTCTACTCCTGTATTCCCACCAGCTCCTCCAGTTACAGCCCAGTATACTTGGCTATCTACCGCATGTCAGTACCCTGTTCCCACTCGCTGCACCTATCCTGCCTTTAACCCTGTAAAAAAGCCCTCTGTAGCAACTGCTCCCTCTCCTGTTCCATCCTCCAGTTTTTCTCTGTCTCCAGCTGCTCCATTCGTTTGCAGACCTGCGTTTACTTGCAGTGCTCCAGTAGTTAAAACCAGAAAAAAGCGAAAATTCTTTCCAACCAATACCATCCTGCCAGTATCCAAACCGGTGAACCTGCCTTCCGTGACTCAGCCTGAAGCCTCTACTCAGCCTGAAGCCTCTCTTCAGCCGGATGCCTCTCCTCAGCCGGATGCCTCTCCTCAGCCTGATGCCTCTCCTCAGCCTGATGCCTCTCCTCAGCCTGATGCCTCTCCTCAGCCTGATGCCTCTGCCTGGAGTCCAGCCCGATGTGCCTCTGCCCGGAGTCCAGCCCGATGTGCCTCTGCCCGGAGTCCAGCCCGATGTGCCTCTGCCCGGAGTCCAGCCCGATGTGCCTCTGCCCGGAGTCCAGCCCGATGTGCCTCTGCCCGGAGTCCAGCCCGATGTGCCTCTGCCCGGAGTCCAGCCCGATGTGCCTCTGCCCGGTGTACCGCTGCCCGGAGTCCTGCCCGGTGTGCCAGTCTTTGATATCCCGCCAGTTACCAGACCCGGGCGGTGGAACATTTTTCCCAGCTAGGACTGTTTGGAGCGTCCTGAGGCCGCTCCTTGAGGGGGGGGTACTGTCAGGAATGGACTGGCCAGCTATGGTGGGACTCACCTGCCTTTTGATCTGCAGTACCAGGGCTGGCCAGCGGGTGTTCCCAGCAATCAGAGACTCAACTTTGCAGCCAGCTAACACCTGTAACTGATTATGCTGGGGTATTTAAGGGATGGCCAGACCCACAGACTCTGCCTTGGTGTGTGTTTGTCCTGGGCCCTGTATCCTGTTTCTGTCCTGCATCCTGCTTCTGTCCTGCATCCTGTTTCTGAACCGCTGCTGACTTCTCCTGCTCTGATCCCGGCTCGCTCCTGACCATCCCTCTGTCTGACCCTCTGTACCACGCTGCTTGCTACCTGTTCTGATCCCTGGCTTGTGACCCTGACCAATCTCCGCTTGCTCCCCCTGTACCTACCTGCCCAATTGATATTGACCCGGCCTGCCTGACGACGCTTGCTTGTATGTACTGTTATCTGTGGGTGGTTTGGTTTGGTTTGTTTGCACTGTATTATGTTTTAGTATTGCACTGCGTTTATGTTTGTATTGTTAGTGTTAATAAATTATATTGTTTATAACATATCTGAGGTCTGCGTTTCCCTGCGTCAGTCACACATCTCTGGTCACACCTGGGAGCCCTGACACCCACACCATAATCCTCCCTCCACCAAACTTTACTTGGCACAATGTAGTCAGGCAAGTACCCTTCTCCTGGCAACTGCCAAACCCAGATACGTCCAGCAGATTGCCAGACAGAGAAGCGTGTTTCGTCACTCCAGAGAACATGTCTCCACTTCTCTAGAGTCCAGTGGTGGCGTGCTTTACACCACTGTATCCGCTTTGCATTGCACTTGGTGATGTAAGGCTTGGATGCAGCTGCTCGGCCACCAAAACCCATTCCATGAAGCTCTCTACGCACTGTTGTTACGCTAATCTGAATGCCACACAAAGTTTGGAGGTCTTTAGCTATTGACTCTGCAGACAGCTTGCGACTGGAAGGCATGCGCTGACTCCGCTCTGTCATTTTACGTGGCCTACCACTTCGTGGGCTGAGTTTCTGTTGTTCCCATTTGCTTCCACTTAGTTATATTTCCACTAACAGTTGACCGTGGAATATTTAGTAGCAAGGAAATTTCACAGATGGACTTATTGCACAGGTGGCAACCTATCATACCACGCTTGAATTCACTGAGCTCCTGAGAGTGATCCATTCTTTCACAAATGTTTGTAGAAGCAGTCTGCATGCCTAGGTGCTTGATTTTATACACCTGTGGCCATGGATGTGATTAGAACATCGGAATCCAATGATTTGGAGGGGTGTTCCAATACTTTTGGCAATATAGTGTATAATAAAAACATTAATTAAAATCAATAAAGTATGGCAAAAAAGAAGCTGTTAATATGATAAACCTAGGTTGAATTTTGTTGAGTGTTGCCTTATATATAATGATAAATGTCTGTATAAACAAAGCTCATAATAAAACGTCTGTCTTATTCTTCCAGTTACGGGTTTGTTGTTGTTTTACTGTTTTCAGTTTTATTTTGAAACTCTAAACAATATGCTGTGGCCACAGTTTACAGGTCATTTATTAAGAAAATAAGACCGTATCAACATTAAATTAAACATTTGTAAGCCCAAACACAATATTTAAGTCATAAGCAGGTATTGGTTTTCAGAATTACATTTTCTAATCCTATATCTCAGACTCCAGTAATGAAACCTCCTTACTCCATCCTCCTAACCAGCGGAGATAGGGTGGACCTGCAAACTCAAGTGCAGAGATTTTGCAGCCTTAGTTACCAGTTAGTAGAAGATAGTGGGTGGTCCAGTCTGCTGGCATAATCAGAATTGAAATTTCGTATCTGCATAGACTGCCCTACAATGATACCAGTACATGACAATTGAGTTTTAGATACAGGACCACAGAGCAGCAACAGCAAGCAGAGACTGTATGGGGTTGACTTATTTAAGAGACCTTTTTTCGATTAGTTCTGGGTTCAATGAAAAAAACAATTATGCGAAGGGAAATTAAAAAAACTACAAATGTCCCCTACATATCCCTAAACACAGGGTTCCTTTATCCATGTAAAAAAGTACTTCTTTGCATATATTATTCCTTTTATTTTATATTAAATGTAATAATTACATTATATGCCAAAGTATTACTTGGAAAGTTGAGTAGTCCAAAACCTGTATTGATATTGCAACATGTTGCTACTAGATATTTACTACTCAGCATTCTCTGGAAACTTGCCAGAAGCAGTGTGATGCCACTATCCCCTAGGTGCTGTAGGCCAAAGGTAACTATATGCAATAACTTTTTGCCTTATTTTGTTGCATCGTTTTGACATTATTATTATTATTATACAGGATTTATATGGCGCCAACAGTTTGCACAGCGCTTTACAATATAAAGGGGGACAGTACAATTAGAAAATAGTTCAATACAGAAGGAACAGGAGGGCCCTGCTCATGGAATATACAATCTAAAATTAGGGGGAGGTGGTACAAAAGATAATAACTGAAGGGGGGTGATCTGATGCAGGTGAGCCAAGTACGGTTTTTAGGTGGGGGTGGACTTCCCTGAATAAATGTGTTTTCATGGATCGCCTAAAGGCAGACAGGGTAGGCGCTAACCTGACATATTGGGGTAGGCTGTTCCAGAGGATGAGAGGGGTTCTGGGGAAGTCCTGAAGGGGAACTTGGGAGGTGATAACAATGGAGCTGGAGAGCAAGATGTCTTGGGAGGAGCAAGGTGGACAATTTGGCCATTATCTTGAGATGAGGTTGATGATGTAGCCGGGAGCAGTGCCGTGGATGGCTTTGTGGTTAGTATTTTGAATTTTATATGTTGGGCTAGTGGATGCCATTGAAGGGATTCGCAGAGAGGGGCAGCAGTCACAGACTGGTTAGTATTTATTTTTTAATCTTAAGGTATTCTATATTTTATATCTGCTGCCTGCGAAGAGTTGCAGGTAAAGAAAATGAATTGTTACTTTCCGAGCTGGAAGTGTTGTCCTGCAGAGCTGTTTATTTGTGTTTAGATAGTTTTGCTATTCACTCCCTTCCTCATCATTTAGATATCAGCTCCCAACACATTGTCAGATAATGCTCTTTCACAGTTTGCAGCAGCCAAAGTGTCTTGCCAGAGCTTTTCAGTGAATTCCATCTCCATATCTTCCGCATGACTCGTACAACAAGGCTTAGCTAATTCACAGTGTACAGTCTAATTCAAATCACTGCATTACGCTTTGTGTAGGGCGGTGGAGATTTTACAGAACTTAGAGGTAAATCCTTTTGGCTGATGCCCCAGTGTGTGAAATACACATTTACTTCACCTATTAAACACACAGATGACACAAAGGATTGCTTACCTTATCTTCATGCCAGAAAAGGCTTGTGCTGTTTGTTTACACTGCAATGTGCATGCTGGATCTTCATTCAGATTCATCAGGGCTGGCATCCTGAAATTCTGTGCAAGCAATATGTTATTTGTCAATGGCTCCCACCATTTTAAATTGATAGTATTTGCCTTGCTGTCTAAATACTTCATAAATATTTAGAGACATCAAGGAATTAGAATAGTCTTAGGCCTCTAAGAGCAGGGAAAACTTGTATAGCATTTTACAGCAAAACATAAAACATGCAAATTGCTATATTACAACATGTAGCCAAAAAATCCACACATTTTGGTAACGGAAAAGAAAAGTTAATGATATGCTTCATTACTTTTTATCAATTCTTGCTATATATTAAAGTGATACTAAAGCCAGGACCCTGCACTCACTATATCTGGTCTCCCACAGTACACACAATGTGGAAATCCAATTATTTTAGTAAATAAACTGCTACGTACCTTTTCTCATCAGCAGTTAGAGTAGTCTTGTGACTTCAGCCGACCACTGGTTAAAGGTTGTAGGAGGAGTTTTCTTTCTGCTCTAGGTGGGTGTGAAACCCCTGACCCTCTGTTTGGACAGTGCTGATTGGCCCTGTGCTGATCACATGCACTCTCCCAAAAACAACAAAAAAAACCTCTCTATCAATACACACCTAACTGAGTATGTGCATATGACTATGAATTCAGTCTGTATCAGGTGGTCATTTCAACAAGAGGAGGGGCAGAGAAGACAGGATCAAACAGCCTTTTTACACAATGCAGAGGATTAACCTCTTAGGTTCCACAGTGAGTATAACAAGCCTGCTTTACTGCATATACAGACTGATTTTACTGTTGTGGGTTTAGTAACACATTAAGAGAACCTATGGAGAATTGGTATTTGTACTAAATTCTTGCATATAATAGTGCAGCCTTATTTTAAAGCAGTTGTACGCAGCTTGATTTTAAATAAGTTCACCTATGATTAAAATAAATAATGAATGCACATTTTTTTGCAGGTAAAAAAATATGCAGTTACTATTTTTTGTTTTGGGAGCCTTGAAAGCATTGCACCAGTGATCAGCAGATGGTGCCATTCAGCGCACCTGCAGACCTGTCAGTGTATCTGTCTGCTCGTACCTCATACAGGCAAGCAGATACACACTGACAGAAAGACTCAATGAACTACCACAGTGCTCCACAGATTACTGTGAATGAGTGACTCAGCCAGGTGGGTGGAGCCCCACACAGTCACTTTTTTTTAAATTGTGACAACTAGGAGGGGGAGAAGATCCCCCACTAGCTGTAACAACAGGGGATTGGGGGCCAGTTCTTTCAGTACATGTTACATGTTACTTCCTGAATATTTTTGTAACGTTACAAAAGGTGAACTTATCCTTTAAGCCAATTCTGGCTGAAGCTGGGGAAAGGGAGAGAGTTGGGGTGCTTGTTGGTATGAAAAAAGTTGATTGTTCAGTCAATGTTTAACCACTTGCCTACCAGGCACTTATACCCCCTTCCTTACCAGGCCATTTTTCAGCTTTCAGCGCTGCCGCACTTTGATTGACAATTGCGTGGTCATGCAACATTGTACCCTTATGAAATTTTGATCATTTTGAGGCAGCACTGATGGGCACTGATAGGCGGCACTGATGGGCACTGATAGGCAGCACTAAAGGGCACTGATAGGCAGTACTAGTGAGGTGGCACGGATAGGCGGCACTGATAGACAGCACTAATTAGGGGTCACGGATAGGCGGCACTGATATGCAGCACTGATAGGCGGCACTGATAGGTGACACTGATTATGGGTACTGATAGACAGCACTGACTGGCGGCACTGACTGGCACAACCCTTGGGCACTGACTGGTGGCACTGACTGGCAGCACTGCTGGGCTGCACTGGTGGGTGGCACTGGTGGGCAGCACTGGTGGGTGGGCACAGGTGGGTGGCGCTGGTGGGCACAGGTGGGTGGCACTGGTGGGCACAGGTGGGTGGGCACAGGTGGGTGGCACTGCTGGGCACATGTAGGTGGCACTTCTGGGCACAGGTAGGTGGCACTGCAGAGTGGCACAGGTGGGTGCACTGCTGGGCACAGGTGGGGGCACTGCTGGGCACAGGTGGGTGCACTGCTGGGCACGGGTGGGCGGAGCTAGTGGGCGCACTGCTGGGCGGAATTTTGCGGGTGGCACTGCTGGGCACCGATCATCAGGGCACTGATCATCAGTGCCCTGATGATCGGTGCCGATCCCCGCTCTGACAACTGCCGGTTCTCGGCAGTACTTTCCTCACGATCTGACAGCGTGAGGAAAGTGCAGCCGAGAACCGGCACTTGCATTTCCCTGTGATCAGCGTGTCATTGGACACCGCTGATCACGTGGTAAAAGGCCGCTGTGATTGGCCTTTTACCACATCACGTGATCAGCTGTGTCCGTCGCACGCAAATTTGCGGCCTCTCGGCGTCTGGGCCTTGACGCTGAGTGGCCGCATATTTGCTTGCAATTAGAAATTACATATGTGCTGAGAGCGCGCGCCCTGTGCACTCCCAGTAGATGTCCGCGACTCCCGGAAAGGTCCTGATCTCTCTTTCGATCGGGAACTTTTCCGATCATGTGACCGCCCTGATGACGAATCATGGTGGTCACATGACCCTAAAACCCTGCCCTGCCTCCCTGCTTCTGAAACTCTTTAAGGGCCGGCACCAGGAGGTTAAACAAGTGCCCCATTGGAAGATTTTCAGTAATTTTCAGGTCCAGTGACAATGGTACCAGGACAACATGAACACAGAAAGCAATAAAAACCTCACAGCAGTTTCCAGCTTTTGCTACTTCACCCAAGACTATAAAAAAAAAGTTTTGGCTTTATGTACACTCCTTTAACATTGGAGATTTAGATTATTACAAAATAGGACTGGTTCTCTTTAGGTCTCATAGTGGAAAACATCTATCAGGCATGTGTGTTGATAAAACCTACAGGGATCCTGTTTGAAAGGTGTGACAAGAGCTGTGAGCACTGAAGAGCACCTTTCATTGACTAGTGCAGTGTGGGCGAGTGCAGGAGTGGACATCATTGTGCTGTCAGTAAGAGGTCTTTGAGCCCCCAAAAATGGGAAAGTGGTGAACCATGTGGTAAAACATCTGTCACCTTAGTGTGAATTGGCCCTAAAACTTTTCTTGTTTGAAATTTCATCCATTGATGGCCAGCTTTAGAGTTGTCTCCTTCCTTTCTCTATTTTGGTGGAATAACTGTGTCCAGTTCTGGAGACCTCACTTACAAAAAGATTTTGATAAGACAGAACGAGTGCAGAGATGGGTAATACATATGGTGAAAGGTCTGAGGGATAAAACATATCAAGAGCGACTTCAGGAACTTAATATGTACAGTCTGGAGGAAAGAAGGGAAGGGGAGACAGCCTTTAAATAAATCAAGGGGTGAATAGGGTTCAGGAGGGCAGTTTTTTCAATATAAAACAACATCAAGAACACGGGGACATGACCTGAAAGTTCAATACTAATCTTAGAAAGTATTATTTTATTGAAAGGGTAGTTGATGCTTGGAATAGATTTCCAGCAGAGGTAGTGAGTAAGTCAACAGGAAATGACTTTAACCTCTTCCTGCCCACCATATAAGGTAATGAGGGGAGGGTGGCGGTTCTCTTGTTCTGGGAGGATGTCATATGATGTCCTCCCACTCTAACTGCAGTGATCACCGGTCACTGTAAAGAGCCGATGACATTGGTTCTGTCATGTGATCAGCTGTGTCCAATCACAGCTGATCACATGTAAATAGGAAATGCCTGTTATCGGCAGTACTCTCCTCCCGCTGACAACTTGTGAGGATAGGAGAGCCAGTAATCGGCATTACTTAGAGCGGACATCTACACTGATCATCAGGGCACTGATGATCAGTGCCATGATGATCAGTGTAGTCCCATCAGTGTCACCTATCGGTGCCCATCAGTGCCACCTATAAGTGCCCATCAATGCCACACACCAGTGCACATCAATGCCGCATATCAGTGCCTACCAGTGCACATCAGTGCCCATCATAGCTGCCTTTCAGTGCTGCCTATCAATGCCAGTCAGTGTCAACTATCAGTGCTAGTCAGTGTAACCTATCGGTGCCGCCAATTGATGCCACCTATCAGTACCAGTCAGTGCCGCCTATCAGTGCCCGTCAGTGCTGCCTATCAGTGCCAGTCAGTGCCATCTAACAGTTCCAATCAGTGCTGCCTAACAGTTCCAATCAGTGCCACCTATTAGTGCCAATCAGTGCCATATATGAGTGCTGTCTTTCAGTGCCCAACAGTGATGCCTGTCAATTCCCACGTGATGCCTGTCCATGCCCATCAGTGCTGCCCATCAGTGCCGCTTATCAGTACCCATCCCTGCAGCCTCATTAGCGCACATCACTGAAGGAGAAAAATTACTTATTTACAAAATTTTATAACAGAAACTAAGAAAAAACTTTTTTTTTTTCAAAATTTTCAGTCTTTTTTAGTTTGTTTAGCTAAAAATAAAAAGCCCAGTGGTGATTAAATACCACCAAAAGAAAGCTCTATCTGTTTCAAAAAATTGTAAAAATTTTGTCTGGGTACAGTGTTGCATGACCACGCAATTGTCATTCAAACTGCGACAGTGCTGAAAGTTGGCCTGGGCAGGAAGGGGGTAAAAGTGTGGTTAACCACTTCCCGACCGGCCGTTGTATATAAACGGCCGGACGGTGGCACTGCAGGGTCGGGTGGCCGTCTATAAACGGCCTCCCCGCTCCCTGCTTGTGCGCGCTCCCTAGGAGCGCGCAGCACCGCGATCCGGTGCCCGCTGTGTCCTCCGGACACATTGAAACATCGATCGTCGGACGGGACCTCTGTACGAGGTCCCGATCATGTGATCACTGATTGGCCAATCAGTGATCACATGCAAAGTAGTAAGCAAGATGTCACTTCTGACATCATTGCTTACTATGTGTGAAATCTGTGAATGATCACAGAGGTCAAATGGTACAAGGCTATTCACAAAAGCCTTGTACCATGTGACAAGCTGTGACCAATCACAGCTCACTCAGTTCTTCTCAATGAGTGCAAGAATGCACACAGAGAGAAAGAGAAATGATTGCTTTTACATCCTATATGGGTGTAAAAGCAATCAGTGTAAAAAAAAAAAAAAAAATCTTCATCACCCCTCACAAGTAGTACAGTGTCACCATGGTGACACTGTACTGCTAGGGTGACAGTATGTAAAAAAAATAAAAAAAAATAAAAAATAATAATATAAAAAAATAAAATAAAAATGTAAAAAAAAATGTTTAAAAATTATAATTTTTGCTTATAAACTAATTTGGATTTTTTTTTTTACTAAAAAGATAACGGAATAAATTTTGGCTAAGATTTATGATGAAATATTATTTATTTGCAAAATTTTATAAAAAAAACACTTTTTTTTCAAAAGTTTTGGACATTTCATTTACATAGCAAAAAAAATACAAATCCCAGTGGTGAATAAATACCACCAAAATAAAGCTTTATCTATCTAAAAAAAATGGTAAAAAATTCATTTGGGTACAGTGTTGCATGACCGCGCAATTGTCATTCAAAGTGTGATAGCGCTAAAAGCTGAAAATTGCCCTGGACAGGAAGGGGGTAAAAGTGTCCGGTCTGGAAGTGGTTAAACATGCTTGGGACAGACAGAAATGTTTCTAACATGACTTTTTGGACCCATAACCAGGGGCGGACTGACCATTTGGAAACTTGGGCACTGCCTGAGGGCCCGGGGTCAGTAGGGGGCCCTATGAGATGCCCCTGGTACCTTTTTCATAGGCTTTTTGGAGTTTGGGCAAGGACACAGGGGCCCCATGATCCTCTTTCACCCGGGGGCCCCATGAGTTGTCAGTCCGCCCCTGGCCATAACTGATTGTTTTAGAGCTCTGACAGTGTTCTTGCATGTTAGAGAAAAATCTCGGTGGAATAAGTAACTTTTCAAGTTATTTTTGTTTTGCGTTTTATATTAGAACTTATGTATTTAATGTCCTTGAAAGCATGATGTGAACTCTTGTTCACATACGTCTTGTTTTTTCTCTGTAACTGCTGCGTAGGTGTTTTACATGTATTTAAGAATAAAAAGAAGTCAAACTGTAAAAAGTCGATGCCACAAAGTTCAGCTAATGGATGCATTGTATTATAATTTAATTCCAAATTTGGCTGAAACAGTCTCCCATGAAAACGTGAAGCTAAAAATAGAATGCGCGGGCCCCTTGCCAAAGCTAGTACACTGTTTATGAAATATATCTTTGATTTACAAGTGATGGATGGCTTTACAAGGGCATTCATTGAAAGTAATTGAGTGAACTTTAAACATTTATCATCTGGATAATTTATTTAACATTATTGTTTAGCCAAAATGTGGTCCGTGGGAGCATTAGCTAGTCTTTCAAATATACTGCATAAAAAGCTTGAGTAGTTGAGAAATATGACAGCCTGGAGAGATCACAAAGAAATACATCTCTCTGCAAAAAGTATTTCCATATATTAATATACATACTGTCAAAATTTAGTTCTCAACTGTTAATGATAATATTATACTAAGATATTAAAACAAGCTGACATTTGATTGCCATTTGGAAAGGACATAAAATGTAACAGCAGTAATGACTTCATGGGCAAAACTTTTTGTATAGACATAGGTGTTGATTTACTAAAGGAGTTTTAGGCTGGCCATAGCGGGCTCCAATGTTGGCTGTAGTTCAAGCCATGTATAGCCCTGCAAAATGTAGAACATGGCTGCAGGAATACAATTGAGATTTCCTCATCCACATGTTTAGAGAGGAAACAAGCCGTGTATGGCCAGCCTTAGCACAAGGAATGTTAGTAAATACAATGAACTTATGTTTACTGTAAAACCTTAGGCTGCATTCACACCCAAGTGTTGTGTTTTTTTTGTGCATTTTTTTGTGCGTTTGCATGCTCATTTTTGCACATTTTTCTACAGCGTTTTCAAAAAAATTTTAATAGCCAATAGAGAAAAATATAATCTGTTTCATCATTTGTTGCTAGGTGTTTTTTATTTATTTTTTTATTATTATCATAATTTTTTTATTATCACTATTATTATTATTTTTTGTTAGGGTAAGGGGTTAAAGTTAAGGTTAGGTATTAGGGTTTGGATTAGGGGTTTGGGTTAGACTTTAGAGTTACAGTTAGGGGTTGGGCAGCACAGTGGCTAAATGGTTAGCACTTCCGTCTGGCAGTACTAGAGTCGTTGGTTTGAATCCCAGCCACGGCACCACCTGCCTGGAGTTTGCATGTTCTCCCTGTGTCTGCGTGGGTTTCCTGCGGGTTCCCTGGTTTCCTCCCACACTCCAAAGACATGCTGGTAGGTTAATTGGATCCTGTCTAAATTGTCCCTAGTATGTGTATGTATGAATGTGAGTTAGGGACCTTATATTGTACACCCCTTGAGGGTTAGGGACTGATGTGAATGTACAATATATATGTAAAGCCCTGCATAAATTGATGGTGCTATATAAGTACCTGAAATAAATAAATTAGGGGTTAGAGTTAGCCTGGGTTCACATATATGCGGTGCAGTACATCGCATGTGATGCGCACAGGAACCGCACCGCATTCATGTGCAAATCACATGCGATTTGTGTACGGTGCGATTGGAGCGATACATTTTATATGGCTCTAATCGCACCACGCCAAAAACGTACAGGACCCTTTTTTTGGTCCGCACTAGAATCGGATTGCATGGGTATTCACACCTATGCGATCCAATTCTGTTTATCACACCGCATTTTGCAGACCACCTTCAGGGTGTTGTTAACTCAACATACACACCCACAGCGGTTTGCATGAACGGGGTACAATTCTGTTGCAGTGCAGAGTTTGCACAGAAAACGCTGCAAATTCTGCATCAGTGTGAACCAGGGCTCAGGGTTTGGTTTAGGGGTTAAGTGTTAGGGTCTGGGTTAATGTTAGGGGTTAAAGTATTGCCAAAATCAAACCTTTTTTTTAGTTTTGAAGTTTTGAGTGCAGAGGGATTAGAAAGCTTGTTAATTTTTATTGCTGTCTGTGCCCCAGTTAAGGATATTCACCCTCTCTATTTGTCCTATTTACCATTATCATTGAATGTGAAAGTAAAAGAAAATCCCAAATTTTGGGTTGTCCCCAGAAAAGTAATAGAGGGGAAATTGTCCAATAGGTACACTAGTTCTGGTGACCTGGGGGTCTCCAAGGAATTCTCTTAATTTGCAGGGGTTTCCTCTCACTCCCTGTTTGGCTATGGGACAGGAAGTGAAGGGGAATCTCCGCAATGGGACACAGATGGCGAAAAAAAAATCCGACTCCCCTTGCTGTATCAAAAATGTAAAAATGTTTTGCCTATAGAGCTACTTTAAAGTGTTAGACCCATAACAGTAAAATCAGTCTGTATATGCAGTAAAGCATGCTTGTTATAGTCACTGTGGAACCTAAGGGGTTAATCCTCTGCATTTTATAAAAAGGCTGTTTGATCCTGACTTCTCTGATCCTCCCCTTCTTCCAGTGTCCCCCTCTTATCTCTTGATAAGACATATCGTGTGGAGTCACTCTGCACATGCTCAGTCTGGTGTGTAATGCTAGAGAGGGCTTTTTCTTTCTTGGGAGGAGGGTGCATGTGATCAGCAAAGGGCAAATCAGCACTGTCCAGACAGAGGTCAGGGGTTTTGCATCTTCCTAAAGCAGAATGAAAACTCCTGCTACAAGCTTTAACCAGTACTGGGCTGGACACTGATAGAAGTCACAAGACTGCTCTAACTGCTGATGAGAAAAGGGATTTAGCAGTTTATATTTACTAAAATAATTGCACTTCCATGTTCTGTGTACTGTAAGAGACCAGATAGAGTAAATGCAGGGTCCTGGGTTTAGTAACACTTTAGGGTTAGGAGTTAGAGTTATGGGTTAGGTTCTGGGGTTAGGGGTTAATATTTTATTTATTGTCTTCTTATGTATGTTTTAGGAATGAATGAATTTATTTATGTTTGTTAGGGTGAGGGTGTTTATTTGTTTCTTCTTCTTATTATTAATATTATTATTAATATTAATAATAATAATAATAATAATAATAATAATTATTTATTTTTTCAGGGTTAGGGGGTTAATTTGTTATTATTATCATTATTTATTTATTTTTAGGATTGGGGGTTAGGGTTAATTATTATTTATTTATTATTGCATATTATTTATTTTATATATCTGTTATTTATAATTATTTTTATTTATTTGTGTATTTATTTTATTTCTTTAACATTTATTTATTATAAATTTTTTTAGATTTTTTCATTTGAGCAATAAATCGCTCAAAAACGTGCGAATTGCATGTTTCCATTCATTTCTATGCCCAAAAACGCACATCTGCCTGAACTGAGCAGCCAAAAAACTCCAGAGCTTGTTTGAGCATCAGGGGTTTGGTTTCAGGCAACTTGGAGTGGAGATGTAAACCATCTCTATTGATAATAATAAATGTTTTTCTCCTTAAACATTTTGGAGCTTCGAGCTACAAATCGCTCAGGTGTGAATAGAGCCTTACTTATATGCAGTGAAGTGACTGGCCTCAGGTGATACACAGAGGTAAAAATCCTAAATATGTGGTACCTGTTTATCTATAGCAGTTTGTCCTGTACAGCCTTGTAAATCTCAGATGAAAAGGATTTTTCAAAGACTCACAAAGCAGGGGGCGAGGAGCTACATTTACACACTGCACAAAAACTCTGAGAGCTGATTGAAGGGAAGGGACACAACCCCTATCACACAGCACACAGGAGCAGATCTGAGGCTGTCAATCACAAGCTGTGTGCTGGAACTCTCCCCAGTCACCTTTTGACCTCTTGGTGTCAGGGAAACTTGTCAGAAATGACCCATGCAGATAACAGAAGAACTAGTCAGCAGAGAGAAATGACACTTAGTGCTTTGGAGAGAGGCAAGTAAACACTATAGAATGTTGTGCTTTGCTCAGATTTCCTGTCTTTCATTTTAAATACACAATTTTGAAATTTGAAAAAGAGGATTTTTGCTATTAGACGATTGCTTGATTGAAATGAGCACATTTTCACTTTATTTACTAAGCTCACCGAACATTTAGGGCCAAGTCACCAGTGCGGTAAAACACCCGTCATTGCTAGGACACACAGGAAACAATTGTTTTCTGTGTGCCTTATGTACACTGCAATAGCTGCACTGCATTGATCCAGGATAGAATGCAGATATGCTGCATTTTATTGCAGTCACTGTACAGGATTGCATGTTACTGTACAGCAGCACATCGCACCATGCTGTACAGGGACATGAATAAAGTGTACCTTTTGTGCACTTCAAAAAAAGTTTGTTTAAAAAAAAAAAGGGAGCTGTCCGTTGTGCTGAATCACGCAGCACACCACCCTCTACCACCAGGTCACCGGAGCGGCAACGGAGCGCTACCCGCACACCAACCACTGCAGATTAGTGTGCGGGGCAGTGTGACCTGACCCATAGGCTGGCCATACATTAGTCGATTTTCTTTCACGCAATTCCCCATCTACACATTTAGTGTGGATCAGGAAATCCCTCCCGCTGTGCTATTGTATTCTGGCAGCAGGAGGTTTCCCTGCCCTCAGAATACAGTGATTACTGCTGCCAGCTGTCACACGAGATAAAACATTAGGCTGGTTGTGTTGAAGTCGATTGATGGATCGACTTCAGTATAACCAGCCTGCCCATAGATGGATTGAAATTTTCCCGGTTCAGCAGGAATTTTGATCCATCTATGGTCAGCTTTAGTCTCTGCTCCTGTAATAAATGAACCCCGTTGTTTCACACAGTTAGGTCACTCTTTAGAGCCTGGGTTTTCAAATGAATATTCTCAACCGAGTTAATGCTAACCTGGGCTATACCAAAAACCATTAAAAATCTGTTGGATGTGCAATGAGATACCGTTTTTTTCGCTCCATAAGACGCACCTGACCATAAGACTCACCTAGGTTTTAGAGGCTGAAAACAGGAAAAAAAATATTCTGAACTAACGGACTGCAGACATAGTACAGAAGATGACCAGAGACTGTGGACACAGTACAGGAGATGACCAGAGACTGCGGACACAGTACAGGAGATGACCAGAGACTGCAGACACAGTACAGGAGATGACCAGAGACTGCGGACCCAGTACAGGAGATGACCAGAGACTGCGGACACAGTACAGGAGATGACCAGAGTCTGCGGACACAGTACAGGAGATGACCAGAGACTGCGGACCCAGTACAGGAGATGACAAGAGACTGCGGACCCAGTACAGGAGATGACAAGAGACTGTGGACAGTACAGGAGATGACCAGAGACTGCGGACACAGTACAGGAGTACAGGAGATGACCAGAGACTACGGACACAGTACAGGAGATGACCAGAGACTGCGGACACAGTACAGGAGATGACCAGAGACTGCGGACACAGTACAGGAGATGACCAGAGACTGTGGACAGTACAGGAGATGACCAGAGACTGCGGACACAGTACAGGAGATGACCAGAGACTGTGGACAGTACAGGAGATGACCAGAGACTGCGGACACAGTACAGGAGATGACCAGAGACTGTGGACAGTACAGGAGATGACCAGAGATTGTGGACAGTACAGGAGATGACTGCTGACCTTTGGGGAGAAGGGGGAGCGGGTACCTGAATTTGACAGGTACCAGCTCTTACTTCTGCGGAGTTGTTCTTTGACCTTACCTGTTCCTCTATCCAGCCGCGCGCTGTCTTCCCGGCTTCTGTAATGTGGGCGCTCGGCTTGACAGACGGATGCCCAGTGCGCATGAGCGAGAAGCGCTGCACTTTGTGATTGGTCCGGCAACTTCTGGGACCTGTCATGTCTCCCAGGTGCCGCCTTACCATTCACAAAGAGCACCGCTTCTTGCGCATAAGCACTTGGCACCCGGCTGTCAAGCCCAGCGCCCACACTACAGAAGCCGGGAAGACAGCGCGCCGCTGGATAGAGGAACAGGTAAGGTCCTGCTGCAGAGCTGAGCAGCCGGCCCGGTATTCTGACACGGCAGCGGTGGAAATACCGGACCGGCCGCTCCATATTCGCTCCATAAGACGCACTGACATTTCCCCCCCTTTTTTTGGGGGAAAAAAGTGCGTCTTATGGAGCGCAAAAATACGGTAATTTGGTTATTCAATACCAAAACTGGTTTAACACTTTGTTATTCTTCATAATACTATTTATAATAATATTTAGTAGCTAGAGTTAAAAGAAGACAGAAGCCTGTCAAGTTTAACCCATTCTCATAGATTCTGAAACTGGTGATCCAGAAGAAGTTACAATAAATCTCCATCTTCCAGCTGTCTGTTAATCCTCACAGCAAAGAAAAATCCTTCCTGACCCCTCTCAATGAGCACCATATTAACTCACTGGGTAAATCAATCCATTAAAGCTGAACTCCAGGAAAACAGTTAAATACACAATTGAAGTTCAAAGTGTTTCATCTCGCAAACAATTAGTCACTTTGTCCAACAAGCCCAGAGATTTACACTGACAGACAGTACCGCCTGCTTGATGATCTCACTGTTCTCGCTGTGCAGCTTGGACACCTCCCTTTCCCCAGTGTGAGATTGACCAAAGAAGAAGCAGGGACCCACTGATAGGGTCATCTGCCTTCTCTGTTCTTTTGTTGGCATGTTTCTTGTCAGCACATGTGCATACAACACAGCCTGATTGGCTCACAGTACTGACCCTCCTCTCTTCCAATCCTATGGTACAGAGAATACAAGAGGCTGATATCAGTACACATTCAGGTCGTCACGATCATTGCATTTAAAATTTTGTTTATTTTTAACAAATCAATATCTGCGTTAAACTGCATTTTTATATCTGCCTGAAGTTTGGATTTAATTCTAATAGTTACAGATGAAAAAATAAGTTAAAGAAGAAGGACTTTCATATATTCCATAGTTTACTAATGTTAATGGCCATAGCCACTCCATTTGGCAGAGAATTTGTATGTTTGAACACTTTTAATGGGATTTCTAGGTTTATTTAAAGCAATACTAAAGGTTAGTTTTAAAAACAAACTTGTTATACTTACCTGCTCTATGCAGTGGTTTTGCACAGAGCAGCCCCAATCCTCCTCTTCTTGGGTCCCCCGCTGGTGCTTCTGGCCCCTCCCAACTGAGCAGTGCCCCCATAGCAAGCCGTTGCTATGGGGGCACTGGTGCGTGCTCGTCCCTGAGCAGCACTCTCTGCATCCATAAGGTACAACAGAGTGGGGTTCGGCCCTCTCCCTGCTCCCTCTTCACAGACTGTGACTGACAATGGCTTCTGCTGCTGTGTCTCAGCCAATGAGGAGGAGGAGACCTGGGCAAGCTGAGTCTCCTTTGCACAACGGAGATTGAGCTCAAGTGAGTATTTGGAGGGGCTGCTGCACACAGAAGGTCGTATACAATGCATGAAGGTAAAAAAAACCTTAAGTCTTTACAACCACTTTAATTCTTTTTCAGATTTTCTCCTAAAATGCAATCTGGTTCCAGTGTGGCACAAAAAAAGGTTCCTGCACTTGACCTTACTTTTGCTGATGAGAGTAACTATCAAACATGTACATCCCTCCTCCCTCCTAGATTGTAAGTTCGAAGGAGCAGGGCCCTCGAACCCCTTGTGTATCACATTGTATTGTTATTGTACTGTCACATGTTCTGTCCCCCTTTGTAATGTACAGCGCTGAGCGAACTGTTGGCGCTTTATAAATACTGTATAATAATAATAATAATGTTTGATAGTTACTCTTATCAGCAAAAGTAAGGTCAAGTGCAGGAACCTTTTTCATCAGCAAAAGTAAGGTCAAGTGCAGGAACCTTTTTCATCAGCAAAAGTAAGGTCAAGTGCAGGAACCTTTTTCATCAGCAAAAGTAAGGTTAAGTGCAGGAACCTTTTTTTGTGCCACACTGGAACCAGATCGCATGGTTGTTTTTTATCATGCTATCCATTTCATGCAAACACACTGCGTTTGTGACCTGCTTTTGGGGTGTCATTAACTTTGAATTGACACCCGCAGCAGATCTCATAACACACTGCGTTTGCAATGCAGTATGGGAAACGCACAGGGATCGCTACCTTTCCCATACTGGATCAATGTGAACCAGGGCTTAGAGTGTGTTTTAGACCCCGTTCACATCTAGCGACTGAGATCATGGGCAGAATCGCCACAATTCAGCCTGTGATTCCATGTTTCACTGTAATCCTGGCAAAATGCACCATGTGTGTTTATGTGCCATTCATTTCAATGCCACCTAAAACGCTGTGTGGTTTTCCCGTGATTGTCGCATGATTTATCGTGAAGAAATCACGGCAAACTAAGTGATTTGATCGCATAGACCATCCCTTCTCAGCTTTTCAGCATAAAGGAACCTTTGAAGTAACTCTCAGGTATTTGGGCTTGTATTTACTTTACCATCTGCAGTTCACAGTACATTAGTGTCAACAGTATACAGATACAAAAAAATATTTTACCAATTCGGCGATATGGTAAATATGCATCTATTAAAAATAAATAAATTAAACATGAGCAGCCACCACAATATTGCAGGCAACAATACATATACTAAATAACATAAGGACGCAGCGCTTCAAATATCAAAAGATGCAATGTAAATGAAAGTCCAATTTGCATGTGAACACAGAATAAATTCCTCATTGTTTACTATGGTGACATGCTGTTTTACTATTTTCATTGATGTACGTTTGATACTTTGTTTTAAGGCAATACATCTTTCATAAATTATTACACTATGAGGATTTTTCTGCTTTTTTTAATTTGGGACTATCCTCTATGAGAATAATCCACTTTCTGCAGGTCTACTCTCTGTAGCAATTAGTTCAGAGCCATTTTCATCATCTGAACCATGGTTTATTTTTGGGATCAATTCAGCAGATATTTATCCACTCATTACTGGGAGACAGCTTGATCCTTTTGGAGCTATTTAGCATCCAGGTCCACATTCTGATCTTTGGGATTTCTGTCACGTATTTTGACCCGTTCATAATTGGGGGTCTATATGGTCTGGTAAGAGGCTGGATTTCTTTGGGTGTTGGTGATGGTGAACTTTTCCCATCTTCTTGATTAAATTTGAAGCATCATGATAATATTGGTGTCCTAAGGAAGAGGAATTTATTCTTCACATGCGAATTGGACTTTTATTTACATTGCATCTTTTGATATTTGAAGCTCTGCATCCTTATGTTTTTTAGTATACAGATACAGTATAAGAATTCTTATACCAGAAAAAATAAAAGAATACGGAATGTGGCTTACATCCAGGGCTGCTCTATACAGCAATATTATAATAATAATGGCCTGAACAGAAATGCGGACAGTGACAATTGTAGTATTTCCTCCGGGTACTCTGATTTCCTCCCATGCTCCAAAGACAAGCTGGGAGGTTAATTGGCTCCTGTCTATATTGGCCCTAGAATGTGTATGTATGAATGTGAGTTAGGGACCTTAGCTTGTAAGCTCCTTGAGGGTTAGGGACTGATGTGAATGTTCAGTGTATGTAAAGCGCTGCATAAATTGAAAACACTATATAAGTACATGTAATAAATAAATAATGGGAAGAATGCCTCCCTACAGATAGCTAAAAGATCAATGGTATCAGTAGTTGGAGAGGTAGAAACTGCTCAACAAATCTTTAGCAACCTCTGGAGGCACCCTAGGAACCGAGATCAAATTAGAACTTCTGATTTATTAATTTAGCCAACATGGAGGGTTTAGCCACAGTCTGACAAGGCTGCTTACAAATGGGTGAATAGCTTAGCTCCTTGGATATTACATTTTTTTAAGTACTCACCCTAGATATTAATTGTCCATTTTTAAACTGGATACATTTTATGTCTGTCAGTCAAGGAGACATTGGTGATAAGTGTAAGCCAATGGTGACAAGGTGATATGTATGCAGCCATAATGTATGATGGAAAATTGCTGGTCAGTACAGACTCGTATCTAAAAAAGCAACAGAACTCTTGACTTACAGTATATACATTATAGGCAGCATGCACATATGTCATCCCAGCTGCTATGAGGCTTGTTAATTTATTCAATCATGATACTGTGAGTGTTAACAGTAAAGTAAATTGCCTCAAGGTATTGATCCTTGCTAAACATGATTCACCGGCTCTTGCAATAAATCCAAATAATGTTATCATGCACAACGAACCAACTTGGTTAAAGTTTCTTGTTGCATTTAAAATTGAAACTGAATTAGTTAAAAATATAATTAGGAAAAATATTCATAATTTTTTACAGCAGGTTTGTGTATCTGTGAACAATGATTACATTTGTGTGTGTGTGTGTGTGTGTGGGGGGATTACTCTGGTAGCTTATCTATATTGGTGAGTTTCATCCCACACTATTGAGAGATCAGAAGTAAACAGCAAAAGAAAAATATAGGGTCTGCTTTTATTTTTACCCATTTTTGCTGGCTGATTAGCTGTCATGTTGACCCACTGATTTCAGTATTTTTTAGTCGGTGCCCGGAATAACTATGCACTTCAGGAAAGTTGAAGAAAAGTTAGAAGTCCTTAGCCATTGCTGCACACTAAATGTATTACCTTAGTGCAGTGGTCTCCATACTGCAGCCTATGGCCAGGTGTGGTCTTCTGTTTCCCTTTCTCTGGCCTTTGGGACCCTATTACTTCTACAGATACAAGATACTAATCCTCTCTTTGACACAAAAAAGGGATTACAATTCCTCCCACTGATATCAATAATGGTGCAGTATTCCTCCCACTGATATCAATGATGGGACAGTATTCCTCCCACTGATACCAATGATGGGACAGTATTCCTCCCACTGATACCAATGATGGGACAGTATTCCTCCCACCGATACCAGTGATGGGGCCCTAATCCTTCCACTGATACTAATGATAGGGCAGTATTCCTCACACTGATACCAATGATTGGGAAATATTCGTCCTACTGATACCAATAATGGGGCAGTATTCCCCCTACTGATACCAATGATAGGACACTATTCTTCTCCTACTGACCACAGGCTCTATATAATTCTTTTACTTCCACTGCCCACCAAACCTGAGGCATTGTTTACTCCAGCTGATGCTTGGACATTATCTAGTCCCACTGGCCACAATCGAGACCCCCTAAAATCTGAAGTGCACAGTACCACAGCACACCAATGCACATAACATTTTCCATGGAAAATGTCCTGTGAAGTCCACTGGGAAACTGGTACCTTTGAGAGTGTCAAGCTCCTTGGTCCTCCATGACACTTATTGGTTCCTCCTTCCAATCTCCATGTCACTACTGTATCCTGTACCAAACAAGAAATCAACAACCCTGGAAAACAGAAAGCATTTTTTATAGAGTAGAGTAGGTAAATGTTGGAACCTAAGTCAGGTTTTATTACTGCCCATGTGATTACTGGAAAGTTTACATGTCTGGTGAAACCTTTCTCACCATTGTTGTAAGTAAGGGGGGATCTTCCAAATGGAATCTTGACAGGGGTTCTAAACCTTCCTTGCTCAAAAGAAGTTTTTTTTCTAGATATGCACTTTACAAAGGACTACATAGTAGACTGAGGACTGTGATTTGACAAGATAACTAAGATCGATGAATTTTGTAAGAACCTGGTCTTCAACTTTCTTAGGCATGCTATGTATCTTTGAGTTTGTCTGTTCACCATGGTAATCTCATAACAAACACTAGTATAGACACAGTCTATTGGAAACACATAGACAATTAACTGTTAAAGTTTGGATACATACATTTTAATCTGGTATGTCAATTAGAACACCTGGTACAAATTGTTTTTTAGTGACGCTGAGAACTTGTCTGTCTCTCAAGAATTCAAAGGTCAAACAACCATTATTTTGTGTCACTGACACAGAGCTGTCAATTTTACCACCATTCCTATACAAGTCATCTGTTTCTACAGGAAACAGTATGGCAGATGAGGCTGTAGCCTCAAAAACGCTCTCATTATCCTATTAACTGCCTTTCCACATTTACTTGCTGACACTCCCTTTGTAGTTGTGAGAAGAGCATATAAATGCAGTCTATTTGCACAGACTTTCTTAGCAGTTTACAGAGGGTTAATTTTGAAGTGTTTAGTGTTAACAGGTGGTCACATTTTTCTAGGTGCTATATTGATAAATGCTGTTTGGGGACTGCCTGACAGTTCTACTAGGACTGGGGAAAGCCTTGTCTGTCTCAGCTTGAACAGACAAGAAAGGCAGTTAAGCAGCCCATAGCTTATGCATTTTTTTTCCTTCCATCACGGGGAAGTAAAGAAAATTGCTTTACTTGTGTAAATGGGGGAAACTCTCCTGCAGCCTGCCCATAGATGGATTAGAATTCAGCAGGAACCAGACAAATTTTGAGTTGGCTATGGCCAGCTTCAGCCAGGAGGCTGGAAATCCTTCAGTGGCTTTGTGTTTTTGCTATATGTTTGTCGTATACAAGGAAACTTTATGTTAGTAAAAAGAATCATGAAGGCTGCTGATGCTTGCTTTTAAACAAGGAGGAGAGGTCCTATAATGCAGATAATGTCTTCTTGACTGTGATTTACTGGGTATAGCCAGCCCTGGATAGGAGAGACAACATTGGCCATCATTGATGGGGCACTGACAACCTTTTAAAGCCTAAATGCAGCCAAACTTAAAAAAAAGAAAGAAAAAAAAAGAAAAATCAGCACAAGGAGCAAAACTCATAGTCAGTTTGATGTCTCTTCTTTTAGTTTAACTTAGCCTCTGTCCATGCCCCCCTCCCACCCCTGGTGCCATAATCATCTGGTGCAGCAGAGGTTCATAGAACTAAGGGGCTGTCACAGTCCCTGATCAAGAAAGCTCAACTATGTCTGTCCTTTCCTCCAAGCTGCTCCAGAGGCCATACTACAGCTTCTATGAATAAAACCTGATCTATGAATGGAGGGGGCAGACCTTTCAATCATATTCCCCTTCTCCATTCACTGATCCTGTTTCATTCATAGAAGCTGTAGTATGGCTTTTGTGAACGGAGCATCTGGGCAGAAAGGGCAGACGTAATCTGGCTCTCTTGATGAGAGCCTATGGAAGCCCCTTAATTCTATTAACCCTCATCATACCAGAAGATTACAGTGGCGGGGAGAGGGACTTTGGATGGAGGAGGATTTCACCTACAATAAGAAGCATTAGTACAAGGGATACATCCTACTGACTGTAAATTATGTCCCTTGTGCTGATCTTTCAGTTGCTTTTTGTTATTCTGGCTTAGGCTTTAAACTAGCCACACACCAGGTAAACTTTTCTTTAGGGTTAAATGTTAAATTTGCAAATGCTACCAGTAAGCATGCAGTACAAGAGACTATCTTAAAGTATATCAAAACCCAAAACTTTTTTCTTATATATGATAGATTTGGTAAGGGTTAAAATCACTGTTGGTGTCTCATTACTGAGATTTCCCTTCACCTTTTGTTTTGAAGAAGAAAGTGAGAGGATATGTTTTCAAAAGAGCAGGGCCCTCGATGCCCTCATGTTTTGCATTGTATTGTTATTGTTCTGTCACATGTTCTGTCTCCCTTTGTAATGTACAGCGCTGAGCGAACTATCGGCGCTTTATAAATACTGTATAATAATAATAATAATGTGAAGAATTACCTATGTTTTATATTTGTTAGGGGCAACTATAATTTTTCAATTTGCCCTCACTTTCATTGCTGGTGACATTGTGTTCAAGATAATTGGAAAAAGCAAATCTCCCTAATGGGGGACACAGACAGCAATAAAAACCTGACAGTGGTTCTAACCCCTCACCACTACCCAAAAGTTAAAAGAAAAAAGTTTTGGCTTTAGTTATATTTCTAACAATCCATTCATTTATATCTAATAACATAGACCCACAAACTGCATAAATATTTTTACCTTTATCTAACAAATAAATATCTAATTAATGTGTGGCAGGTTTCAGGGTTAACTAAAATAATAGTAACTTTTTTTGTTTTTTATGTTTTTTTTTTTGTATATGTGCCGCATTATAGCCGCAGTGTATAAGAATTCATATTTGAATATATTCTATATATACGGTAAACATGATCTTAATAGGATAATTGACTAATTTCATGCTTTCCAAATTGAAAACTGTACAGGCAGAAACAAGTACTATATTTTTAAAGAGTTTTACTACTTCAATTTCAGTGGCTCATTTTGTGTTTTACTCATCCCTCTTGTAAGTTTTTTTTCATAATTTTATTTAACTTTGTACAATGCAAGCAGACAGATCATACTGATATATTGTGCCCATCGCTTATTATGTATCCAGCACTTGGCAACATAAACATTTCTTTGTCTACTATAACCCCCTTTTAATAACAAAGATTAACATGGAAAAGGAGATGTGGTTATCTTCCTCCAAAAAGCAGCATATGCGGTAACAAAAGACTTGTCAGAAACTTGTTACAGGCAGCTCCTCCTCAGTAGCCTGCTCCAGACAAAGATAAGGCAAGTGTAATGTGATGTCTCAACTCCTTCTTCCCCAAACACCACATGCTGATAAGCAGATGGGGGGCCTAAACTCCTTTAGCTTTTGCGGTGGGGGTCTGGCAGCTCTTATTAAGGATCATTTTGTCCTTTATGGCCAAAGTAATTCCTAAAGACTTTATTATTACAGTATCTATGTATTGGGAAACATATTTTATCCTTTAACAAGTGCCCCAGACATTGCCAGTCATGGATTTATTTTATTTGTGTGTTTGCATCCGCACAGATACATTTTTCTACAACCAGCTGATCTGCTCTTGTTGTTTTTAAGCCTTATTAATAAAGAAATTAGCAAATAAAAAACAAAAATTCCTTGCAGCATGCAATTCTCCATGATATTAAATGAATTTCTAGTTTTTTATTTGGATTCTAAAATTTTCTTGTAGTCCACCTCCTGGGAAGGCTACATCACCAGTTCTTCCAGGGAGATCCTATCTATAAAATGCAAGATCTTTAGTGGAAGGCGCTTTTTTTTCCCTCAGTTGACTGTTCCCGGTTAGCACTCTTAGTGTGCAGGCATGGGCTCTTCAAGCATGTCATCAGATGAAGGCAGTAATGAATTTCAGGAAGTAAAGGGAGAGAGAACCCCCTGAGCCGATTATACACACATAGTTTTTTTTTCATTCAGCCAGAGTGGATAAAGGAATCCTCCCTGCAGTGCTGTTATATTTTGACAGCAGGACTATCAACAATTTGACAGCTGTCAAAATACTCTGACCAGCAGGACTGTCAAATTTTGACAGCTGTCAGAAACCACTGATCAGCAGGACTTTCTGATTTTGATAGCTGTCAGAATACACAGATCAGCGGTTGGCTTCAGTGCAGATCGAATAAAGGTTTTCCAGCAGTCCTATTCAACATAAGTGAATCTACTGACCAACTTCTGTTGAACAGGAAGGGCCACACATAAACTCGTATTCAGCCAGTCCCTGCTGATCCAGCCAAAAGTTTGATCTGTGCGTACTCAGCTTTACTGCAAATTGGTTCCAGGGACAGAGCGGTGAAGAAACATTTGCAGAATTGCAGGTACTTAATTAATTTAAAAACCCCATTCTTTATTGCTGTCTTGTGTGTATGCTGGGAATATTTATCTTGACTTCCAAACCAGGTGTCATCAGAGTGCTTGGCTGTCTGAACCAGAAAGAGGCATTTAGCACCTGATGGTGACTTGGACTTGGGCATTGGTGCCAGAGAACAATCCTGTATCCACTAGGTAGGTGAGTGTCTGAATTTCGGACAATGCTGTATGCCAGTTAAGTTTGGGGGGATGGTAGTAGGGGGATGGATGTACCGAATGAACTCTATAACCACTTCTTGACTGCGCTATAGCCGATTGACGGCTAGAGCGGTTGTCCAATTCTGGGAGGCGTCATATGACGTCCTGCCAGCATGTATCCCCCCAGCGGCGTACACCTGGCGCTCTCTGTGATTGATGTGTCCTTTGGATACAGCTGATCACATGACACAGTAAAGGGCCAATCACAGCGGCCTTTTAGCACGTGACCAGCTGTATCCAACCACAGCTGATAACCATGTAAATATACTTGCTGGTTATCGGCAGTACTTTCCTCATACTGCCTCATCAGTGCTTCCACATCAATGCTCAGCAGTGCCACCTCATCAGTGCAGTCTGTCAGTGCCCATCAAAGCTGCCTATCAGTGCAGCCTCATCAACGCACATCAGTGAAGGAGAAAAATTACCCACTTGCAACACGTTAAAATAGAAACAATTTCGTTTATAGTGCAAAAAATCAAAAACCCAGGGGTGATTAACCACTTCCTGTCCAGCCGCTGTTTATAAATGGCAGGTCGGAGGCAGTGCAGGGGTGGGTTGCCGTTCATAAATGGCACCTGCATTTGCAAGCTGTGCGCTCTCCCTGGGAGCACGCAGCACCGCGATCCGGTGCCTGCTGTGTCCTCCGGACACAGTGGAACACCGATCGTCGTACGGGACCTCTGTGGGAGGTACTGATCATGTGATCACTGATTGGCCAATCAGTGATCACATGCAGAGTAGTAAGCAAGATGTCACTTATGACATCATTGCTTACTACGTGCGAAATCTGTGAATGATCACAGAGGTCACATGGTACAAGGCTATTCACAACAGCCTTGTACCATGTGACAAGCTGTGACCAATCACAGCTCACACAGTAGTTCTCAATGACTGCAAGAATGCAGCCAGAGAGAAGGAGAAATGATTGCTTTTACATCCTTTATGGGTGTAAAAGCAATCAGTGTAAAAAAAAAATCTTCATCACCCCCCACTAGTACAGTGTCACCATGATGACACTGTACTGCTAGGGAGACAGTATGTAAAAAAAAAAACTAAAAACATAAATAATAATAATATAAAAAAATAAAATAAAAATGTACAACATTTTTTTTTTTAAATTATAATTTTTGGTTATAAACTAATTTGGGTTATTTTTTTGTTACTAAAAAGATAACTGAATATATTTTGGCCAGGATTTATGATGAAATATTATTTATTTGCAAAATTTTATAAGAAAAACACTTTTTTTCAAAAGTTTTGGACTTCTTCATTTATATAGCAAAAAAAAAAAATCCCAGTGGTGAATATATAACACCAAAATAAAGCTTTATTTGTCTCAAAAAAATTCTAAAAATGTCATATGGGTACAGTGTTGCATGACCGCGCAATGGTCATTCAAAGTGTGATAGCGCTGAAAGCTGAAAATTGGCCTGGACAGGAAGGGGGTGAAAGTGTCCGGAGTTGAAGTGGTTAAATACCACCAAAAGTAAGCTCTATTTCTGTGAAAAAGTGATTAAAATCTCATGGGTACAGTGTTGCATAACCGCACAATTGTCATTCAAAGTGCGACAGCTCTGAAAGCTGAAAATTGGCCTGGGCAGGAAGGGGGTAAAAGTGCCCAGTAGGCAAGTGGTTAAACATGCTTGGGACAAACAGAAATTTAAAAAAGTTAACGAGAAAAAAAGTAAACAAAAAATGCTAAACGTATAAAAAGAACCCAAAAACAGGCAGACTCGATGGACAACTCTGTCTTTTTTTCTGCTGCCACTTTTCTATGTTTCTAACATGACTTTTTGGATCTATAACTGATTGTTTTAGAGCTCTGACAGTGTTCTTGCATGTTAGAGAAAAATCTTGGTGGAATAAATAACTTTAAAATATAACAGTTTTTGAGTTATTTTTGTTTTGCTTTTTATATTAGAACTTATATATTTAATGGCCTTGAAAGCATGATGTGAACTCAGATATATTTTGAGGTGTTGAGAAGTAAACCATTGTTGGGATGTGCTTAGTGCATAGGTTGCCTTTAATACAGCCCTGAGTATTTAACACCAATATAAATTAACAAAATTTCTAACCCCTTCCTATTCCGCAAAGGAAAATTAAAATTTTTGTGACAGAAGTTCCAATGTACAGCAGTTTAAATTGAAATAGAAATGGATTATTAATTTACAAACCATTCACTACCAAGTATTTTCTGTAAATAAAACCTTCATTTACTACATTTACAGACCCACAATGGTATAGCCTGACCTACAGTATGTATTGTACTTAGGAATGCACCCAAATTCAGGTTGCTGAAACGTTTCGGCTGAAAACAACCCTTTCAGCTGTCGGCCAAAATGAAAAAAAAAAGTACCGATACAGGTGCTGAAAAAACTCCTCCCCTCAAAGCCGCCGCCCGCCCCTCTAAGCCGCCGCCCGTCTGCCATCAACCGCTCACCGGCTACCGCACGGTAGTTCAGTCGTACCTAAGAAACCATTGATCCCGGCGTTGTGCATAGAGATGTGAGAAGGAAAGATGGCCACCACACATCTCTATGCCCTTGGAGGACCAGAGCGATGTCACTTCCGGTTCCTGCCATTTGGGTTTTTTGTTTTTTTTTTAAAGCACTAGATCCATGATTTTTTTGATCTAATGCTTTACATTGCAGAGGAGAGATGTGGGGTCTTATTGACCCTATATCTCTCCATAAAGAGGACCTGTCACTAATTATTTCTATCACAAAGGATGCATGCATTTCTTGTGATAAGAATAAAATTGATTACAATTTTTTTTAAAAGAAACATTGCAAAAAAAAAAAACATTAAATACAATTTTTTTAAAAAGTTTAAAGAGCCCCCGTCCCCCCGTGCTCGCACCTATTGGTGAACACATACGTAGGCCATGCCCACATATGTAAATGGTGTTCAAACCACACACGTGAGGTATCACAACGAACAGCAAGAGCAATAATTCTTGCACTAGACCTCCTCTGTAACTTTACACTGCTAACCTGTAGAACTTTTTAAAGCATCACCCATGGAGATTTTTAAGCACCGCAGTTTCACGCCATTCCACGATCATGTGCAATTTTAAAGTGCGACATGTTGAGTATCTATTTACTCGCCATAACATCCTCTTACATATTTTACAAAACAATTGGGGTATATATTGTTTTTTTTAATCAAAGTGTATTTTTTCCCTAAAGTATATATTCATTTTTAAAAACTGCGCATTTTGGTTTTGGTTTTCGGCCAAGCGCATTTTGAATTTTCGGTTTCGACACCCGGATTTTCATTTCGGTGCACCACTAATTGTGCTGCTTTCAAAACTCTAGCCACGTACCTGATCTTTACTGTAACCACTTGTCTTTTATTTATTTATTTTATTTATTTATGCAGAAGCCTTTTTTTGCTCACCTGTAATCGTAGCACCTTGTATTAGCAGTCTGAGAACATTGCTAGGGTTACCAACTACAGTGTAAACTATTATGCTCTTGGCTTTATTCCTCTTGTTGTTCTTGGTGTTGCTCGGGAAATATTTATAGAGGTATGTAATCTTAGACCTCTTCAGACCACACAAGTCAAGGGGCTGAGTGAAGCCTTCTCTTGCCTGTCAGCGTATATTAAACTGACATCCCGGTTGGAAACTTAAGTTAGCATAAGCTTGTTTATTAGTGTTAGTAGGCCACTTATAACCTGCTGTTTTGTATCCCATGAGCATCAGATGTTTGTCTTGTTCCCCACTGTAGAGATCTTACTAGATGCAAAAAAAAAGGGGGGGGGGGGGTATGGTGTTCTTTATCAGAGAATGCTTGTCCATTAACCCTTGACATAAAATGGACCGGGTTATTTTAACGGTATGTATTGCTAAAATCTTTTTTTTAGTTTTGGACAGAGTTGGGCAGGATTATTTGTTTTTTGTGTCCTGCGGGGGAGATTTTCCCTTATTTTCTGTCTTAGAAACACAGGAAATGACCTGAAATCTTAGATTGTAAGCTCCAAGGAGCAGGGCCCTCCTAACCCTCTTGTATTGAACTGTATTGTTGCTGTATTGTCTCCCGTTATATTGTAAAGCGCTGAGCAAACTGTTGGCGCTATATAAGTCCTGTATAATAATAATAAATCTCCCTATAGTGAGGGGAATTACCATCTAGGACAGTTGTCACCAGAAATGTGCCCCTAGTAGATGATTCACTCAAGCTTCTTTCTTCAATCACATTTCTAAAATTCTGCATTTCTTCTTTTCTGTTATGTGCCAGTGGCCACCTGGAAAAAAATAGATGGGTGAATCTCCCCAGTAGGGACACAAAGAGCAATACTATAATATAATATTTCTCTATTCTATCTGAATGTAAAAAAAAGTTTTTGTCTTTAAAAAACATTTGCCTTTTTTATATGCTGTAGGGGGCTTTGGTAGTGCTGGATGGATCATATCACTTTTGTGTTGAGGATATGTAAATATTACTTTATTACTTCTTTTGTGCTGTAATAGCATACATGATATCTTTATTGCCCTCTTGATAGTATGTACATATTTTTAGCCACACTAGAAACAGCGTTTTTAAATGCGTAAATAGAATGCATTCATGAATGGCTGGAGCCACAATGGAATTGCATATACAGTAGTTTCCAATTTGAAAATATTTGTGAGATGTTGATTCATGCATAGTAGATTGTTGGAGACCTAATAAAAATATCATTTTGTTTATCTGGAGTCAGAAAATAAACTGGTATAGGACTATAATGAGTTCAATTTAACACCTAGGAAATATGACATCCACGCTAATGGTGTCAATCTGTCTTGCTGGGATTAGCGGTGATTGACAAAACATGACTTGGTGACTTGTACTCACTTGACAAACTATGGCTACATTCATACAATAGACAATTCAACAGCCTTCTCCTACTTTTCCTCTTCCATGTTAGGTTCTCAATATCAGTTGATATCCTTTCCTGTCATAAGAGATAATGTATCTTCAATTAAATATGACCAGATTCTTGGCTGTCATTGGATTGAATTGCCCTCCATGGACATACTTTATTTGGCAAAAAAAATGTAAACTGAACATTTTCCAATTAAACTGTACAATATACCACAAAAATCTAGGAACTGTAATGGTAAATATGACATAAAGAGATATTAGACCCAAAAGCAAACATTTATTATTATTTATTTATTTCAGGTACTTATATAGTGCCGTCAATTTACGCAGTGCTTTACATATATGTATTGTACATTCACATCAGTCCCTAACCCTCAAGGGACGTACAATCTAAGGTCTCTAACTCACATTCATACATACACATACTAGGGACAATTTTGACAGGAACCAATTCACCTACCAGCATGTCTTTGGGGTGTGGGAGGAAACTGGAGTACCCGGAGGAAGCCCACGCAGGCAGAGGGAGAGATGCAAACTCCAGGCAGTTGGCACAGATTTGAACCAGCGACCCTAGTGCTGCCAGGCGGAAGTGCTAACCATTTAGCCACTGTGCTTCCCCATTATGCTGCAGCTTTCCAATTCTTAGATGTGGTGGCTGCATTCGTTTTTTCTTTAGTTTTTTTTCCTGCTAGTAAGTCTGTTGTTTTTCAGCAGAGCAAGCTTTCCTGCAGGTGCAGCAGTTAGAGGATTGAGACAAACCATTTACAGCTTAAAGGGGTCCTTACAATGGTCAGCTTTTATTAATTTATTTACAACGTTTATCTAAAATGGAGTAAAAACTGTTGCTGTAACTGCTTGAAACATGTTAGCTCAGCTTTAATTTGTTAGCGTATCTAAATCTGCTAGTGCATCTAAGGGCTTGTTCATGCTTGACTTCTTCCAAAATGCCCCTATAGCGTTAGACAGCCATTTAATGAGGTTTTACAAGCAATACAAACGCTCTCCAAATGCCCTGTGTGTGGTTTTGAGGCATTCTTTAGGCGATTTACAAGTATTAAAATGGCTGCATGTGCTGCCATGTGTATCATTTTCATAGGCGTTTGAGTACCATTAAAAACGCCCCTCAAATGCCTGCTTTCAACACTAGTGTGAACTGAGCCTAACACTACCCTCTCGCCAGATTAACAGTGCTGATTTCCAAAGGTGTCTCTGTTGCTGCTTCATCCAGAGTGTAGGCATCCTTATACAGAAGGTGTGTTACTGGCCAGATCAACAGGGAAAAAATATAAAAAAGAAAACTAAAGCAGCCACCATATCTAAGGATTAGTAGCTGCAATATATTATATTTTTGGTTTTGGGTTTAATACCACTTGAAGATTTGTGTATGTATTTAAATAATTATAACATTTAGAATGAAAGTAGATTTTTGTGTAATGTAATCATTTTTATCTAAATAAAAGTAAAAAAAAATGATTTGCTTTCCTTTACCTCAATGTTTCTTCAGCAAGCTTGTTTAAGATAACATGCTTCCTGTGCATTTGTTTTGCACGTCACAGAAACAAACGTGTGTTCCATTATAAATGTGCCTCAGGATTTTCAATAGAGAGTGATGAAATACATTGGCATAGCCACAGAAAAGTATTAAAGATATGTGGACAGTCCAGCGTGCTACAAGGAACACACTGCTTTAATATGGCACAGACTATTTCAGAAATGATGGCAATTTAATATTCTAGGGTTTTGTTATCAGCTCTACATTAGAATCCTAATAACCCTGGCATGCAATATACTGTAGCTTAAACCCTTTCACTCAGAAGGGAGCTAACATATTGAATATGTTCTCTGAAATGCCAATAAAATGTCATTTACTTTCCTAACATTAGACTGAATGGAGGTAGCTCAGGCGTAGAGGTGCATGTAAGATAATATTCATATAGGCAAGTCCTTTGATCAAGTAAAATGTAATATTTTCCTAATTAGAGCTGACCAAGTAACATTCCTTTTATCTCTGCATTTTATCAATGATATTTCATAGTTTTATTTCATGAGTTTATTTATATATCCCTTTATTACATTTTCAGGACCCATCGATCACTTCGGGCATACATGACAAGTTGCAAGTACCAAACACCATTCGAAAGTCCTGGAATGAGAGAGACAACCGATGTGATATATGTGCCACGCACCTAAATCAGCTGAAACAGGAAGCTATCCAGATGGTGACAACCCTCGAACAGTCCGCTAATGTTGAACAATATGATGCAGCTTCACCTGGATCTCCTTCAGGACATTCTAATATTCCAGCCCTTGTGGGCCCAAGACACATGGGGAGCCTTCAGCCAAGAGACTGGGTTTACATGCCAAACCCTTATACCACACCCAGTTACCCCGGATTTGTGGCTAGCAAACACAGCGGAAAACCTAATAGCCTTGGTCTTGCCAATGGCCAAGATAAAAAGAATGGGTCTCCTTCACATCAAGCCAAAGTCAGTCTTCAGATGGCCACAAGCCCAAACAATGGCAACATCTTAAATTCAGTAGCTATTCAAGCTCATCAGTATCTTGATGGTTCTTGGTCTTTGTCAAGAACCAATGGTGTGACCCTCTACCCTTACCAAGTAGGTATTCTTTTATGCTCTTATGTTACATTCTTTAAATTATTTTTTTCTTCTAGGACATATTTGCTATAAGGGTCTTTTTATTGGGGAAAAAAAGACCTTTAAACTTTCTTACCAAAAGCTGGCTGAAGTTGCCAATTAACAGAACATCATGCGTATGGCTGGCCATTCTGTCAGTACTTACATCAGAAAAATCATGGTACATGACAAATCATTTTACTCTTTTCACTACAAAAATGTCACTGTCCTTCAATGGTCTTTCAAAAAGTTTTATGACACATGGTACAATTGTCAAGGATGTTTAATGACAAGAGTTCTACAAGAATGTCTATCATGTTCTTATTTAGCACAGGGGATAGCGGCCAGGCATTTCTCTGTTTGTGTAATAGTTGATACATTACCTCCCATGTTCCTGATTCCTTCAGACATCAAAAGTTGCACAAAACACACATCATTAAATGTATAGAAAATAACAATTCAATGACCTATGCTTTTGTTTAAAGGCCCTTGGCTCCTGTTATGTCCTTGATACTTCTGCAATGAGATTTATCCAGTATATTTCCTCACCCCCCCGATGCACTGTCCATTATGTGAAATAAATAGAAAAAATCCAATAGGGAGAGTGAGAATTTATCAGAATGGCCACAACAAATGGCTACAATCAAGCACAGAAATTGCACCAATAGAGCCTTTGAAAAGGAAATTATCACTAGGTGTAAATCTCCAGCATCTGCTAAAAACTGAAACATTTACTTTGGGAGGACTGACCCTTTAATATCTGAACTGTAAATCATCAAGTTCTGGTAAAAGAAACCATTGGTCGCATTCTACATTTAATAATATTTATTTGATTTGAATGCTGTGGGTTGAATCAGTGGCAGGTATAGAATTGCTGCCTCTTTTTTTTTTCTTAATCACTGATGATGCTGGCTAGACTGAATGGCTCCTGGTGTGGGCATCCCCCAGTTCTCATATGTGTGTTCTCCAGTCAGCTCAGACCTGTCAGAAATGGTTGAATGCCCTGAAAGTTAACCCTTTCCATCTTCTAAATGGAGCATCATATCTTGTAGGATTTCTTTCCTGGCAGTGCCATGTGTCTAAATCCCTAAAATATATTTATTTTGATTTTTTTGGGGGGGTAAAGGCCAACCCCATGTCTCTTGTTCCATCAACCTAAAAAAAATTGCCAGAAATATAGCACAATGGATGAAGATCCAACCCATAGTTTTTATTTCTGTACCGCTGTTAATATTGAAAAACATTTTTTCATCCAAAAAACAAAACATAATATTAAAAATGGTATATTCAAAGGAAGTGAATAAAAGGAAAATCAATGATCACTTTGTATGTCTTCTAAAAATCAAGTCTCATTATGGATGGGAAATCTTTCAGCGCTTAGTAAAAAACAAAGGATCGGATGCTTCACAATAAATATCTGAATACAAGATATATTATAACTGGGAATTGGTATAGGTGCGCTTCCACCAATCTGTGACTATAACAACCGTAACCAAATGGTGTAACAAATCAATAAATAAATTAAACAGACTAAAAACCAAAGTCTGTTATATATTAAAAGAATAACATAAGTGCTTATACAATAAAGTGACCAAAAAAGATTTAAGTGAAAAAAATCTGTACAGTTCTTTCATAAATGTTACATAAAAAAGCCAGCAGGTGACCTCCTTCAGTGTCCCACACCCAAAGAATCTCAGCCTCTTTTGAAATATTCATGATCTATAAGATAAAAGAGACCAGTAGTACTTGTGTTGTAGGTCATTGGGAAGACAACAAACCTCAGCATGTATTGGTACCCCGATCTCACTCCTTTCAAATGAGATTCAGCCAGTAGGAACAAGAAGCTTACCTACACACCATGATCCAATTCATGTAATCCTCAAATATACCCTAGAAGAATAGAAGCATACCACATAGTGTAAACCACAACAGCTACATCTTTTATTGAATTGACAGGTACGTACACAAAAGGGAGAAAATTAGACATGTAATGCCTCGCTTGCCGCGATTGGAGGGTGTGATGATGTCACCAATTAGAACAAAATAGTTGTGTAACTGCCTGAATCTGTTTAAATATTAGCCTCCTGTAATCCCTTGCACAGGATCATTCAGACTAGGAGAGGTGGGGCCAGTACTTGGAGCCAATTAGGCTCTGCTGCAGTGCCCATGTGATGACAAAGAGCATGCTGACAGGTGAGTGGAGTAAGAAGAGGACCTTATCCACCTGGCAGTACTTGGGTCGTTGGTTGGAATCCCAGCCACGGCATAACCTGCCTGGAGTTTGCATGTTCTCACTGTGCCTGCGTGGGTTTTCTCCAGGTACTCCGGTTTCCTCCCACACCCCAAAGACATGCTGGTAGGTGAATTGAATCCTGTCTAAAGTGGCCCTAGTATGGATATGTATGAATGTGAGTTAGGAACCTTAGATTTTACGCCCCTTAGAGACTGATGTGAATATACAATATATATGTAAAGCGCTGCGTAAACTCACAGCACTATATAAGTACCTGACATAATAATAATAATGGTGTTGCTGCAGCTTCAGTGCGCTCAGACGGCTGAGGAGAAATAGACTACTGAAAGACCAAGAAGTGCTGCTGCTGCAGAGGAAGGAAAGGTTGCGGTTGTGTTTTCTTCCAGGGTTGCCTGAAAAAAACTATTAAACTGGCCATATACGGATCAAACTTTGGCTGGTTCAGTAGGGACCGAATTTCGATCAGTCTGTGGCCTCCCCTATACATTTGATCGATTTCTGTCAAAAGGACATGCCGAAAAAAACGTTTGTTGAGTTTAGATTTAAAACATCCCCCCAAACGCATTACAAAGTCAAATTAGATCCAGTGGCGTGTGGTCATGAACACATGGCATATGTCCTGTCAGTTAATCTCTTGTCAGTTATCCTCTTACATCTCAGAATCACAACATCCATCACTGTGGAAAGAAAACTATCCCACACTGCTCAAATTTGCACATAAACTTGGGCAACTCCAAATGTACTTTACTGATGTCACAGTTTCTTACTATACTGTTTGGCAAAGTAGTAAATCTCTGCCTGCTCCCTGATGGGGGTATTTTTTTTAAAGCTCCCCTTTTTGAGACTCTGTGATGACTGTCAACTGTTATTAACAGCCCAGGTCCCCACTGATATTTAGAGTGGTAATAGTGATCATGTGATCACCACGTCAGCTAAATAATAACATGCAGACTGGAGGTGTCTTAAAAAAAAAGCCTGTAGCTTGCAGATGAACACCTTCAGGCTGATGGTACATCTGCAATACCATCTGTTTAACATTGTCTGATATACAACTACAGCATTAGAAAAAATAGCAACAAATGAATTAAAAAATAAAAAGAGTAGGCCTTTTTTACATGTTCATGCAATCAGTTTATAATAAAAAAAAACAAACAGCTTGGATTTACTGTAACAATTTACTAAAGAAAAGTCTTTCATGCCCATAGAAATATAAAAATGATTTGGGCATGCAAGTTAGTCAGAGTATTTTTAAGTTAATGTACGTGACCTGGACATGTAGGCATAAGCAACCTCTCGTTTGAAAGGGTTAAAGAAAGAATTACAGGAAACATGAACTATCCATGTTTAAAAATAATGAGAGCGTTCTAAATAATTCCTTTTTGTCTCTGCTTGGGACATTGGCTACGGGAAATTGCTTATATGGTTTCTTCTAAGTCATAAGGCGTCAGCTGACCTCATCCTGAGCAAGAAATTGGTCAAGTTTTTGTTTCACAGTAAATTAGCTAATTACTTCTCACATGTGTGATCCCTGTTTTATCCAACTTCCAAAAGGGACCTAAAAGAGCAAATGGAGCTCATATGAAATGTAACACTTTTTTGTGATATTTTACTTTCTAATTACTTTAGTCTGATTTGATCCCTTGTGACATTTTTCTCATGCTTTATGAAAAAAAAAATAATTACCTTAATATTTTTCCCTTGGGACACAGTCTGGTTGGAATCAAGGTTTTAAGATTTGGTCTTGTACGGTTAAGGAAGCCTGGTTGTGTAAATGCCCAAATCACATGACTAAGTCCAGGGAAAGTTAATTATGGGGATTCTGAACCTCCTGGGTGTTGACAACATTCTATCATTCTATTTAGTGCCATGCTTTATTTAGGATGACTAAAGTAATTAATTTCCTCTGTATAGTTCTATTGAGTAAAATGTGTCAAAATTGATATAATACGTCGGGCCTAACAGCATGGAGCTTATACTTTGAACTTTTCTGTCACATGGATAAAAAAAAGGTATTTGTGTCTTTAGATGCAGAATTATAGTTTTGAAGAGCAAACTTGAGATCTTGAAGTTCTTGTTTATTAGGTAATATAATGTTAGAGTATCCAACAGCTACTGTCCTGCATTATATATATTATCTGCATGAAATTGGCATATTTGAATGTGATTGCTTGAGACCCTAGTTGTCTTCCCAAGGACCAGTTCTAGATCATCTGGATTCTGCCAAATTATTATTGTGATTATATGTGTATGACTGTGACTGATGGTATTTCCATGCAGGCAGCAAAGATGGATCATAACAGTCCAGTCATCTATTTACAGAGGCATATACTAGACAAATACTGAACCACCCATTAAATGAAATGTAAAAGTGATCGGGCGACTCTATAGCTGCCTGGATCACTTTTATGTGATAGCCCAGAGTGAAAATACTGAAATTAAATAGAATTTGGATAGAACAAGGAAGGATTAGATCTTTTATCATCCATGCACACTGGCTTAAAAAATTGCTGCTTCTTCAGAAGTTTTGTGTTTGGATGTAGAAACTGCTCAATATTATCCTATATGTCCATGCGCATTAGCATGTTTAGAGGCATTATTATTATTATTATATAGGAATTATATAGTGCCAACAGTTTACACAGCGCTTTACAACATAAGGGCAGATAGTACAATTACAATACAAATGAATACAGGAGGAATCTGAGGGCCCTGCTCGACAGAGCTTACAATCCAAGAGGGAGAGACATATATTAAGCCATTCTGTTTTGAGAGCAGTTTTCCGGCAGAAAAAAAACGCTAAATGCACCCAAATGCTAGTACAAAAAAAGAGAACTGCCATTTTTTAGGCCAGTGTGCAGAGACCCTTATTAAGTGTTTTTTTTCTGTGTGTCCCTGCTGGAAAAATGTGCATAAAGCCAGGTCCATAAAGACACAGTTAAATTAGTTTGTTGTAAAGAAACAAGTGTTCAGCACAGATCTCTGACCTCAACCACATTGAACCCTTTTTAATGAATTGCAACACTGAATGCAAGCTAGGTATTTTTGTCCAGCATCGGTACATGTCCTTACAAATGGTATTTTAGCTTTTTGGACAAGAGTTCACACAAATACAACAAAATCTCATGGAAAGCCTTCCCAGAAGACTGGAAACTGTTATAGCCACACAGGGTGCCAACCCCATATTATTGGGAATGATTTTGGAAAGGTATGTCCAACAAGTTCATATGGGTGTGATTTGGTGTCCACAAACTTTAGGCCATGTAATATCCTTTAGTATGCACTTGGATAACAGAATGCACAGCCAGTCTACTTGCTCTCATTAGCTAGTCATTACATACATACATCACTGCATTTTAGGGCTCGTTTACACCAGTCTTTAAATGCTAAAACAAGTGTGGGCTGGTGTATGTTATGCAGGGGCTTGCTTTGCGTTGTTACAGCATAAAGCAATGTTTTCTTTTTTCTAACTTTATTGAAATGACACAAAATAACTGTAAAATATGTGACAGTGTTATGCCCTGCCATGGTGTAAAATGAGTTTATTTCTCAGGATTCTCATCCAGGCAGGTTGAAGGGCTCCAGGAGGATGTTTGTGCCATTGAGATGAAAATGGTTTTTCGGTTTCCTTATTGGTTGGTAAAACCAAATGTGGAACCTGGAGCCTAGAGATTTTGGAGGGATGAAATCTCAGTTCTTGTGTCCTGGTTTTAGGGTCCACCAGCACACTAATCGGGCTGGTGTGTACTGGGATTTAAGGAGAATCATGACTATGGTCTTGGGCTCCACAGAAGAGGTATCTGCCAAGGAGTAAGGAGGGCTCCACCTAGGAGAAAGGTTGGAACCAGAGCAGAAAGGGGCTGCCAAGTGTATGGACCAAGCTTTTGTGAGAAGACAGTCTGTATTAAACATTCAAGGGCCAGAAGAGTAAGGCAGGCCATAGATTATGCAATTTTCTTTCCTGCAACCATGGGGCTGCAGGAAAGAAAATTGCTCAATTCCCCCATCAACATAGTTAGTGTTGATAGTGGAATCCATACAACAGAGCTATTGGGTCCCCCCGGGGGAAACACAGTAAATATTGCTTGCTGGCAATATTCACATGTAAAAATCTGACATGCTGGTTGTACCCAAGTCATACAACAATCAAATTGGGTACAGTCAGCCTGCCCATAGATGATTCAAATCTCAGCTGGTCCCTGCTGAACAGATATTCAAACCACCTATGGCCGACTTAAGGCCAGAGCCGCAATGATGTATGTATAGGCCAGGAGGCTGATGTAAACCTTTGTGAGGAAAACACATTAATTTTGTTTTTCTAAACTTTCTTTTAATAAAATTGGACAAGAACAGCCTTTAAAAAGAAAATAGAAGCAGGTGGCTGAGTCCTTAAAGCTCTACCAATCGAAGTGCAGTCTCACAGAAAGGATTTGGATATTGGGTCTTTGTGTCTGTACACTCCATGCAGAAATTATTTTCTCGACTAGTACTTGACTAGTACACTTTAGGATGGGCCTAATAAGTAAGTCTAAACACCAAAGTATGTTTCAATATGTTCCAGTGCCCTGACTGCATATAATAACAACATCCCAAAGCAGAAACAATGTATTGGTTAATGACATTGGGAATGCCCCACCCATTCAGACAAAGAATTCAGTTTAGGTAGAGGTATTTTACTTAGTGTACCAATCCCTACTTAATGCACTCTCTCCACTGTATACGTTCATTAAAAAAGATGATTGAGTTGTTTGGCATTCAGTAGTGCAATTAATAGTTTGAAAACTAGTATATTTAACTTATGGGATACAATATCTATTTTTAAATTAAACCCAGTCTAGAAGGCTATCCTGATCTATTCAAGACATCTGGCTGGGGATGGTGAATTGATGAAGTAATCTGCCATTTACGTTTTCCCATAAATAATGAATTATGGCTATGTTTATCTGTGAGCACAGCAGGGAGCTCAGTCATAAAACATGTTCCTTAAATATGACCACTAAAAAATTTGCTTTGAGAGCTCCCTGCCTGCCCCGACTTTACTTGTCTCTCCACATATCGTCTGAGCCGCTCAGGATGAATTAAACCTGACACTGCAGAAATTCATCCCGGCTGTACTGACAGAACAGTTACTGGCTGGGTGCTCTTCTGTTCTTCAAGAATTCATTTTTGTCAGTACTGATTGTGCTGCTTTGTGCTCAGCATAACTCTGTAGTGAAAACAATGCACATTTCAAGAACACTGTTGTCTCAAAGTTTTTATATTCATCAATACTCTAGCATGAATATATGTATTTATTATACCATGTGATAGCGAGTAGATAATCATCTTAGAACTCTATGCAATATTTATGAGATTTGTTTTTGTGATTAATAAGCTGCAGTTGTAACCCATAGCAACCACTCACTTAAGTATATACATATACTAAATTGCCACATGTATAGGGACAGGTGTTCTAATCACCTCCATGGCCACAGGTGTATAAAATCAAGCCGTTCTAACAAAGAATGGCATAAACATATACTCCTGCGCTGGAGGCGGACTCCACAGAGGTATGGGACCACAAGTGGGATGCCTGGAAACTGTAGGCTTTGCTGCCCTCAACGGACCAGGGGGATCCAGAGTACTGCATACAAAGAAACAAAGAGAGGGCACACGGGCCTAGTGCATTAACTTTTTAAAAGATAATTTATTAAATAAATAAGTGGTAATATACTCACAAAGGAACAAATGTCAAGGGCACATCGTATATAGTACAGCAAAGTCCAGTCACACTGGATGATATCCATAATGGGACTTCTAGTACTCCAAATGCTGACGCATTTCGAGGGCTTGCCTCTGCATCAGAGCCAATGATGAAGAGGCAAGGCCTCAGCCATTTGGAAGTCTAGAAGTCCCATTACGGATATCATCCAGTGTGACTGGACCTTGCTGACGGATGTTTCTGGGTTTGGCGGTTGCCAGGATAACGGTACTGCATTGTGCCAAGTGTAAAGTTTGGTGGAGGGGGGATTATGGTGTGGGGTTGTTTTCCAGGGGTTGGGCTTGGCCCCTTAGTTCCAGTGAAGGAAACTCTTAACGTTATCATACCAAGACATTTTGGACAATTTCATGATCCCAACTTTGTGGGAACAGTTTATGAATGGCTCCTTCCTGTTCCAACATGACTGCACATCAGTACACAAAGCAAGGTCCATAAAGACATGGGTGAGTGAGTTTGTGTTGGAGGAACTTGACTGGCCTACACAGAGTTCTGACCTCAACCTGATAGAACACCTTTGAGATGAATTAGAGCGGAGATGGCGAGCCAGATATAAATGCCAGACCTCACAAATGCGCTTCTGAAAGAATGGTCAAACATTCCCATAGACTCACTCCTATCTTGTGGACAGCCTTCCCAGAAGAGCTGAAGCTGTTATAGCTGCAAAGGGTGGGCCAACTCAATATTGAACCCTATGGACTAACACAAGGATGCCATGAAAGTTCATGTGCGTGTAAAAGCAGGCATCCCAATACTTTTGGAATTATAGTGTGTACACAGTATGTAGAAAACCTCTACCTTGTACTGATAACGTGTTTCTTCTTGATTCTGTTTTTTTTTTTTTATGACAAAAGCGGTACATTAAGTTCTGCTTGGGGGTTAAGGTGTTGGGGATGGTAAGAGGGGTGCCATGTTAAAGGCATACTTTAAGTATTGAGGGGAAGATAAGGGTTAAACGTGCTGCTTGTTCTCTTTCATCCAGATTTGAGCAACATGTATCTGTCCTTGGTGCATTTTGTTTGGTTTGCCATTGCTGTTGGTCAAAAAATATAAACTGCTATTTTTTACCTTAGAATTAGAATGCAATAGTAAAACATTTATTTAGTTTTTCAACCTTTCACAGAAAAAAAATTCAGCAGTTTTGAGGTCTAAAGTGATACTAAAGTCTTATTTTTTTTTTAAAAAATAACAAACGTCATATTTACCTGCTCTATGCAGTGGTTTTCCAAAAAAGAAAGCCGGATCCTCCTCTTCTCGGGTTCCCCGCCTGTGCTCCTTTCTCCTCCCTCCTGTCAGGTTCCCCCATAGCAAACAGTTTACAGCACTTGAGCAGGCGAGCTCCCTATCTCACTGCGTGTCCATTCACACACAGAGGCCTCTCCCTCTCCTGATTGGTTCACTGACTGTGATTGATAGCAGTGGGAGCCAATGGCTCCTGCTGCGGTCTCAGCCAATCAAGAGTGTGAGTCCCCAGAGAACCGAGGCTCTTGAGGACATCGCGGGATCAGGATGGGGTTCAGGTAAGTTTTAGGGGGGGATGCTACACACATTTTTTTTACCTTCATACATAGAATGAATGAAGGTAAAAAACCTGGAGCCTTTAGAACCACTTTAAAGCCTAAGTTTACTTAAAACAAAACAAGTGAGCTGTGTCCCTTTTGCTGCTGTGTTCTACTTTCGCAGAAATCTTCCTCCTCTGATGCCCCTCCAGCATCAACTGGTGGGCTATAACAGGCAGTCATCAAGGGTGCCCAACTATGCCCACTCTTTTTGCCCAGCTACTCCATTCATAGAAATCATACTACAGCTTCTTTGACTGAAGCATGATTTATGAATGGAAGATGGGCATATTATTGAAATACCTGCCTCCTCCATTCATAGATCGTATAGTAATAGTTTCTATGAATGGAGGAGCTGGGCGGAAAGGGTGGGTGTAGTTGAGCACCCTTGATGAGTGCCTGTCATAGCCCCTTCATTTTGTTTAACCCTGCCGCATCAGATTATGGTGGTGGTGGTTGTGGGGGTGGGAAGGCATTGGAGGAGGAAGATGCACACATCTCACTGAAAGTAAGTAAAGTCCCTTGTGCTGATTTTTTTTGTTTTGTTTTAGGTAAACTTACTCTTTAGGCTCCATGCATACTAGCATTTTTTTTAGCTCCTATAAGCTGTTATCAGCATTTTTTTCTCCTCCTAGAAGGTAAATATTATTATCCTATGTGTCCATGAACACTATTTTAGGCTAATAGCATTTTTAAATCTTCAGCTTTTAGAAGCAGGAAAAAAAGAGTTTTTGGGAGTGTTTTTCTGGCAAAAAAAATTGCTGAACGCTATTGAAATGCTCCTAACAGCTTTTTTCTAGCTTTTTTTTTCACCTACATGTACTGTAAAAACACTAATAAAATGCTAACGCTCCTAAATGCTACTACAACGCAGTTAAAAAACGCTATTACCAGCATTTTTTATCCAGCGTTTTTTAAGCTTAAAAGTGTGTGCATGGAGCCTAATCCCTTGTTTAACCTCCTACAAGGGTTACCTTTGTGTATTTGTATAAACAGTTAGTTTACCGCTTTTGTTGACTGATGGATAATGCTGACTTCTAGGATTTGGTTTCCTAAAGGCATATAGGCTGTTCATGTTGCAAGCAAATTTTCCCCAGAGCTTAGTAAATGAGGTGAAACCTTAAGCTGGCCATAGACTAGAAAAATTTCATTAGAAAATGTTTGTTTTAGGAGTGTTCATCGATTTTCTAATTGTTAGAGTGCGGTCAAATCAACATTTGTATTCAACCACAGTGACAAAAAAAATTCAGGCAGGATGGACATTTTTTCTCTATTGAATGAATTTTTGAAAGTGAATGTGGTTTTTGTTTGGGAATGTCCATCCCCTCCAAAAATCGAATGTTAAAGTGGTAGTAAACATGGAGCAGAAAAAAAAAAACCTTTCCCTGCAAGGTAAAGGCATAATGTGCTAGTATGGTGCAAGGTAAAGGCATAATGTGCTAGTATGGTGCAAGGTAAAGGCATAATGTGCTAGTAGGGTGCAAGGTAAAGACATAATGTGCTAGTATGGTGCAAGGTAAAGACATAATGTGCTAGTATGGTGCAAGGTAAAGGCATAATGTGCTAGTATGCATTGCATACTAGCACATTATGAAAGGCCGACCTTCAAACGAAACCCTCCAGCGGTGTGCTGAAACCGTTGCAGAGGTTTCCGTCTTCACCCGGATGATTTCCTACCGGTTCGCAGGCTGCAGCTGCTTGAATCACCAAGCCCCAATGACGGTACTCCCAAGCATGTGTGCGGGAGTCCCGGCTGCGGCACAGACCTCTGAAGGAATGGCATGTGTATGCGATTCCTCCAGAGCACTAGAACATAATATTACTATATATTATTATTGTGACGAACGCGGCATCAGACCCCAGCCCTTCTCACCAAACTCATGACCGAAGGACTAGCCAATCTAAAACTGCGATGTCACGTGCGTAACAATGCCACGCCCAGCTGCACCCTGCACAACGATTTTCCAGCTACGTGGACCACAATCTATGTACCGGCAGCCTGGGAGCGATTGTTACAGGGTCAGGTTAATTACGCAATTAACCCTTCACACTGCCACCACCTCCTTTTTGTATAGAGAAAGAGGAAACTCGGCGATATCAGCTATAACACTATAATGGTTGAGGTAATCGTCTGTATAACATGGTCACCGCAGTCCGGTTATACAGAGGGTTAAACAAACACAGTAGCACTCTTTTTAGAGGCAGGAATTCGTAAATTGCAATAAAGAGCTATAGAAACAACACTTTCAGAAGGAAAGATTTATTACTAAAAGGTCAAAGGGGTGCAATAAAAATATTTACAGAAAAAAGATGTAACCAACATATATATATATAAATATACAGAGAACAACATCACAGCAAAGAGATAACAGAGAGGAGTTAGAGGGTTAAATTACTTGCCAAAGTCCTGGGTTAGCAGATTAAGTTTCAGAGCGAAAGGGTACGGGTCTCCCCAGGTGGTTCTGATATTAAAAGGGAGAATTCTTCAGCTTAACTTTCTTAGGCCTGACAACCCATTTTGTAGTTCCCCAGCAGGGGGTGTCTCTGAAGTCAAGGACCAATACCCCATTAAGGGAGGGAAGGTCTGGGCGTAGGCCTAAACTAGAGCCAAAATCTCTTGTAGTTCATATTTTGGCTCATAACTTTCCATATGCACAAGTGACATTCCACCCGTGGGTAGATTATTATGCAGACACATCTGAGGAATGATTAGATATGAAATATGAAATTATACACTGAATGGTTCAAGAGATCTACTTTTCTGCTTTCCTATGTATTCCAGCCAAGGAGAGTGACCTATCAAACTGTTTGTCTCCTCGTGGCCAATCTGAAGATATGCCTGGTTTATATGTAAGTCTCTCATATTCCAAGATATGAGACATAGGGGAAAAATGGATTTTAAAAGTGTTATCTGGTTCGTGCTTCTCTGGAATGTCTTTGAACTTCTGGGAAGGCTTGCGTTATCTCTTACAATGTGCTAGATTGCACAGCTCTCTTAGACAACCAGGCACTTCGGGGCCCTCTGCTGTGCCCTGGCCTGTGACACTTTTTAACACACAGGCCATATGTCAATGTGTATGAACAGAGAGGGAGGGGGAGAATGAGGGGGAAATATGTTTGTCAGGATGGCTGACCCTTTGCCAAGATGGAGGTTGAAGCCAAAATGGTTGAACCACGTCCATCTCTGGGTGCATGCCTGCCACAATTATAAGTTTACCTGTAGGTAAAAATAAACAGAGATAATTTACTACCACTTTAAAAGCAAAATTTTTTAAGTACTTTCAAATGAAATTCAAGTCATTGACTGTACTGATAAGAATTTTCGTATGAACATTCATTTGAAAATCTACAAGTGTATAGTCAGCTTTAGATTAAGGAAGAATTAGACCTTCTGCTAAGTTTCTCTTACTGTCTGTGTCACCACTGGAAAGATACACCCTCGCCATTTAACCACTTGGTAACTGTGCTATAGCCGAATGACAGCTATCCAGTTCTGGGAGGGCGTCATATGACATCCTCCCACAACATCCCCCCAGAGGTGCGCACTCGGCGATCTCCGTGATTGCTGTGACCTGTGGTCACAGCTGATCACGTGATGAGGTAAAAGGCCAATCACAGCGGCCTTTTACCATGTGATCAGCTGTGTCCAATGACACAGCAGATCAAATTGTAAATACAGTTTCTGATTATCGGCAGCACTTTCCTCACGCTGTCACAGAGTGAGGAAAGTACTGCCGATAACCAGCAGCTGTCACAGAGCATATCGGCACTGATCAACAGGGCACTGATGATCAGTGCCCTGCAGTGCCGTCCAGCAGTGCCATCCACCAGTGCCTAGCAGTGCCTCCCACCAGTGCCCAGCAGTGCCACCCATCAGTGCTACCCAGCAGTTGCGCCCACCCAGCAGTGCCGCCAGTCAGGGCCATCAGTTAGTGCTGCCAGTCAGTGCTGTCACTCAGTGCCGTCAGTCAGCGCCGCCAGTCAGTGTCGCCCATCAGTGCTGCCTATCAGTTCTCATCATTGCTGCATATCAGTGCAGCATCATCAGTGCCTCTTCATCAATGCCCACCAGTGCCACCTCATCAGTGCAGCTTATCAGTGCCCATCAGTGCTGCCTATCCATGCCACCTCATCAGTGCCCATCAGTGTTGCCTATTAGTACAGACACATCAATGCACATCAGTGAAGGAGAAAAATTACCTGTTTGCAAAGTTTTATCAGAGAAACAAAGAAAACTTTGGGAATTTTTTTAAAATTTTTTGCTCTTTTTTTGTTTATAGTGCAAAAAATAAAGTTCTTTGTGTGTGAAAAAAATTATAAAAATTTCATATGGGTACAGTGTTGCATGACCGCGCAATTGTCATTCAAAGTGCGACAGCGCTGAAAGCTGAAAATTGGCCTGGACAGGAAGGGGTGAAAGTGCCCAGTAGGCAAGTGGTTAAAATAATCCCAAGGACCATTGTTACTGATACAGAAACTTAGGGGTGATCTACAATTTTAGAATTGTAACCAGAACCAGATATGAGGATAAATCATCCAATGGGAACACCTGTTCCAGAGACAGCTGCGTGAAGATTTCTTTTCACATCCTGTTCCATCATCAGGAAAGGAAGTGAAGCGAAAACGGCACACAGACAGCAAATAGAAAAAAAAATGACAGCTTTTTAAACCAATGGTAAGGATTAATGTACCGTACTTAAAATTTATTTTTTGTGATTTTGGGTTGCAGCCAGCTATTTAAAAAAATTGTTTCAATTTAGAAAGACCAGTTACAGAGGAAGTGACACTAAAAAACAATGTTCTGTAATACAAATTGTAGAGGCAGTGGAGAAAGAAGCGCGGGAAACATCAAGCATATTAGCAGCGACAGCAAAGTGCTGATTTTTCCAGATTTATAGCAGAGTAGCAGCAGGCCAACTCATCTCTGCGTAGTGCTTAACACTGTTAGCTGAGCATCTTATCATTTTTCACAGTGGATCTAAAATCTAATACTTTAACTTTGTGACGGGGTACCACTTAATCCTTCTATTCATCCCTCGAAAGTACTTCACATTCCAGTACAAACTTACCCAAAGGAAATGTTACGGTTGTATGAAAAATGGCCGTTGGTGGCCATGGGAACTTTGAGTTTGTACTCTAAGGTTTGACCTTGACAAATATAAAGGTATGTTATACACTGCATGAGTGTGGGATCATTTTTAACCTTCTACAGGATATATACTGGATTGAAATTGCTTCAAAGAACCCTGGTCTGGATATAATCAAATTGGATGAGAACCAAGTGCATGATACCCAGTGAAGTGACAAGTTTCAGATGAATCACAGAGATGAAACAAATCCCCCTACATACGTTGTACCTGTTTATCTGCAGCTATCTCTTCCCTACAGCCATTCAAAGTACAGAATTTATAACGCTTGTCTGATCTGAAAAGCAGTGGGTGGGGTGTTGAAAATATTCTCTGCAGGGGGGCGTGTCCAAGATGGCCCCGGGAGCAGACGCTTCTTTCTGAAGCTCTGGCACCCTAATCCTCCATCTGTTACCATCCGGGATACGGAGGCTACCCACGGCGGATCCCCGGCTGCCCAGACACCATCTGACATCTGAGGAGGGGTGTCGAGTCACTCTGCCCCTTCTCTGAGCATCTAGGGCGCGGGGCGGATTGAGGCCTACCGCGGCGTGTGAAGCCGCGGTGTTTCCTAGATCCGCAGCTTAAGCGGATCGCCGTCGCGGCCGGACTGCCACCCTATCGCCTTGCCCACCAGCCCCTGGAGTCCTCTGGAGTCAGGTCAGCTATTGGGGCAGGTTGGGTGGGCTCCTGGGGTCCTCCTGGTGGACTGTGCTGTGTCCCTGCAAGATTCCAGCAGGATACTGGAGGTCTGACCTGCTACAGGAATGGAGCTGGCTGGGAGAGGGCATTCTCCTGCATAATCCCTTTCTCCGGTGGATAAATCAGGGGTGTCTGGGATATTTTCTGGCAACCTCTACACAGTCTGCATACCTGGCCCATATATCGTAACCATCTATATTTCACTGACTGTAACATTATGTTGAACCTTCTGTGAATACCTCCCCGGTGGGGGACACGTACACGAACCAAGGGGGAAAATGTCAGAGTGACCTCCTTGGGCCGCGCCACCGTGACATTCTTCTCGGCCATTGGGCTTCTACACCCTAACATTACACTTCAATAGCCTGGGGGTGACTTGGAAATCTGTAGACCGCTTTCGGAAATGCACCGCACTCCCCGCACTAAACTTAAACACAGGGCCAAACAGCAATCCCCCTTACAAGGCCACATTGCCAAGTTGATACCTAGCCCGCCTGAGCCTGATAATAAAACCCAACTTTCAGGGGACCCTGAGTCTGATGGCGATAGTCAGCGGCAATTTCCGTCGGGGCTGGTTGATCCTCTTGAACATCATCCCGAAGCCTTACTACACAAATTCCGTGCTATAGTGCGAGAGGAGATTACTGTTGCTTCGCGTAAATTATCCTCTGATCTGGCGAGAGGCCTAAAAGAGCTGGTTCTACGCGCCCACCAATTGGAACAACGCATGGATCTGGCAACCACAGTCCTGGAGGGTCACGAACAAGAAGTGGAGGATCTACATGCTGAGCTGGATACTTTGGAAAATAAGCTGGAGGATGCTGAGAATAGAGCTCGCAGGGATAATCTCCGCATCCGTGGAGTCCCGGAGGCAATCACCGATTTGCAGGGCACTGCAACTGCCCTTTTCCAGGAACTGGCCCCTGAGATTCCTCTGGAGCGTCTGGAGTTTGATCGTATCCATAGAGCTCTAGCACCTAAGTCCACGGAGGGTCCTCCCAGAGACATTATTATTAAATTTCACTTCTATCGCACCAAGGAACGTCTACTGCAGGCAGCTCGGAATCGTTCGGCTTTGGAGTTTCAAGGTCATTCTGTCCATCTGTTTGCGGACCTGTCCCCAGTCACGATTGCCAAACGTCGCACCTTGAGACCTTATCTTCGGATTCTTCAGTCAGCTGACATCAAGTACAGATGGGGCTTCCCTTTCAAGCTTTCATTTTCCTTTCAAGGTCGTCAATTTCAAGCTTCTACGCCGGCGGATCTCCGGCGTCACTTTCGAGAGCTCAACTTGGAGTTGCCACAATCCCAGAGTGAGGAGACTTTACTACCTACGCGCCATCAAAATTCTCAGTCTCTGCGTAAATCTCCTCCTAGTCAAAGCGGTTCACAGGCTCTTTGATCCTTACAGGCCCAGCGCTTTCAGGAAATCTCTGCGACCTGATGTTTATGTAGCTTAGTCCCATGTGTTTTTTTTTTCTTTTTTTCTCACCGCCACTCTCTGGACTTGAATTTAGATTTGTTCAGGGATTCTATATTTCCGTGTGCCGTATCTCTTCCGATCAAGAGTGGATGTTACTTTTCTCTGCATTGATTGGTTGAGATCCTTATTGTCTTGCGAGTTTTGGATTGCCTATTCACAGGTGTATTAGCCTTAGTCGTTTATATAATGTTTATATATTCTATATCAATGCCGAGTTGTTCCGGTGGAGGGTCGTGTCCCCCTCCGAGCTGGCTAGCGGTCTGGTCTTCTGTCCCGCCCGCTACCTAGCCTTTATGTGGGTGTTTTGCCCACAGGTGATTACTATATTGTTTGAATCAATCTCTATGATTTACAGATATCTTGCTTGTATATTAGAGGTCTTCTTGTCCTCTCTTTTCTTCTTAGTTTCTTTCTCTTTGTCCTTTGTCATGTATGTCTTGTGTTTTTGCAACTTTTTGTTTCCAGGGCTCCCGGGGATCGTGGTGGATTTTATCTTTCTTCCTTTTAGATATCCATGGCGTTGAACTGGTTATCACTGAATGTCCAGGGGATGAACTCTCCACAGAAACGGGTAAAGATATTTAAGTTTCTTCGGGCTCGCAAAGTTGACATTGCTTGTTTGCAAGAAACCCACTTCTCCACTACTTCTGCCCCAAAATATTTTGATGCACGTTACCCTCAGATATTTCAAGCTAATGGTCCCACTAAACAGAGAGGTGTATTGGTTGCCTTCCATAGTAAAACTCCATTTGTCTGTGTGAAGCGTATTGCTGATCCCAATGGCAGATACCTTCTGCTCCAGGGCACGATCCATGGAATAGATGTTACCATAATGTCCTATTACGCTCCTAACGTCAACCCTGGACCTTTTCTGTCACATCTATGTTCTCTCCTGGCCACGCATCAAAGGGGTACGCTTCTGATGGCGGGGGATTCAAATTTAGTGTTAAACCCTACACTTGATAAATATCCAACAGAACGCTCTGACCCTTCCACTTCAGCGAAGTCCTTTGTACGGACGTTAACTACCTATGATCTGGTAGATTTATGGCGTGAATTTCATCCTCAGGGAAAAGACTACACTTATTATTCACACCCTCACCATTCTCATTCTAGAATTGACCATGCCTTTGTCTTACGTAAACATCTCCCTCTGGTTCGTTCTGTCTCTATCCTAACAGTCCCATGGTCGGACCATGAGCCTATTTTGGTAGTCTGTCAATCTCTCCTATGCAGGCCGACCTTCTCTTCATGGATAATGAATGATTCCTTGCTTTCACTGAAGGAGATTCAGACGGAGCTACATCGTAAGTCCCAGGAATATTTCCAATTAAACTCAGGTTCTGTCTCTTCTTCGGTAACATTGTGGGAAGCGTACAAGGCAGTTCTTAGGGGGCATATTATCCAGATAGCTTCAAGGCAAAAGAAGGAAAGACAGCTTAAGCAATCTCAGTTAGAATCGAAGTTAACTTCCACGTCAGCTCAGTTTAAACAGTCACCTTCCCCGTCAAATCGTAGAATGTTGGATCAGGCTCATTTAGAATTGGATCTGTGTTTAACAGATGAGGCTGAGCGCTCCTTGCGTTGGACTCGCCAGAAGTGGTATAGCAAAGCTAACAAACCAGACTCTATGTTGGCCCGTAGATTGCGTTCTTTTGCACAACACCCCAAACCGATATCTTTACGTACTCGTCACAATACCCTTACGAGCAACCCAGTAACGATTTACTGAGTTCCGGCACAGACTAGCTAAACTTTACTCTGATCCCACCCGGGCCGACCCTCAGTCTATTTCTGACTTCTTATCTAGTTTGTCGTTACCTACTTTAACGTCGGCCCATAGGGATCTGATGAATCGAAATATCCAAGTATCTGAGGTTTTGCAATGTATAGCGGAACTGAAAACAGGCAAACGCCCAGGTCCTGATGGATACACGGCACTATATTATAAGAAACTGGCTGATGTGCTCGCTCCCCACCTTGCCGCTATGTTTAATGCGGTGAAGGGAGGTTCAAATTTTTCCCCGGACTCTTTAACTGCTAATGTGGTTATGATCCCTAAACCAGATCGAGATCACTCTTCCTGGGCTAATTATAGCCCTATCTCTCTTATCAATATCGATATGAAGATTCTTACTAAGATTTTGGCTACTCGATTGAATTCCTTCCTTTCTCGTCTAATTAAAAAGGATCAGGTGGGATTTGTTCCCCATAGGAGATGCTATCAGACGTATTTTACAATTGCAACATTTGGCCCATACTCGTAAAATCGATATGATGCTCTTATCCTTAGACATCAACAAGGCTTTTGACACTTTATCCTGGCCGTATCTCCTGTCGGTCCTCCATCGTTTTGGTTTTGGCCCTTCCTTCTTACGATGGATCTCCTCGCTATATATATCCCCTCAAGCGAAGCTTAGATACTACGGATTTGAGTCTTCTACGTTCTCGGTTGCTAGAGGTACTAGACAGGGCTGCCCGCTTTCCCCTTTACTTTTTATCTTAGCCCTGGAACCGTTGGCTGCAGCAATCCGTATACATCCTGATATTAAGGGAATTGATGTGGCAGGCTCCCAACATAAATTATCGTTGTTTGCGGATGACATATTATTGTCAATCTCGAATCCGGGGGTTACTTTGCCTAATCTGCTAGCAGCTCTCGATTCCTTTGCCACCCTCTCAGGTTTACATGTCAACCCAGCTAAATCAAGAGCTATGTCAGTTACCCTCCCAGCACCACTTTTGACTACTTTGAAGCAAACGTTCCCCTTCCAATGGCTTTCGGCATTACCATATCTAGGAATTAAGCTTACCCCGACATATGATGGACTGTATCAGGCTAACTTTCCCACTGTTTTTCATGAGTTGACTGAGCTCTTGTCCTCTTGGTCTCATTTTCCGTTATCATGGTTCGGCAGAATTAATGCAATCCGTATGACCTATCTTCCTAAACTACTATACCTATTCCGTGTTCTGCCAGTTTCAGTACCTTCGCATATATTACGTATACATCAGTGAAAACTTTTGTCCTTTATTTGGGGATCCTCTCGACCTAGAATTAGTAAACATATTTTATTTGCGCGGCGGAATGCGGGCGGGTTATCTGTTCCAAATCTCCAGTCCTACTATTTGGCGGCTAACATTGCCCCTTTAGCTCACATTCATGCTTCTCACCATTTCCCCCTGTGGGCTGTAGTAGATATGATGGACTCTCACCCGATACCGCTCCCCTCCTTGCCCTGGCTCCCTAATTCTCAGCGTCCATCTAACCTTAGTCCAACGCTGACACTTTCGCTTCGTCTTTGGGGTTATCTTCAACTTCGTCACTTTATTCATACTCTAATACGTACGCATCCAGGACCATACCGTTTATCCCCTTTTGAAAGCCAGTGTAGACATAGACCTCATGCTCCAGGTCTGATCTCCCTGATTTATTCTTCCATTATGTCTTATAGAACCCCTCCGGTTCGCTCCTACCATCAGCGTTGGCAGTCGGAATTAGGGGGAACCCTGGATCAACAAGACTGGCAGCTCATGACCCAAGCATTATCTAAGTGTTCCAGGAATGTCATTATTCTTGAGAATGCCTATAAAATTCTATACCGATGGTACTATACGCCTGCCCGTCTAGCTAGTTTTATCCCTACCTATTCCCCGGTTTGTTTTCGAGGATGTCAACAATTGGGTACCATGGCACACATCTGGTGGACTTGCCCTAAGGTAAGCAGGTTGTGGATTAGGGTATATGCTCTCCTCCGCACTATTCTTCATACAGACATTAAGCGTAATCCATATGAAGCTCTTCTATTTAAACCGCTTGAGGGCCTTCTCCGCTCTGAACGGCAGCTGGCATCACATTTATTTATGGCAACTAAATTGACGATTGCGAGGGCTTGGAAGACTCCTGTCCTTAGCTTTGAGGCTGTCAAAAATCGGATGAACTTCATAATGGTCAATGAAAAACTGACGGCCATATTGTTGGATACCCATACAAAATTTCTGCAGATATGGCGTGGCGTCCTTGGCTGGATATAGCTCAGCCCTCGAGATTCGACCAGTCCCTTTTATCGATATGAGGATGAGTTCTGCTGTGATCCCCCCGGAGCCCTTCCCTCTCCCCCCCCTTTTTTTTTTTTTTTCTTTGTGTGTTCCTGTGTGTGTTGTCCATGTCTCTCTACTATTTGTCTTTTTCTACTCTTCTGTCTACTCTGTCCCTAAACATAATTTACGGATTGTACCTGCTGTTCTCTGCGCTGCATCCGTACGGCTATTTATGCAATCTAGACTTCTTTTTAAATTCTAGGTCATGAATATGTACTGTTTTTTTTTTTTTGATGCGGCCATTTCTCGGGCCTTTCCTGTTTATTATAATGTTGATGTAGCAATACTTCCCTTTGGAGTTTACATTATCATTGACCCACAAAGGTCTGTTACCCGTTCCCTCCCAATCTCCCTCCCCATCCCTTCCCTCAGGGCACCTATGTAAACTTTTCAGATTTTGCTTATCGATACATGCCTTGCACCAGCTTCCCTGCTTTTATTGTAATATGTAACTGTTGGTCATTGAATTTTTGCTAAGATTGTCTGTTCATCTTTGCTTATTATTCAATAAAGCTTTTTGTAAAAGAAAATATTCTCTGCAGAGCTTAGTGAGAAGAGCTCTGAGAGCCGATTGGATGGAAGGGACACTCACCCCTTCACACAGAAACAGAGCTGAGGCTCTCAATCACAAGTTGTGTACTGGAGTTCCCTTCCCTGTCACCTTTTTACTTCTTGGTGTCAGCAAATCTTGTCAGAAAAAACTCATGCAGATAGAGGGAGGAAGCAGCAGACAGAAATGATTGACACTATAGAGGGGTGTGTTTTGTTCATATTTCATGTCTGAGGTTTAAACCACTTTAGCTACGTTTGTCTTTTAAATCCAGTTTTACCTCCACTGTATGTTTTCACTGTGCAACTTTCTTTTTATTGTTTTATTTTTTTTTTGAAAGTGTATATAACTTTATTTTCATCAAAGGCTTTTCTTTTTGCTAGTTGAGGTCCTGTGTTGTAAGGTAAAACAGGACTGGTCATAAAAGCTTGCTCCCATATCCAAGCAAGTTAAAGATGAGGTGCAAACAAAGCTGTGTAAAAACTTAGTACAATGTTTAAAATGTGTGAATAAATGATACAGTATATATGAAGTGGGATGTGAGGAGAAGGTGGAAAGCACTAATGTCTAATTTAATTGGTATGGGCAAAGACTTCATAAAGCCACAGATGTTGCTTCTTCTGAGAAAGGACTATTAAAGTCCCTAACTCAGTGTCAGGTGATGATATTAATTGATTTATTTTAGGTACTTATATAGCGCTGTCAATTTATGCAGCGATCTATATATATATATTGTACATTCACATCAGTCCCTAACCCTCAAGGGGCGTACAATCTAAAGTCCCTAACTCACATTCATACATACTAGGGCCAATAGTGCCAGGATGGATTGGACTCAGGTACCATTGCACACTTACAGGTAGAAGATATCAGAAGAGGGCAGTAGTTACTTGACACCAAAGGGATGAAATTTCAGAGTTGTCAGCTCTGTCACCAGTTATAGATGATCAGTTTGTTAGGACTTGTTCTAGTTGTGGCAGCTTCGGGTGTGGCAGTATTTTTCTGTACAACACTTGATGACCTGTCCATTGTCCTGTGCAACATATGCAAGCAAAGGTTAAGCCACGACCATTCAAATACACATTTGGAACCTTCAGTTCTTTTATGTCTTCATACTTTCTTGTGGGAAAGGCACAATAATCAAATGCCTCCATACCATCTTCCACACTTTTACCTTTTATTTTATTTTTAAAAATTATTGTCAGGGCTCCAGGGTATGACCAGAGGTATGTGAACTGACGTAGGGAAACGCAGGCTTCAGATATATTATAAACAATATAATTTATTAATACTAACAATACATAAACGCAGTGCAATACTAAAACATAACACAGTGCAAACGAATCAAACCAAACCACCCACAGATAACAATACATACAATGCAAGCGTCATCAGGCAGGCCAGGTCAATAACAATCGGGCAGGTAGGAACAGGAGGAGCAGGCAGAGAGTAGTGAGGTCACGAGCCGGGTACAGCAACTAATGGGCAGGTAGGTACAGGGGGTCAGGCAGAGAATGGTCGGGGTCACAAGCCAGGGATCAAACAGGAGAAGTCAGCAGAGGTCCGGATCAGGCAGGGTCAGCAACGAATCAGTCAGACAGGAACAGGGATGCAGGTAACAAGATACAGGGGCCCATAGAAAAGCACACACCAAGGCAGAGACTGCAGGTCTGGCCATCCCTTAAATACACCTGCATAATCAGCTTCAGGTGTTTGGCTGACTACAGGGTTGAGTCTCTGATTGCTGAGAGCACCCGCTGGCCAGCCCTGGTACTGCAGCCCACAAGGCAGGTGAGTCCCACCATTACTGGCAAGTCCATTCCTGACAATTTTGTTGTTTTTTTCATATAAAATTAAAACATCATACTGCTTTTATGTGTAAGAAGAAGTAGTCAGTAAAGGGTTTACTGATTCACACGAGTCAGGTTTTTTTTCTAACAGTGTATTTTCCATATTTTTCTATATATATATCCTATAGAGTAATATAGAGGGGCCCTTGAAACGCACTGTGATGCTTGTCTACTGGGCAGTGTCAGGTGGTATGTTCTTCAGCTCAGTATTGCCTGTAGAGTGACAGCAATATTAGGAGGACTGAACATTTTTTGACAGCAATGTAAGAGGCATCCTACCCTCACTGATAACAATGGAATTGGCAGTCTTCCACCCATGGACCCATGTAAAGAATATGCATACTTTCTGCCACTGACCACTAATGTAAGTCTTTCACCTCCTGATCACTATTGCTGATGCCCTCTGCTTCCCACTGACCACCAAAGTGTACACTACACATGTCTGACTGCTGCACTCTGCGCTTTGCTGTGTGCTACTTGCCCCTGATCCCTGAACTCTATGGTCTGTGTTGGATACAGCGAGGAAATAGCTTACATAATTATATAAATTAAAGAATTTTAAAAATCCTACATCATTACTTACATGACTGGTTCTATTTAAAGGTTCAGCCAGCAGTGTTAGGCAGCCCATACCTTCATAATTTTTTTTTTTTGGGTTGCATTAAAAAAAAAGATTCACTGTGGATGCATGAATCCCCCCGCTGCGCTATTGTGTTCTGACAGCAGGGATCCTTCCCCACCATCGGGAAACAGTGATGAATGCTTCCAGCTTTGGCCGGTGCAAATGATCAATTGGGAAAAACCAACAGGCAGGTGTACAGAAGTTGATCGGTTTGGCTAGAGACAGAGAGCAATTTAGGTCACTGTGCTGCAGTGCTCTCTGTGCTCCCAATGAACTTAAGCTGAATGGGTTAGCACTACCTCACCACCAGAGGGAGCTGACAAGCAGAAGGAGCTCAAGAGACTTGATGGATGGCAGCATTGAATCACGGGAGATGAAGTTCGTAAAAAAAACTTTACTATGGCAGTTAATGGATGATTGGATTACAATTTCCAATGCGAGTTGTGTATAAAGAGAGATGTATTTTTCACAGGCTGAATATGCTCTGAGTAGACCGAAGTGTGCGCATCAACCTGCCACAAGCCTGTGGCAATGTGCTGAGGACCAGAGTCGGTTCAGGCAAATCCATAAGGGACCTGACATCTGAACAGTGAGATGCCAGTTGCTATATTGCTGGGACTGTGAGAGAACACAGGAACCATTAACCTGTTGCTGATATCAGAGACTAAGCACATAGGTGCTGGCCATCTAACTAGCAGTATTAATTTCCGCATGTAGACTTTACTGAGACAGTACTCATGTGCACCACCATAAAGACTGGGCCCCAACACTAGCTGGTGGAAGAAATAGTTCTAAAGACTACTCACTAAACAAGAACTTTACCTGTTGTTCATTGTAAGAGGTACTTCTTTGGGGAGTTTCAAATTTCATTGTTGCTATTCATATAGAGTGAACTCTAAAGTGGATATATTCTACTCTTTACAGAAGAGTTATCACAGTACAGATTATCATTACTGTTACTGTTTTCTAATGCCTTATTTATTGCTGATTTTGTGGATTACCAGGTTTACTCTAATTTAACTGCTTAAAACTCCATTCTGTGCTGCTATAGCCTAGTGAACATATCATCTAGTGAACTGTGATTGACCTAATTCTGTACTTACTCATTTACATGCATACTACTATTTACTGCAATGCTTGACAATATATTAGGTTCATTTACCATTATGTTTGCTTTTTGATACTGAATCTTGGTTTTGTGCAAGGTATCTACATTTTTGTTCCCAGTACAGAGAACCCAGTCTACTTAGCTGCTCCTGCAGGGGTAGCGCTAAACATGCATTTATTGATTACATTGATGAGTAAATTTTGTTTTTGTTTACATAGCACAGATTTTTATTTTGATGTGTATTGAAATTAATGTTTACTAGTATTACTATAGTGTTACCTAATGTTAATACTAATAATATATTATTACTAGTCAATGTTTTACTTTATTGCTTTACAGGAAATTTCTGTTCTAATGCTAGATAATCGTGAAATAAATAAAAGTAATTTACATTTTCTGGAGAAATTAAGGGATGTAGTTCACATAGGCTGTACATCATGGATTGAGGGCTGACTAAACCTGTATAAAAGGGTCAAGGGTTTCTGAAGCATGCAGACCTGTGGATTAGTGTGTAATATACTGTAGAATTATTCTTTTAGCAAAATGATCTAAGAAACATTTTCTTAACTTATAAAAAGCCACTCGTATCAAAGATAAAGATAGTCTACATCCATTTACAACAGATTAAGTGCCCGAAAACATGATTATAAATCTACCACTAACATTGTAAAGAAGCTTGCTTCACTCAAACCAAATGACCTCATTACCTGCTTATGAACAGATACTTTATGTGAAATCTGAGTTCAAGAAGATATAAAAAAATAGTTTATGCATTTAATTAATTGTAGTTTGTAAATACAACTGGTATACTTACCTGAATCATTCTTCATATTAGCTTCCAGGAATTCCATGTACAACATGACAGACTGGCATAGTGAAGCCAGCCATAGACAGATCGAAGTTTAGCTGGTTCTGCAGGAACCAAATGAATTTCAATCCATCTGTGGGCAGGCTAGTTGTACTGAAATCGATCCATCAATTGACTCCTGTACAATCAGCCTGTCTATGTTTTTTGGCCTAATCTTGGCTGGAGGCTATAGCTGCCAGCAGTGATCACTGTATTCTGTGGTGAAGAAGGCTCCCCGCTGGCAGAACACAATACTGCTGCGGAAGGGATTCCCCTATCAGCACTGACTGTGTTGATGTGGGAGCAATTTTCTTACCTTCAACCTGTGGTTGAAGGAAAGAAAACTGCATAATGGATAGCATTGTCAGCCAATTAGGGTTCTACTGCATTGTACAATTTAGTTATCTTAATACTGTAATATGCTTACAGAAAGGTAGAACAAAGGGAAGACCTTGCTGTTCCATGATTTTACAGTCAACATGAGGGACAAAGCTGCACTGTTAAATTGTACTACAGGTCAGGAAGCCCTGCTATGCTTATTGTCTGGCTGGGGTGCCTGGATTACAAAGCTGGCTAAACACAATTATAGATTCCCTTCCAAATCATTGGATTCAGATGTTCCAATCACCTCCATGGCCACAAGTGTATAAAATCAAGCACATAGGCATGCAAACTGCTTCTACAAACATTTGTGAAAGGATGGGTCGCTCTCAGGAGCTCATTGAATTCAAGCGTGGTACCGTGATGGGTTGCCACCTGTGCAATAAGTCCATCCGTGACATTTCCTTGCTACTAAATATTCCACAGTCAACTGTTAGTGGTATTATAACAAAGTAGAAGCAACTGGGAATAACAGGAATTCAGCCATGAAGTGGTAGGCCTCGTAAAATTACAGAGTGAGGTCAGCGCATTCTGAAGTGCACAGTGAGCAGAAGTCGCCAACTGTCCGCAGAATCAATAGCTAAAGACCTCAAAACTTCGTGTGGCCTTCAGAATAGCTCAGCAACAGTGTGTAGAGAGCTTCATGGAATGGGTTTCCATGGCTGAGCAGCTGCTACCAAGCCTTACATCACTAAGTGCAATGCAAAGCGTCGGATGCAGTGTTGTGTTGTGATGCAGAGACCTGTACTCTAGAGTGACGAATCACGCTTCTCTGTCTGGCAATCCGATGGATGTGTCTGGGTTTGGCAGTTGCCAGGAGAACAGTACTTGCCTGACTGCATTGTGCCAAGTGTAAAGTTTGGTGGAGGGGGGATTATGGTGTGGGGTTGTTTTTCAGGAGTCCAGTAAAGGGAACTCTTCAGGCGTCAGCAAACCTTTAGCTATTGACTCTGCAGACAGTTGATGACTTCTACGTAATGTTCGCTTCAGCATGCGCTGACCCTGCTCTGTCATTTCACGTGGCCTACCACTTGGTGGCTTAGTTTCTGTTGTTCCTGTTGTTCCCAGTTGCTTCCACTCTGTTATAATACCACTAACAACTGACCATGGAATATTTAGTAGCAAGCAAATTTCATGGATGGCCTTATTGCAGAGGTGGCAACCTATCACGGTATATATATATATATATATATATATAAAACATTTTTACACCTACATAACCCCCTATCAGAACTATGTTGGGTACCTATTCACTCTGTGCTTTGCCATGTACAGGTGATACAGAGAGGCTTGATCTGAAAGGAGCCTTTGTTCCGCCCACCTTTTAACACTAACATTTTGGATTTCAGTCAATTATCATAGAGAAACACATCTGCAGATATGGAAAGAATCAGTTGTAAAAAAAAACAAAAAAAGGGATTTGTGTCATAACTTTAATTAAAAGAAACACTTTTATCAAACTTTGTTTTCTGCTGGTTGTTTTGCTGCAATAATTTGAGGGTAGAAAAACCGGCAGAAACTTTCTATTGCTTCATTGCGCATGCGTATTGCCACTGTGCGCTTGGGTGATTATGCAACATGTATTCCCACTGGTGGGAATGGTGATAAGCTTGGGAAAACAAATAAGTGGGAAGTTCAGATACCTTTTATTTATTGTAATACATGCCTACATAAAGCATCAAACTGCTTCTGCCTTATTAGAAATTCAGTCAGCTTCCATATAACTTAAGAAGAAGACCTCCAGCTGAAAATAAAACAAAAAAAATGAATAGCCCATTAAAAGATAAAATAAAAAGAAGGCATTTGCTGCAATACTTACTTTCAGCTCTGTTCTGCAGTGGAGCGTAAGAGGGTGATTCCAAGTCAAATTCAGGTACTTACACTGCTTGGATAGAAAATACAATTAATGATGCATCAAATAGAGCTACATTAATGTGTGTCTTTTATATATGGCTAGAGTCCAACTTTAACATTAGATATATTATTCAGCAATCTATGTAGTTACAATTGCTGCAGTTTACTGAAGTAGTGTTATTTAAGAGCACATTTTTATTCAGGTTTAGCTAATGAATTGCAGGAAGCAGCTAGGAATGGGTAAATTGCCATCCCACATTCTTGCCGTCTGTTGGAAGTGAACTCCATGTTGCATGATTAATTCACATTTTGGAACAATGTTTTCCGAATAAATCACTTTGTTGTCTGCTGAATTCCTAATGTGATTGATTGACTGGGAGTTGTGAGAATCATAGTAGTCTCTAAAGCTTACAAGGTGAAGACTTTATTTGCAGAATTTCTGTTGCGGAATAAATGGTTTTCCAATATCTTAGAAAAGTTGGAAATGTGTCAGGGCCAAGTTATTTATCTGAACGATATCCTCGCAGCCATCAGGACAAAACATAGATAAGATACCTGAAAAGCTGAAAGTGTTCTCTGCATGGTTTGCTTTAATATATATAATCTCCTTGAATTGCTGCTATTTCTGTTGCCTGTAAGCTAACATTAGAATAATCCTATTTATTTAAAACAGTTCTGCGAGGTAGGGTGTCTTTTGTGCGTGTGTTATTTACATACAGTACATCATGGTCATAAAAAGTATGCTTTCTGTGTATTTACTACAATCAGGTCAGGAATAATATCATGAAATCATGCCATAGCCAAGATGGTGTTGTCTATACATCTTCGTCGGCATGTCAAGCCTTAACATGCGTTATCCTAGGTCAGGGGTCTCCAAACGTCCTAAAGAAAGGACCAGTTTACTGTCCATCAGACTTTAGGGGGCTGGACTGTGCCCAGTGGGAGTAAACAATGTCCAATCTTTGGTATTAAGGGGAGAAATACTTGTTGTCAGTGGGAGGAATAGTGCCCCATTGTTGGTGTCCATGGCAGGAACTGTGCCCCATTGTTCGTGTCAGTGTCAGAAATTATGTTCCATTGTTGGTGTCTGTGGCAGGAATTATGCCCCATTATTGGTGTATGTGGCAGGACTAATTCCTCAAGGGCCGGATAAAGGCAAGCAAAGGGCTGCATGCAGCCCCAGGGCCCTAGTTTGGAGACCATTGCCCTGGGTGAATGTCAGCAACCTATATTTGTTCTCCTGAAAGAGGGGGGGGGGGGATACAGTACAAGAGGTGCCAACATTCCTGGAAATATGGGAAAAAAGGGGGGAAGGTCCTCTACGTAGTGGGACTTTAGAGCAGTGTTTCTCAACCTTTTTGCAGTCAAGGCATCCTTTAAAATGATGGGCAGTCTTGAGGCACTCTTTAAAATGATGGACAGTCTTGACGCCCCCCATTCTAAAATGTGAAAAATGAATAGTTTTATATAACGCAGCAACATCCACACATGTAGGACTCCCAACATTAGAGGTGATTTATTCTTCCAAAGCAAATACACTTTTGCACACTGGTACTGACTAGTATACCATGTTTCTCTTCTCCCTCAGTTTTTTCTCCATCACTGAGCTAATGTAACCCCAGCACTGATGGAGAGGGTTGGGGGAGGGTCAAACTAGGATGCTGCGCAGGCAGCTGACATCCTCTTTATCAATTGATGATGTCATTGTTGTCAGGATGCCGGCGGCTAGAAGGTTGTAACGGTGCCAATGAAAACCTTTGGCTTTGTGTAACTAAAAGGCAGGCTTGTCCCACCCGTTGGCTTGTATACAAGTTTTGGCCAATTTTTAGATGTGTTGCCAATGCACCCCTGAAGAAACCCCTGGGCACCCCGGTTGAGAAAGGCTGCTTTAGAGGCACAAACTGTAATTTACAAACTGATTGATCAACCATTAAAACATAACACTCAGTTTTATTTGTACAATCTTAAAAAAGACATAACACATTGAGATACATGAATTATGGTGGTAATTGTCAACAAATGTATAACTTAATACTGAAAGGATCAGTCATTCAAGTGTTGCAGCTGGCGCGTTTCGAGACTAATCGTCGTCTCTTCCTCAGAGGTGCTCACAGAGGCATGATGTCTGTAAGAAGTATACATATATACGTCTTTATTTATACAAAGTTTTTTCAAAAAGATTGAAGTACAATAGGACACTTACATAGCCCCATATAGGGGCAGATGATGTCCACATGGACCGCCAAGAAGCTTAAAAAGTATTAAGTCACATAATGCAGCAGAGAATACTCATGAACCTCGAAACGCGTCAAAACAACACTTGCATGACTGATCCTTTCAGTATTAAGTTATACATCTGTTGACAATTACCACCATAATTCATATTTGTTCTACTGCCCATGCTCTACTACCCTGCTCTACTACCCATGCTCTACTCTCTGGACTATTCTGTTGCATTTGTTGCTGTTCCATATGTCCATTCTCATCCTGCTGCCTGCCTATTTCTATGTTCCCTGGCATGAACAGACTGTCCTTTCTATCTGTTAGGTGAGTTGTGCACATGCTTGTAGCTATGGGCTAGCCTCCTGATTGCTGTTTACTCCTTTAAAAGGACCCTACTATCCATAGTCTAGTGTCCTGTCAAAATGTGTAGCTTGCTCAAGCTCTTTTGTATCCTGTTCTTACCTCTCGCTCTTGATATCCTGTACTTGCGGTTTTCCTAGTTCCTCAGCTATTGCCAAGTTCCTGTACCTGTACCCTTAGCACTGACCCAGAAGAACCCTGCATGTGATGTCTCTGTAATGTAATGAATGTATATATACATGCCAAAAAATGAAATATAGCAGTTAATTGCCAATTTAAAGGTGAGGCACCTTGAACACAGTGACTTGGTTAAGTTTTTATCCAGGTTGGCCTGATGTAAATTCATAGTAGGTTAAATATAGACTCTTAGATCCATAAAATCAGGTTTATACTGCACCCCATTATAGGCTGGTGAATATTAGGTAGACATTACCTCATTAGCATTCTTACAAAAGAATTGTGCTGGACCAGAACATTTACCGTATTTTTCGCCGTATAAGACGCACTTTTTCTTCCCCAAAATTGGGGGGGAAATGTCTGTGCGTCTTATAAGGCGAATATGGAGCGGCCGGTATTTCCACCGCGGCCGTGTCAGAATACCGGGCCGGCCGCTCAGCTCTGCAGTGGGACCTTACCTGTTCCTCTATCCAGCGGCATGCTGTCTTTCCGGCTTCTGTAGTGTGGGCACTGGGCATGACAGCCGGGTGCCCAGTGCGCATGCGCGAGAAGCGGTGCACTTTGTGAATGGTAAGGCAGTACCTGGGACACATGACAGATCCCAGAAGCCGCCGGACCAATCACAAAGCGCAAGTGCTTCTCGCTCATGCGCACTGGGCACCCGGCTGTCATGCCGAGCGCCATTACAGAAGCCGGGAAGACAGCGCACGGCTGGATCGAGGAACAGGTAAGATCAAAGAACAACTCTGCGGAAGTAAGAGCGGGTACCTGTCAAATTCAGGTACCCGCTCCCCACTTCCCCAAAGGTCAGCAGTCATCTGTACTGTCCGCAGTCTCTGGTCATCCCTGTGCTGTCCGCAGTCTCTGGTCATCCCTGTGCTGTCCGCAGTCTCTGGTCATCTCCTGTACTGTCTGCAGTCTCTGGTCATCTCCTGTACTGTGTCCGCAGTCTCTGGTCATCCCTGTGCTGTCCACAGTCTCTGGTCATCTCCTGTACTGTCTGCAGTCTCTGGTCATCTCCTGTACTGTCTGCAGTCTCTGGTCATCCCTGTGCTGTCCGCAGTCTCTGGTCATCCCTGTGCTGCCCGCAGTCTCTGGTCATCCCTGTGCTGTCCGCAGTCTCTGGTCATCCCTGTGCTGTCCGCAGTCTCTGGTCATCTCCTGTACTGTCTGCAGTCTCTGGTCATCCCTGTGCTGTCCGCAGTCTCTGGTCATCCCTGTGCTGCCCGCAGTCTCTGGTCATCCCTGTGCTGTCCGCAGTCTCTGGTCATCCCTGTGCTGTCCGCAGTCTCTGGTCATCCCTGTGCTGTCCGCAGTCTCTGGTCATCCCTGTGCTGTCCGCAGTCTCTGGTCATCCCTGTGCTATCCGCAGTCTCTGGTCATCTCCTATACTGTGTCTGCAGTCCATTAGTTCACAATTTTTTTTTTCCTGTTTTCTGCCTCTAAAACCTAGGTGCGTCTTATGGTCAGGTGCGTCTTATACGGCGAAAAATACGGTATCTGTATGAGTAAATGGAAGTATTTGTGTGAAGTTAGAAGTGCTGAACTTTGACAGTTGATTTATTGATTTCAATTCAGTCTGGATAAATAATTGATTTGATGGCAGCATACAGAGCAGAGGAATAAGATCATTGAGTGCAGTGTAGCATTTAAAAAAAAAATACTCTCATGTTATGGAAAGGAGCACCACTAAGTCAGTAAAAATACAACAGAAAAAACGAATTGTGTAAAAATGTGCTCATTGTCTGATAAAAACCTATTAGTATATTATATACTGTAGATAATACAGCAGCAGCACAAGTACCATATAACTATTGGTGCTGTCAAACCTGAAGCAGTTTTTACTGATGGCAGGACCAGCATGAGGTATTAGTTGTAGGTGTTGTGTCTTCCATTTTTGTGATCAGCACAGTATAGAAATTCAGGTATACATAGATGGATTTTTTTTTTTAATAAAAGGCATTCAGGAGGCACTATGTATATATTCTTCTTAACAGAAACAACACACTGTCTTTTTTGGGAGTTCACTCAGCTCTAGGGCTGATCATATGCATAACATCTTTGTGGCAATTGTGAAATTTTTGCATCAGCTTTCAACACCAGCCCCCAACCTTGTGTTTCTTTATTTTCCTAACTTTTGAGGAACCATATATTTTAATCTTCTGTGGACTGTTCTATGCATTTTTTCAACTAAAGTTGAGAAGTCGAAAGTTATAACAAAATTGCAACAAGAATTCCAGAACTCAACATTCCCCTTTGACTCAATTTTCCTCTCTAGATCTCTTGGTTTTGAGTCTTGCCAATTTCGATAAAAAACTGCATCACTTGCCACCATTGGAAAGTAGTTGGGTGATGGTTACCCTTTTCAGCTCTAGATGGTGTTGTGGATACCCCAAGGTTTGGTGCTCCAATAAAGGAAGACTTTGCAACACCGAAGTTGGGGGCGCAGGAACCGTCTTCTTGCCCTTCCTTGGGAAAAGTTGTGGTTTCTGGTTTGTGCATATACAGGATTGGTGCATATACACGATTGGGCAGATCTCCACATTTACAAAATAATTTACAGCAAATATATTACATTTTTTACTTCATCTTGAGTTCTTTCTTTTAAAATAGTACTAGTATAACCATTTTTAAATGAACTGCATCGTGTTCTTTCTGGTTATATAACAATATCTTATACATTATATTAACATCTTTAATGTAAAGTCTTTTTCTTTCTTAATATATTGAGTCAAGTACAAATAAATGCAAATAAATTGTTGCGATTATATCTAAATTAATGGAATTCAGTTCATGTATCTAGGTGCTGATAATTGAACCTTTAATGTCCCACTTTGCTATATTTTCTGTAAAATTGAAGTTCCATAGATGAGTTAACAGGCAAAAGTTAAAATAATAGGAAATACAGAGGTAGAATTTTAATTAGACATGTAGTAAGGCAATTTTCTTTATTACATTCTCTTTTTTTATTATGAATATTTATGCTGCACTTGAAAACACCATTTATCTGGGAGCTCCTTCGGGGAAACCAGTGTATTGAATCTCAGATTTGATCCCTGCTGTGCTCAGCACAGTGCAGGTGGCTTTAAAATGAATATGACTTTAGCCCAAGAAAAAACGCAAATGTATCACTCGTTCGTCAGAGCATTAGCATTGACGAGCTTCTCTTAGCTGCTACTCCGTAAGATGTGATTGGCATGGGTAACACATAGCTCACCATTAGATTGTTCAGGAACCTGTAGGGAGGTGCACTGAAACTAATATGGATAAAAAATGGATCACATCAGTATTACTCTCCCAGAATAATCTAGACCAGGGAAAGGAGAAGGGGGGCACACTGAGTGATAAATGTGATCTGATAGGAATGTTATGTGTCGGTGCTGTAGGCTGTCTTCACATCTGTCTGGTGATGAGATGTTGTGTATAGACGGGGTTCTTATAACAAGGTGTTAGGAAATACATCTCTGTCTGAAGGTAAGGCAAACGGTAAACCTCTATACAATGTGATAAAATAATCTGAAGAAAACTTGTAAAACTTTTATGTTTAGAAATAAATCATTTTTTTCATACATGAGCCTCAATTTGTCTCATTAAAGCAGAACTCAAGCTAAAAATAACAAGATTAAAATGAAAAGCCCATCAAAAGATAGAATTACAAAAGCTAATTTTGCTGCAATATTCAGTGTCAATCCAATTTTACTCTGCAGTACATTTTCTGCCACTAGATGTCTTCAGTCTGAAGGCCAACATCATTCAACCTGCTTCTCCTGAGCCACCCCAGTTTGTGACTGGATAGTGAAAGGAGAAGCAGCACAGTGATGGGCTTATCTCTATTCATTCTGCTTTCTTCCTGATATCTTCCTGCCAGCATGCATCTTGTCAGCCTAGGGTTCAGTTACTTGGAATTTCCTTCCACTAAGTTAACCCATTGATGTCGATGTCACACAAATATGCGGCCTCACAGAACTGGCCTTTTTTCCATGGGGCTTCATATTTGCGTACCTGTCTTTGTGATGGGAGTGCGCTGCACAGCGCACTCCCAGCACAAAGACTGGGGTGTCACTGAGAGCCCTGGGTCCCATTCTAACAATTGGGACCTGAGACTCCCGATTCCGGGTTACATGATCGCTGTGATAGCCTCTGATTGGCTCTCACAGTGATCAGTCACTGTACAGCCAGGCCCCTTGTTTTTTTTTTCTCTCCATGAATGGAGGAGCGAGATACATTGTATCTCTTTAACTCCTGGCATAGAGGGGGGGAAATGTTTACAAAAAAAAAAGGAAAAGATAAATAAATATTAAAAAAATAAAATAGAAAATAATGAAAAGGTTACAAAGGGAGTTGGATGGAGGAACTTCCCTCATTGGGACATTGTATTTTGATAGTAGGACTCCCCACTGTTTTCCAGGTTTTCCAACATTCCTGTTCAACAGAAGTCTAAGGATCTAACAATCAACTTCTGTCACACAGGGACAACCACACATGGTGCGATATTCACCTGACCTCTGCTGAACCAGACAAATTTAGATCTGTCTATGGTCAGCTTTGCTGTTATTTATTTTGGCACCAAGGCAGTTTTATTTTGATTATGTGATTATGACTGTGTCTCTTGATCTTTGTGTCTCTGTGTCCTGATCTAGTGTGTGCTATTAATTATCTATAAGCAAAGTTCTTGGTTGTTGGTCCCAGTGTTTTATTAATTGCATTTCTGGCTGCCACCATGCCAGTATTCAGGTAAATGTATCGTTCACTCTTGCAGATAGTAATATAAACTGTTTCAGTCATTCTCACAGGTGTGATAAGATGTTGATATTATGGGTGGTTGCGTTTCTTCATGCCTAACCACATTGTGATTAGGAACCAGTTTAAACATGGGATTGAGAATGCAGTCATAAGCACATTCCATCCCTTACAGAGAGAAAATGCATTTTTGTTTTTTACTGCCATCCATGGCTGACTGATACTGTTTGAGGTGACTAAAGAAAGGAACCGGCAACATGGAGAACATCTACTCTTTACATATTTTAATATTGCTGGTGTATAGGTAGTTTGAAATAATATTTAGAATATCATCAGTGATGCCACCAGGAAATAAAGTTAAACTAAACACATCGATTTAATACAATCAAGGTTTGTCGTGAATGAAAATTTGCTTGTGTTCTCATTTGAACTGTCAAACCATCAAATGGCTGGTGTTATAACTGACCGCATGGATAGCACTGTGGACACGGCAGATCACACAAACACAAAGATGGCAGCTTCTTTAGCTGTAAAGGATAGGAGGGTTTAGTTCTTCTTTAAGACATGTATTTGTTTTCATTTGCAAGTTCAGGGTGGAAGGCAGAGTCTCAATGCCCCGGGCTCACAGTTGATATTACTGAGCATTATTTAACCTGAAAGAGGAGTGGTTGCATATCAATGGAACAGTGAATCTAAAAGGGACAGTGCTGCCGATCAGGTGAGTGTAACAACCAAGCTGCCTTTTTAATTTTAACCATTGTTGGTGAATCCTTTAGTTTTCATTGGCCCAAGCTGGAATTGGGCTTTAAGGGGCGGTTGGAAAAAAGAACTCTGGCAGGAATTGATCTTTTACAGGAAGGCTTCCATTGCTTCCATTTCTCCTGTTTTGTCTCAGATGGGACAATACTTCAGTTCTAGAAGTAGAACATCCTTTTCATATCAAATGACTTACATCGTCTTAAATTATGTTAAACAGCAAAGACCAAGTATAAATATCGGCAAATGGGATTGGTTGACTTCTACATGGGGAAACCTTATGTCTGTGAAATGATAATGCTAATCACATGGCTCCTATGCTGACATTCTAGCTTTGACCACTTGCCCTCCTGAGGATTTACCCCCCTTAATGATCAGTGCAAAAAAAAAAAACACTGACACTGTACTAATGGCACTGGGGAGGAAGGGGTTAACTTTTTTATTCACTGAAAGGGTTAACTGTGTGAGGGGAGTTTTTTACTAGGGGGCGGGGGGGTGTACTGCACGGGGACAAGCTGATCGGGAGAGATAAACTCTTCTCTCCGGATCAGCATGTCAGTAGCTGTCAGGGAACTGACAGAAAGCAGAGCTACTGCAGCCCTGCACTCTGTCAGTGATTGCCGCTAATCGGCGGGACACAGCCGGTAATGACCGACCGTGACCCGGCGACTGACACCCACGGCTGGTGCAGGTAGGGTGGCTGCGCGCCTCGTGTGCGCCCCCTACCTGTTTTGCAAAAGCGCGTTTTAAAACTTGATTTTTCCCAGCCGTGCCACCCTGCAGCTGTATTTCTACAGTGGCTGGGCGGCAAGTGGTTAATATTCGTTGAATCAATGGCTATGCACATGTTTGTATATCAGGAAAAGTCAGAAGTTTTTTGCACTTTGTTCTGCACTCCTGTGACCCTTATTCAGCTGGCAGCAGGCTAAAGCCCACTTCAGACTCTGGAGAGATCCCGACTTTAATGTCAGGATCCACCCCGCATCTGGCTCATCCTCTCAGTCAAATTACTTTTTTATATGTTAAAAAAATCTGAAGAATATATTTAAAAAATATATATTTTTTAAATATATTCTTCAGATTTTTTTTAAACATATTTATTTATTTTAGGTACTGTCAATTTACGCAGTGCTTTACATATATATTGTACATTCACTCCAGTCCCTAACCCTCAAGGGGCATACAATCTAAGGTATGAAAAAGTCATTTTAACATATTTTTAAAGACATACAGCATATTTGAAATGTATTTTTAAAAATATTTTTCATATATTTTGTAATAAAAACGCATTTCAACATACAGTATATATATATTTATTTATTTATTGAAATATATTTTGAAATATATTGAATATGGCCAAAATTGTACTATTTCAAATATATGTAAATATATTTGGGAAGAATATTTTTAAAATATATTTCAAATATATTTTTCTTCTATGTGGGTAGGTTTCTTGTCCCACTAGAAATCTGTTCTCTCTTTTAGTCTTGAATAACAATAGATATGAAGTACACCTTTCAGAATAGTTGGATGTTTACCTAGAAAGGTTGTTTGGATGAGAATATATCTATGAGGAAAAAAACTAGCATTTTTATTGGCAGAGGTAACTGCAGCAGTTAGCTGGCCTTGCAGCATAATTTTCCTATTTTATTTATAAACCTAACCTGGAGGAACAGAATATAGTGAATCTGGCTGTTGAGAAGAGTTGGACGGTAGTTCACACTGACATTACAGAAGGTATTGTAGGAAACCTTAACTGAAATGGACTGGATATTTTTGGTTAAATTAATTTTGTTGCACAGATTAATTAAGTCAACATTGCAAATCAAGATACATTTTTCAAAAACACATATGGTTTCAAGGATCTTGTTTCATGAATGCTAGATAACAATATAAAAGACATATAATAATGTATCAAAGATCAGTTAGATCACATTGACACATAATTTCCAAGTGAACATTTGGAAAGAATGCATATTTGTAAATCACACGCAAAGTAACCACGATCGAGTACTGTGATACAGCTATGCAAACTGTTCATAATTACATTTGCTGCTTTTTACATAATTAAAAAACACTTGTGTTACAACCTGGAAGAACAAAACACAGTAAAAATTATTTGTGTCAGAGATAGTGGGGGCAATTCACAAAGCAATATCTTACCGCATGAGTTATTTTATGAAGTCATGCGGTATTTTAGTAGTGAAAACATGCGGTAATGTCTTTAACAACTGACCCCCCCCCCCCTCCTCCTAAACCATACTAGGCCACAAGCCTTCAACATGGGGGGACTTTGGAACGGGGGCTCTCCCCCAAAGCACCTTGTCCCCATGTTGATGGGGACAGGGGCCTCTTTCCCAGAACCCTGGCCAGTGGTTGTGGGTGTCTGTGGGTGGGGGAATTTATCGGAATCTGGAAGTCCCCTTTAACAAGGGGGACCCCAGATCCCAGCCCCAGTAAACAAACACAGGAGGCAGTTTTTGTCAAGTCCTTTATTAAAAAAGCAAAAAAAAAAAAAAAAAGCCCATAGATGCATTGTCAATCATGATGCCTGCCACCACCACCAACCAGAGGGAATAAAAAAGAGGTTCCGCTCGTGCCGTCTGACAGGTCCCGCCGACAGTTCTTAAATAACTAAGGGGTGGGACCACTCAGTGACATCACCGGGTGACCCCACCCCCATGTGGCACGTAGTCAACCAGGCATGTCCCTGGCTGATGATGTCACAAGAGGCCAGGGTCACCTGGTAATGTCACCAAATGGCCCTGCCCCTTAGTTATTCAAGAACTGTCAGATGGCGGGAGCCTTCGTCGGGAGCAGAGCCTCTTTTTTTCTTTCAGGTTGGCAGTGGTGGCGGGCATCATAATTGACTGTGGATCTACCCCGGGGAACAATTTACTTTATTTTTGTTTGTTTTTTTTAATAAAGGACTTGTGAAGAACTGCCTCCTGTGTTTCCTGAGTTTTTTTACACTACACTTTTTTTTGTGGTGAATGAGTAGGGGTAACATGCACCCCATACCCATTCATATTGGGGGGCAGGATCTGGGGGCCCTCTTATAACAGGGGGCTTCCAGATTTCGATAAGATTCCAGCCCTCAAACCCCCCACAACCACCAGCCATGGTTGTGGGGAAGAGGCCCTTGTCCCCACCAACATAGGGACAAGGTGCTTTTGGGGAGGGCATGTAGCATGGTATAGTTCAGGAGGAGGGGGGGCTTGCTCATCCCCGTTTCTTAACAACCATGACAGTTACTGGTTGTTAAGGATGCCGGTGGCCACCTGCTTCTTCGCAGCCGTACACATTCCTTAAATACCTCATGCCTCGACCACTATTTAAATACTGCCTACATTTAATTATATATTTCTGTCTGTGATTTGACTTTAACTTCTTTTTATGCGGTATATACAAAGCATTTTTGCTATTTGCGATCAATACCACACACTATCAATAGTGACATTATATTTTCCATATGGCATGCGATATGTGGTCACGTGACCGACGTAACACATGCGATAACCTTTTGTGAATTGTCCCCTTTGTATATATGTCATTCTCTAAAAACATTTATTGAGAAGGAATATTTTAAAAGCCACAGGTGGCAGAGCTTGAATCAAGACTTGGTATGGGAGAGCTGTCAAACTAACAGGATTGGCCAGTTGTATTTATTTATTTTTTCAAGTACAGCTATAGTCAAAATTTATGTCTCTTATTTTCCTACAAATAAATGTGAAAACTGCACCTGCTAAACTTGTTTCTAAGGGCTCATTCACACTTGACTGTTTTTCCAACTCTTGCCAAACGCCTCTATAGCGTTTGACAAGCGTAGGTTTGGTGTTTGCGGAGCATTTTTAAAGCTCCGCAAATGCCACATGCGCGGTTTAGTGGCGGTTGCTAGGCGTTTGCCAAGCGTTAAAAACGCCCCACAAACGCCTATAATGAAGTTTGAATGGTGTTACTGCTCCGCAAACGCATCGCAACCGCACTGCAAACGCCGGCTGGGCATTTGTGGAGCGGCACCATAGACTTGAATAGGAGGCTTCAACTCCTCCTGACTCGACCAGAGGCGTCCGTTTTGCAACGACGCTAACGCTCCCGTTTGAACAGCACTATGTGCTGCAATGTGCAGAATTTTCCCAGTCATTTGGGAAACGGTAAAAATGCTTCCCAAACGCCTGTCTAACAAAGCTAACGTGAACATAGCCTTAGTTTCAAAAATACCTGGTAATTCTTCCTCCAATAACAATGCATGGCGTGATACGTGATTTTGCGTGCCGCCCTGTAGCAGTATATCTGCTATAGGGCGGTCGGTAAGTGGTTAAAGATCTTGGGGCACTTATGATGACATCTCAGGAGCAAAGGGGAGGAGTTTGTACCACCTAAGAAAAAGTTACGTTAAAAAAGGGTTTGCATTTATCATTTAAGGTTATCTATTGAATATTTTTTTTTTGTACATTAAAATAATCTGTATTTCACAAATAAATATTTAACACAGACTCACTCATGGCACAAAATTTACAGAGAATGATGGTTTCTCTAAAAATAGAGCTCAGCAGAAGCTGTTTGTCTTTAAGCTCTCTCTCTCAAATTAAACTTTATTAGACCTTGGTATGGAGCACGCTAAAAAGGCAGCCAGAAGTGGAAGGGGATAAGATGCCTCTCTGACTAATTCAGTTGTGTGTGTGAAATTAAGCTTGAGCTATTGTGCTCTACATGCTGGGTAGGTATGAAAGTACAAACTATTTAAATTCAATGGGGATGATGAAGTTTTAGTAAACCAACTCCAATATACCATATTTTCCAACTTAAAAAAAGAGACATTTTTTCTTACTTCGTGCAGCACCCTCATTGTTTCCTGGTGACATGTATATGCTACCCAATGTCTGTCAAAACTGTCAACCACAAGGGTCCTCACAGGGCTTTCACAGGTCCTGTAACCTGAAAGGCCTGGCATCATGATGCTGCAATGCAGGGAGTTGCAGCAAGAGCGGTCATCTGCACAAAGAGCAGCTAGTAATCAACACTCTCCACTGTGACATAATCCAGTGTGAAACATTGCCTCTGTGCATGATCTCTGTATCATAAAGACCAGTCACTGCTGCTTTCTCTTCTTGTGCAGGGTGACTAGTCTTGTCTCAGCCCCCTCCTGTAGTTTTCTGCAGTCAGCCTGTAGTGGGTGGAGCCTGCTGGGACCCTCCCACAGCTCTGCTTTCTGTATAGGCTATCTAAAGAACAATAATGGTATCACTACTACTTTTACAATGTAATAAGTGGGTTTGTAAAGGCATTTGGATGTTTAGGAGGTGGATTTGTGGCTAGTGAGGAAAACAATTCAAATGCAAATTGATGTGCCTGAAGTTCAGCTTTAAATAAAGATTTTACATAAGTGGCAAAAATATAAAATATAAGTTTATAAATTAAAAAGAAAAAATATGAATTAATCCAAAACCAATAGTTTTTCTTTAAAGTGTGTTTTTGCTGCCACGGCCTTTATATTTCATATTTGTGAAGAAATACTGCACATCTATGTAAAGAACATCTGGGAAGATACAGATATTCCTGGGCAGTAATGAAATATTATCTGGTTCAGGACATGTTTAGTGTGCTTCTTAGTTTCATCCTAGCTGAGCAGCAGTGCTCCAACAGGCATTACAGAATCCTGGCTGGCTCTGAAAGGTCACTTTCTGTGTGGTGTCATAGCGTTTTAATATAGGCGACTAATTTACATGATGTCATTGGCATTCCATGAACAGGGAAGTTCTACATCTTATACATCTCATGAAAGTTATCTGCAGCATTAATAATACCCTCCATCTCGGCTTTCACACAGCCTTCAATATTACTGGTAAATTTTGCCATTTGACAACTACATTTTACATTTATAATTTAGTGTGTTTAATATAAAATGGCATAAAAAATTGTTATGTGATTCTTTACATACTTACAGTATACTGTATGTAAACCCATTCACTAAAATATCATATACCATGTTACTGTAGTTTAAAAAATAATATTTATTATTTTTGAATGTTCTTTTATTAAATAATACTGTACCAGGAAATACTGTCATGGAGATCCTCATTCAGGTGCCTCCTGTTATAAGGTGACAACACTCCCTGTTTTCTAATTGTGCTTTTGCTGCATTGTCACCCTGTCACATGGGCTTCAAGTGAAAACTACGTGTGGCCATTTCAACACACATTACGCAGACATGGTCCGCCGTTGTCAACATCAGGAAACCAGGCTTAAGGAATACCATTCAGCTATTGCTAGAGCGCATATACAGTATATGTACAGGAAGTTACATAGTTAGTCCGATTTAAAAAAGACACACATCCATCTAGTTCAAACATTAAAAGGGGGGGGGGGATTATACAATCCTATATACACAGTTCTATACCCACAGTTGGTCCCAATAAAGCTTGATCCAATTTTCTCCAGCAGTGGAAAAAATTTATTCCTGATCCCCCAAGAGGCAATCGGATATTACCGCCCCAACTTTACCTATACATATTAGTATCCAGTTATAATGTGTACATTTACGAAAGAATCCAGGCCTTTTTTTTTTAAAACAGTCTACTGAGCTCTTGAGGGAGTCTATTCCACATTTTCACAGCTCTTACTGTGAAGAAGCCTTTCAGTATTTGGAGATTAAATCTGTTTTCCTCAAGACATAAAGAATGCCCCCTTGTCCTCTGTGACAACCTTAAAGTGAATACCTTGACACCAAGATTACTATATGGGCCACCTATGTATTTATACATGTTGACCATATCCCCCCTTAATCGCCTCTTCTCAAGAGAGAATAAATTCAGTTCCTCTAATATTTTCTCATAACTGACCTCTTCCGTATCTCTTATCAGTTTGGTTGCCCTTCTCTGCACTTTCCCCAGTTCCTCCGATATCCTTTTTGTGAAGTGGCTCCCAAAACTGAGCTGCATATTCCAGATGAGGTCTTACTAATGATTTGTACAGGGGTAAAATTATATCTCTCTCTCTGGAGTCTATACCTCTTTTAATACAAGAGAGGATTTTAGGGCTGAACATGCACAGGCTGAACATGTACTGAAAAGGGAGTGTCCGGTATGGACACTGCAGCCTCAGTGTTGCCCCTCCCAACCATGCTTTTTTGAACACCACCTGAGGTGGGTGCCTCAGTTGTCCTAATTGGTGGCATGGCCCTGTGGAATAATTTGTGCTGATTCTGGTGCATCATTGACATAAATTCACTTACATCTTTCCAGTAATATAGATCCGAACATGGATCAAACTTCTGAGGAAAGGTAAATTTAGATGCATGTGTAAGGGCCCTTTCACATAGGCGATCTGATCACATCCACCTGCCAGTTTTTCAGGCAGACCTGATCAGATTGTCTATGCATTTCTACGGACCAGTGGCTGTAGACTGACTTTTGTCTGTTTACACCTGCTTAGTTCTGGTTTCTTCAGGCCTGCTAAAGGATGGTATCCTCTTCCATTTGGGTGGACCGAATTGAAGGCATCCAGGTGTAAACAGACAGAGGAGTCCCTGTACACGTGATCGCCCATAGAGCAAAGCAGGGTCTGACCATGTCAGCTCTGCAGAAACTGAGTGGACACAGACTTGTCATCCACCCACTCTGCTACAATCAGCAGGGATCAGTGAACAGATCCCCTTCTGATCTGAATGGAAAGCACCCTTGTGAAAGGGTCCTAAATATACCCTAATAGTGTTTACTGTCATAATGAAGAGAGAAGAAAAAACTCCCCAAAGAGAGAACCAGTGAAAGGAGTAAAAGAAGAAGGGAAAGAAGTGATAGACCTAGACATGCACCATCACAAAAGTCATCTACCAATGAAGTAACAAGTGAGATCTTCATGTACTGGGCCCAGGGGTGTTAGATTTCTTCAGATTTCTTTACATTGTCATTTAAAATGCGAATGATCTTTTCCTGGGCCATGATCCAGGATAGTTTTAGTTTTGTTTGTACAAGAGACACAGATGGTTGTTTCCAAGCCTTTGCAATGGTCACCTGGGCCACCAATAACATAAAGATTATCAGTTTCTTCGTATTATGAGAGATGTTTAAATCTACTTTTTAGGTCAATTAGCTACAGCATGTTATAACATATGAGCTGCATGGATGTAATGTAAAATTGTATTATAATGTATTCAATCATTTGCCAATCCCTCCACTGGCTTCCAATTGCCCAACGGATACATTTGAAAACATTAACAATAACATATAAAGCCATTTATAACTCTGCCCCAAATTAAATCACCAATCTTGTCTCCAAATATCACCCAAACCGTCTTCTCCGCTCCTCGCATGACCTCCTGCTCTCTAGCTCCCTTGTTTCCTCCTCCCATGCTCGTCCCCAGGACTTCTCCAGAGCTTTCTCCATCTTCTGGAACTATCTACCCCAATTTATCAGACTATCTCCTACTCTGCTCACTTTTAGGCAATCTATGGAAATCTATCTCTTCAGGGAAGCCTATCCTGCCCTCAGCTAATAATGGGATCTTCTGTTCCTCCTTCCAGTCCATCCCCCACAGTTATTACCTCTTGTACCACTAGCCCCTCCCTCTTAGATTGTAAGCTCCAAGGAGCAGGGCCCTCCTAACTCTCTTGTATTGAACTGTATTGTTGCTGTCTCCCATTACATTGTAAAGTGCTGAGCAAACTGTTGGCTCTATATAAGCCCTGTATAATAATAATAATAATAATTTGCTTTTGAGTTGTAATTTTGGCCAGTGATATCATTTAGGATGAAGCAAACAAGGATCTGCTAGTGGTGGTGGTTTGTGTGTGTTTGTGTAATGCGGTGGCGTGCCTCTGTCAATATGCTCTGATAAGAGGGTAAAAGTCTGACACATTGTCGTGTGGGTATCAACTGAAGAGATTCATGTTTCACTGTGCCTCGAAGGCAGATTGTTTTCTGGATCATTAGTGCCCTTTACATGGCCCACATGCTGACACAGTCCAGTGGCTTCTCTTTCCACAACATGAGACAACGCTAGAAAAAGGTCAATGACCTGTAAGATCAATGCTGGTGATATTAGAGGAACCAAACTCTGACTTGTTCAGTCTCTTCTGCTGCCTCCCAGGAGGGAAGTGAGGAATGGAAAAACAGGGATAGCGGAGAGAACGGTGTAAAATGATGATAAAGAAAAAGAAATGAGAAGACGGGAATGAGAATTGTAAGACTTAGAATTAAAGAGATAAGAAAGTGTGCCAAAAATTGCTTTATTATTTGTCTGCTGCTAACTCCCGAGACCGCAATATTATTATTTTTTTTTTTTTTACAGAAGCACAGAAATATTAAAACTGGTCCATTGATGCCCGCTATTGGTTTCTTCCAAATTTTAAACACAAAAAGATTAGATAGCACATTGCAAAACAAAATTGCTCTTTGTTAAAGACAGCTTTCTCAAAGCAGAACTGCACTGCATCTGAGCACTAAAAACCAAAAATGCTTCATTTTTAATATTCAAAGCAACTTCCCCCATCCATCCCGCCATGCTTTATTTTGCTAAGAAATCACTTTGAAAAACATCCCCTAGCATTTCTGTCTGTGTCCATCTTAAAGTGATACGAAAGTCTTGTTTTTTTTTCTTAAAAATAACAAACGTCATACTTACCTGCTCTGTGTAGTGGTTTTGCACAGAGCAGCCTTGATCCTCCTCTTCTCGGGTCCCCCGCTGGCGCTCCTGTCCCCTCCCTCCTGTCAGGTGCTCCCATAGCAAACAGCTTGCTATGGGGGCGCCCGAGCAGGCACACTTCTGAGCGTCTATTCACACATAGTGCCGCGTCTCAGCCCCACCCCTCCCTCTGACAGCAGTGGGAGCCAATGGCTTTCTCTTTCTTTCTTTCTTTCTTTCTTTTTTCCTTTTTTCTTTCTTTCTTTCTCTCTCTCTCTCTGTCTCTCTCTTTCTTTCTTCTTATTTCTCCTACAAACAAATGTAAAAAAATAATAAAATATAGCATTGTAAAAAATTACATAAAAATAAAAACCTACTGACACTAGTGGTGGAACTACCAGGGTCGCAAAGGTCGCTCTTGCAACCAGGCCCTGGCGTTCCGCCACCAGACTCTGAGGAAAGAGTCCCCAGGCTTTGGGCTGCTCCATCCGAAATGCCCGGGTCTATTTTTTGTCTCAGTCTGGGCCTGGCTACATAGGTAATTGCAAGAGGCTGAGGTTCCGATACTTACGCTAGTCGCATTTAAAAAAAAAATCAAGAAGTAGTAATTATTACAGAGTTGCATCAAAATTGTGTCTCATAGCTACCTGGAGTTCGGCTTTATATTCTAACAAGGGCTATAATCCTTATCTATTTAATGCTAAACTAAAAACGTAACTCTTTTTATCAAGCTGAGTGTTAACTAATGTGTTGGATAAACTGTGCTAAAATAATAGCGGTATTTTTTACTGAACAAGTCCACACTGTTGAAGAATTCAAGTGTCGGGTGTATTATATTAGAACACTGCAATTTATAGCTGAGCACTTGTGACAGGTAAGCCTTGACATCCTACAGGAGGGAATGTGTGCTACACATCAGCTCTGTATTGAAATGCCAGCAGGATCAGGCAGCCGAGGTTATAATCTCAGGAGGAGAAGAGCAGGGCAATGACTCTAATAATGAAGTCATTATTGTTTCACGACTCATCTTCTTTCACACTGATGCATTTTACCTTCTCATCTAAAAAGGTTTAAAAGGTTTAGTCCCCAGCTGTATTACTATAGGAAAGGAACACATTGTACTGACTGCCAATAAAGCTGAAAGCAGATAATCATATTTTAACAAGGTAAGTCTTACTGTACACATAACCATACCAATCATTCCTGTAGATAATTACATTTTAATCACTAATGCTGCAACTGTCAATAGAAGTCATTTGATAGGGTGCATCTCTTAAAATTTATTAATCTCAGCATAGGATTTAGTGTTTGAAAGAAGCATTCTGGCCAGTGATTACACTTCATTGAATGACTTGATTGCACGCAAACTGACACAAAACAAATACATTTTTCCCTCAACAGACAAGCATGAGATTTCCACAAACATAATACTCCACATCAGGGTATCTGATCGGATATCTACTTTGAGGTTGCACATCCTGCTCATTCTATTATGACCTGAAAAATATTGATCTCTGCAGTTGGTCTTGTATGCTCCATCAAATGCATTGATATTTGTTGCTTCTGCTTCTGCTGACCTTACTAATAAATCTTTTTTTTTTTTTTTTTAAAAAGCTGCACAGTCACTAAGGCTGCATTCACACCTGCTCATTTTTTCGGGCGTTTTGTTGTTTGTTTGTATGTGCAGTTGTGGAAATTTATGTTCAACATTTTCCAAGTGTTTTCAAGCTATGACATTTTTGTATTAGCTATTAGAGAAAATGATCATTGGTTACATCAGGGCTTGACAAATCTCAGGCGCCAGGCTGTGTCCTGGCATTTGGGCTTTTGTCAGCCCATTCCTGTCGATGGCCACACTGTGTGCTTTCTCTGCCTTCTACCCTGCCAGGAGCCTTTGGCCGCCCCTCCCCATTCGGTCCTCAATAATCTCACTTGCACTTACTGTCATTGGTTGCTACGACCGCCGATGACCTAGCAACCAATGACACTTCAGCCACTGTTTGTGCACACATAGGACTCCTGTCAGCTGCGGCACAGCCATGCATTCTCATTGGGTCATCTGCGTTCCGCATTTAGATTGGTCACCCAGCCAACACTGCTTTGCTCTTTCATTGACTCTAGAAGCAGCAGGGGGTGGGCTGCGCATTGATTGGCTAGGGAACTAGTTTTGATTGGGTCGAGTAGTGGCGGCACGCTGCGTGTTTTATGGAAGATGTGGCTGCCTCTTTACAGCCGCCAACAGGATCTCTCTTACCGACAACCAAAGTAAGAGACATTGAGCATAACACCAACATCACCCCGGTGGAAATATATTTTGTATGTTACCGAATATCAAACATGCAGAGGCTGAAAGACAACCTGCCATATATATACAATTAGGTCCATATATATTTGGACACAGGCACAATTTTAGTTTTTTCAGGTATTTACCAAAACATATTCAAGCTATAGTTATATAATGGATATGGGCTGAAAGTGCACACTCTCGGGTTTAATTTGAGGGTATGTACATCCAAATTGGATTTAGGAGTTATAGCTCTTAAGAGTAACCATTCCCTCTTTTTCAAGGGATCAGAAGTAATTGGACAATTGAATCAAAAGCTGTTTCATAGCCATGTGTGAGCTACTCCTTCATTATTTCTTCATCAATTAAGCAGGTAAAAGTTCTTGAGTTGATTCTAAATGTGGTATTTGCATATGGAATCTATTGCTGTGAACCTACATCATGCGTTCAAAGGAACTGTCCATGCAAGTGAAACAGGCCATTGTAAGGCTTCAAAAACTAAACAAATCCATCAGAGAGATAGCAGCAACATTAGGAGTGGCCTAATAAACAGTTTGGTACATTCTGAGGAAAGAAGAACACAATGGTGAGCTCAGCAACATAAAAAGGCATGGATGTCCATGGAAGACAACAGTGGTGGATGATCAACATGATCCTCTCTATGGTAAAGAAAACCCCTTCACAACATCCAGACAAGTGAAGCACACTCTCCAGGAGGTGGGTGTATCATTGTCAAAGTCTACAATCAAGAGAAGACTTCACAAGAGCAAATACAGAGGGTTCTCCACAAGGTGCAAACCATTCATAAGCCTGAAAAATAGAAAAGCCAGACCAGTTCTGGAAAAGCATTCTTTGGATGGATGAAACTAAGATTAATCTGTACCAGAATGACGGGAAGAAAAAAGTGTGGAGAAGACTTGGAACAGCTCATGATCCAAAGCACACAGCATCATCTGTAAAACATGGTGGAGGCAGTGTGATGGCATGGGCATGCATGGCTTCCAGTGGCACTGGGTCATTGGTGGTTATTGATGATGTGACAGAAGACAGAAGCAGCCGGATGAATTCTGCAGTGTTTACAGATATACTGTCAGCCCAGATTCAGCCAAATGCAGCAAAGCTGATTGGACGGCGCTTCACAGTACAGATGGACAATGATCCAAAACACACTGCAAAAGTAACCCAGGAGCTTTTGAAGGAAAAGAAGTGGCCGAGTCATATTCTGCAATGGCCGAGTCAAGTCACCTGATCTCAGCCCAATTGAGCAAGCATTTCACTTGGTGAAGGCAGAACTAAAGGCAGAAAGACCCACAAACAAAGAACAACTGAAGACAGCTGCGGTTAGAGCCTGGCAAAGCAGCAGAAAGGAGGAAACCCAGTCTTTGGTCATGCCCATGGGTTCCAGACTTCAGGCAGTCATTGCCAGTAAAGGATTCTCAACAAAATATTACAAATTACATTTTAATAATGATTATATTCAATTGTTAAATTACTTTTGGTCCCTTGAAACAGGGGGGGGGGGGTGGCTACTCTTAAGAGCTGTAATTCCTAAACCCTTCCTCCAATTTGGATGTACATACCCTCAAATGAACCCTGAGAGTGTGCACTTTCAGCCCATATCCATTATATAACTATAGCTTGAATATGTTTTGGTAAATACCTGAAAAAAATTAAATTGTGCCTGTATATGTGTGTGTGTGTATATATATATATATATACAGTCATGGCCGAAATTGTTGGCACCCTTGATATTTTTCCTGAAAATCAAGTATTTCACACAAAAAAGGTATTGCATTAACACATGTTTTGCTATACACATGTTTATTCCCTTTGTATGTATTGGAACAAATATAAAACAGAGGCAGAAAAGCAAATATGACATAATGTCACACAAAACCCCAAAAATGGGCTGGACAAAAGTATTGGCACCCTTAACTTAATATTTGGTTGCACACCCTTTGGAAAACATAACTGAAATCAGTCGCTTCCTATAACCATCAATAAGCTTCTGACACCTCTCACCCGGAATTTTGGACCACTCTTCCTTTGCAAACAGCTCCAGGTCTCTCTTATTGGAAGGACACCTTTTCCCAACAGCAATTTTAAGATCTCTCCACAGGTGTTCAATGGGATTTAGATCTGGGCTCATTGCTGGCCACTTCAGAACTCTCCAGCGCTTCTTTGCCATCCATTTCTGAGTGCTTTTTGACGTATGTTTGGGGTCATTGTCCTGCTGGAAGACCCAGGATCTTGGACGCAAACCCAGCTTTCTGACACTGGGCCCTACAGTGCGACCCAAAATCCTTTGGTAATCCTCAGATTTCATGATGCCTTGCACACAGTCAAGGCACCCAGTGCCAGAGGCAGCAAAACAACCCCAAAACATCATTGAACCTCCACCATATTTTACCGTAGGTACTGTGTTTTGTTCTTTGTAGGCCTCATTCCGTTTTCGGTAAACAGTAGAATGATGTGCTTTACCGAAAAGCTCTATCTTGGTCTCATCTGTCCACAAGACGTTTTCCCAGAAGGCTTTTGGCTTACTCAAGTACATTTTGGCAAACTGTAGTCTTGCTTTTTTATGTCTCTGTGTCAGCAGTGGGGTCCTCCTGGGTCTCCTGCCATAGCGTTTCATTTCATTTAAATGTCGACGGATAGTTCGCGCTGACACTGATGCTCCCTGAGCCTGCAGGACAGCTTGAATGTCTTTGGAACATGTTTGGGGCTGCTTATCCACCATCCGGACTATTCTGCGTTGCAATCTTTCATCAATTTTCCTCATCCGTCCACGACCAGGGAGATTAGCTACAGTGCCATGGGTTGCAAACTTCTTGATAATGTTGCGCACTGTGGACAAAGGCAAATCTAGTTCTCTGGAGATGGACTTGTAACCTTGAGATTGTTGATATTTTGCCACAATTTTGGTTCTCAGGTCCTCAGACAGTTCTCGTCTCCTCTTTCTGTTGTCCATGCTTAGTGTGGCACAGACAGACACACAATGCAAAGGTTAAGTGAACGTCTCTCCTTTTTATCTGCTTTCAGGTGTGATTTCTATATTGCCCACACCTGTTACTTGCCCCAGGTGAGTTTACAGGAGCATCACATGCTTGTAACATTCTTATTTATCCGCAGTTGTGAAAGGGTGCCAATACTTTTGTCCAGCCCATTTTTGGAGGTTTGTGTGACATTATGTCGAATTTGCTTTCTTTCCTCCCTTTTTTTGTTTTGTCCCAATACACACAAAGGGAATAAACATGTGTATAGCAAAACATGTGTTAATGCAATACGTTTCGTGAGAAATACATGATTTCCTGGAGAAATATCAAGGGTGCCAACAATTTCGGCCATGACTGTATATATATATATATATATATATATATATATATATATATATATACATACATACAGAGAGAAAACTGGCTCCTAACATTTTTTAGCTGGCTCCTAGAATCAAAGAAAAGTTGTCAAGCCCTGGGTTTCATCTTTTGTTGCTATGTTTTCCTGCTTCCAGCTGCTTCAAAATTGTAGCAGTCTTCCTGAATCAAGCTACAAGAGTAGCTCCAGAACTTTTTTGAGCTTGAGGCATAAGGCAGCAGGTGTTTTGTAGTGGAAATGTGAACCATCGCTATAGAGAATAATTGATTTTTTTCTCCCTGAGCATTTTGGAGCTTTGAGCTACAAAAAAGTTTAGGTGTGAATGGGACTTTAATGGACACCAGCTTTGGATTGATAAACCGTCTTAATCAGAGTTGTTTGATGGTAGACATGCATCCTTAATTTCTGTTTTGAACTCACATTCTCAGGATTATGTTTAAAGCTCTGTATACCTAATGTATAAAAAATTAAGCTTTCATAATGAAATTAAATCCTCTTTGTGTCTCTGCCATTTCCACTTTGCTAGCTCTCAGTTACCATTCTCTCTGATCATGGTAATTTTGCCCTTTCTTGGGGGTAAATTTCTAAAGATGTGCACCCCGCTTTGGGCTCCTGTGACATCTATGTGACTGTCCTTTGTTCTTCACAACTTGCATGCAAACTACATTTCCCATGATGCAACCACAACTGCAGTGGAAATGAGGCAGAGAGGTGGGCAGGAGATGTGGGCGAGCTCAAAGATCAGGAGCTGTGACCGGGCTCAGGGTGTGACGATCCCACGATCGCTGTCACCAATATGTGACGAATGCAGCGTCAGACCCCTGACCTTCTCACCAAACTCGTGACCAAAGGACTGGCCAATCTAACACCGCGATGTCACGTGCATAACAATGCCACGCCCAGCTGCACCCTGCACAATGATTTTCCTGCTAATTGGACCACAATCTATGTACCGGCAGCCTGGGAGTGATTGTTACTGGGTCAGGTTAATTATGCAATTAACCCTTCACACTGCCACCACCTCCTTTTTGTACAGAGAAAGAGGAAACTCGGCGATATCAGCTATAACACTATAATGGTTGAGATAATCATCTGTATAACATGGTCACCACAGGCTGGTTATACAGAGGGTTAAACAAACACAGTAGCGCTCTTTTAGAGGCAAGAATTCGTAAATTGCAATAAAGAGCTATAGAAACAGTTCAACACTTTCAGAAGGAAAGATTTGTTACAAAAAAGTCAAACGGGTGCAATAAAAATATTTACAGAAAAAAGATGTAATCAATATATATAAATGTACAGAGAGCAACAGCACAGCAAAGAGACAACAGAGAGAAGTTAGAGGGTTAAAGTACTTACCAAAGTCCTGGGTTAGCAGATCAAGTTGCAGAGCAAAAGGCGATCTCCCAAGTTGGTTCTGATGTTAAACGGAAGAATTCTTCAACTTAACTCTCTTAGGCCTGACAGCCTATTTTGTAGTTCCCTAGCGGGGGGGGGTCTCTGAAGTCATGGACCAATGACCCGTTTAGGGAGGGATCGTCTGGGCATAGCCCTAAACTAGAGCCAAAAGCTCTTATTGTTCATATTTTGGATCATAACTTTCCCTGTGCACAAGTGACAGTCTGCCCGCGGGTAGATTATTATACAGACACATCTGAGGAATGATTAGATATGAAATTATACACTGGATGGTTCAAGAGATCTACTTTTCTGCTTTCCTATGTATTCCAGCCAAGGAGAGTGACCTATCAAACTGTTTGACTTCTCGTGGCCAATTTGAAGATATGCCTGGTTTTTATGTAGTCTCTCATATTCCAAGATATGAGACATAGGGGAAAAATGGATTATAAAAGTGTTATCTGGTTCTGTCACATACGCTGAGTTAGGTTTATTAGTGCAGATATGTGTGCTTCCTTGGAATGTCTTTGAACTCCTGGGAAGGCTCGAGTTATCTTTTACGAGGTGTTATATTGCACGGCTCTCTGACAACCAGGCACCTCGGGGCTCTCTGCTGGGCTCTGGCCTTCCTGCGACACTTCCAACACCCACACCAACCAGATGTCACTGTGGCTCTCAGGGAGTGGGAGAAATGAGGGACAACATGGAGATTTCTTAACAAAATGGAGGACTGCGTCAGTCTCTGGGTGTATGATTGCGACACAGGGTGCATTAGGAACAGAAGGAATTTTTTGGTTCAGGGAAATTAAAGTAGTTCTCAAGGCTGAAGGTTTTTTACCTTCATGCATTCTATGCATTAAGGCAAAAAACCTTGAGTGTGCAACTTCTCTCTCAGCCCCCCTAATACTTACCTGAGCCCAATCTTTATCCAGCTGTGTGTACGAGAGCAGCATTTCTCCTTGGTCTCTCCCCCCTCTTACACAACAGTGGGAGCCATTGGCTCTTGCTGCTGTCAATCACAGCCAGTCAGGAAGGAGCAAGGGGCAGGACTTATCAACACACAGAACAGGGCTTGGGAGCGAGCACACGCGAGTGCCCCCAGAGCAATTGGCTTGCTCTGGGGGCACTCAGCAGGGGGAGGGGCCAGGAGCGCCATCAGGGGCTGCTCTGTGCAAAACCATTGTCAACAGCAATGGCAAAAAAAAACCTATAAATTTTGCCTTTCATAACATCTGTATGCTGTGGAAATGGTAGTAAGACTACTCATTTTACCACGTTACTTCAATGCTTGGTAACACAAGAATGGCTGCACATTGCAATGCCAGTCATTTTGAATGGCACCCCAAAACTGGTGAGTTGCAGTACATGTCTGGTTTTAGGTGTGCTGTGGTTTGTTGACAGTCATTTCAGAACGAATAGGCTACCTTATCACAATGCACATTAATGTGCGAGCAACACAGGTGTAAGTGTGTACCAGAGGAGGGACCCAGCAGGCTTAGGGACTCCATTAGATGAAACTAAACAGTAGCATGGTCTGATATGCTGAGCCAGTTTTGCTGATGAGACGTACTACACAATGGGGGTGATTTACTAACGGCAAATAGACTGCGCATTTTGCAATGACGGTTGCACTCATTTCCCCCGGAGCTTAATGAATGTGGTGAAACTGCTGATTTCCATCATCCATTCATGTGGAAACAAAAATGCTGTTTTTTTCTATGTTCCCTGTACCTGATTAGGTATTCTTTCTAAAGTGAAACCTCACATTCGGCAAGCCCTAGAGAAAATTAATGCAGCTGCACTTCCAAAATACAAAGTCGATTTGCCTTTAGTGAGTTTTTGTGTCATTGAATATTGGCTGTGCAACGATCAACTTTATTTTGATAATGGAAGAAATATTTAGCAATTCTTATTAAAAACATTCTTCTCTAGCTACTTCAGGTTTGGTAAGAAGAGAAGTTTTCATAAAATTGAAGGACAAAATGTATTGCATTGTTTCCAATGGATTATCAAATTTTCAAAGTTGACACACTTGGTTCAAGCAAACCAAATGTTCTGCCTATTTTATTTCATTTTTATGTGGCAGCTACATCTGAATGTGACCAAATCTGATATTTGTTAGTTCTATGTTCCTTGTTACATTTTGATTGGTTTAGAACAAAATACATGCTAACTTTTGCATATAATCTCATACCCATTGAGCAAAGAAACTGAAGCAACATTAATATGCCTGTGTTTCTTCTCATAGATCTCTCAGCTGATGACTGAGTCTGCCCGCGAGGGACTAACAGAAGCAGCACTAAACCGCTACAACGCTGATAAACCTTCCATATACAGCTTCCCTGCATCAAATACAACATGTGTAGCAAGCGAATCATCCACAGGAACTTCAGTGGCTGCATCTTTCTTTGCCAGGTAACATTTATTATTAACATTGTTGTTATTTTTATTAAAACCATGTACCTTAAAAAAAGAAATAATATGTTGCAGATAACCCTACTCCACATTCATTCTACACATCTTCAGTTGGACCTTGGAGACATAAGGGGGATGTTTCTAAGGTGGAAGAAGTTGGACTTTTAGCCCTTAAACACAAATGATATTGTGATTTACCTTCAGGTGGCATTGGCAATGGAGTCCTGTGGTGGCATTGGCAGAGCAGAGTAGATTTATGAACACAGCCATCTTGCTGTGGTAAAACCAACTCAAATGTCTAGTGTGCCAAAGTGTGCCAAAACAATAGGATCTGTACTGGATACAGTTTTTATTGTATGCCATGGAGAGAAAAACACTGTTTCCAAGCCCTCTACTGGCTCCCTTTTCCCGGATGGCAGGTGCTCACAGCGAAAAGGTGTTGAGCTCCAAAGAAAAATCCACAAGTAAAAAAAGAATAAAAAATGCTGCACACAAGACTTTCCAGCATAGTAAAACTTTATTGTACCAGATATGTACAAAACTAAGCTCAGCCTGGAACCTCAGAGGTCCCAGGCAAGACTTCATTTTACACATGTCCGGTACAATAAAGTTTTACTATGCTGGAGATCTTGGTGTGCAGCCAGGCTTTTTTTGGCTTGTGGAGTTTTTATTGCATACTGGACAGTGAGAAGCTGTTGTATATGTGTCTTGTTTTGTAATCAAGACTTGTAAAAATCAGGTTAATCTTAATTATGCCTATTTCTCCTTTACTATGTTTGTGGTGGGATATTGTTTCTATATGATTTATTAATATGTGTGTTGGTACATACAGTATATGTATACAGTGTTTATACTTTATATATATATATATATATATATATATATATATAATCCTGTAGTTGCCATTGCACACAATTTTCTGAGAGAGAAATGGGCCTGGGTGCTCAGCAAAGTTAAAGATCAGTCTAATCCAAAAGATAAGGTGGCACTTATGAGACCTTAAAGATGAACATTCTTTTGCTATGTATGTCAACAAGCACAAGTGCGTTTTACTCAGGACTGTCTTGGAGAGAAGAGCTTGCACCTCACTGAAGCAATGCAATACATTTACCTTTCAGGCCCTGGGAGTGCTACCTTATCTTTTGGATTATATACAATATATGTATGTATATATATATATATATATATATATATATATATATATATATACTATATGATACATTCAGTGAATTCTCAGATCTTTGCTTTTGATGATCTTATTGTTTTCTGGACATAAGGCCAGTTACACCTGAATCGCACAAGCACATGGTCCTCATTCTTGTGCAACTTATTCATTTGAATGGGCTGAAATCACACTGGATTACAGAAAAAGTAGCACATGCACTACTTTTCAAAAACGCCTGTACCAAATCGCATGGTACTGTGGTACTATGGAATCCGGTGCAGGCAAACATACTGCATTTGCGACCTGCATTTGGTATTGTCCTTAGGAATATATTGACACCCGCAGCAGATTGCACACCCAGTGCATTTTGCAGGAAACACGTACAGGAACACGGGACTCCAGCACTGCGTTCTGCTGTAAGCAAGCCCTTATAGTGGAGAAACCTACTAATTATATTTAAAATCACCTTTTCTTATTATGTTCTTTTATATTTGAAGCTGCTGGTGCTGTTAATAATAACTCTCAGCTGGCATGTTGGTTACCATATTTTAACTATTATAATAAATACATGCCACACTGTTTTCCTCTGTCCTGGTGTGAACAACTAGTATTTAGACTGAATGTTAAAATTGCAGTAATCTTACCTAAGTTGTTGCCAAGGAAATGGACAATGATGAGCATGTTTAAGATGCAAAAATTGTTCTATCTGAAATGGAAGACCCCGGTGGGATTTAGCATAGTAACGCTTGCAGAGGCAAACAGAAATTGTATCCAAATCTTAAATGAAAATAATTATTTCAGTCAGGAGGGACAGGATCACTATATAACAACAGCGATTAGAGAAAGAAACTTTATGTTTAAAGGCAAGGCCATTACAAATCAGCAGTGTTTTTCCTAATTATAATTAAGAAAGATTTCAATTTATTGAGTCATTGTAGAGCAAGGTTATGCAAAGGAGACAAGGATCCAAAACAGAATACTGAAGTCATGGAAGGACAAAACACTTCTTCAATGCCTGCACTAACGCCAGTGAATTAAATAGCTCCAGATCCAGGATACTGTAATTCCTTGCTGACAACAGTGCAGCAGATCTGATACCCCAGGGAGCAGAGATTTGCAAGCTTGTAATTTTACCAAAAAACTCACTTATGCCTCATAGGGGAGCTTGTGGACCCTCATAGTTATACTTTGACCTTGAAATTCCAGATGTGATTAAGAACCCCAGCTGCTTTGAGTTAGAGAACCTGCGTGCAAAAATGTTGTAATCTTGGTTTAAACCATACACTCGGTCCCTTACAAAATGGGACATTCTATATTTAAATATCCTCCTGTCATAGACTATTCGCCTGAATATGCAGCTTTGTGTATTGTGGACAGAGATAAATTGCCAAGAGTTATGTAAAGTAAACCTGTCACAAGATACGGTAATTCAAACTGAGTATATGAGAATAAAAGTGCCTACAAATCAGTTACTTTCAGTAAGATCACATTTTCTCCTAGATTGTAAGCTCCAAGGAGCAGGGCCCTCCTATCCCTATTGTATTGAACTGTATTGTTGCTGTATTATCTCCCTTTATACTGTAAAGCGCTGAGCAAACTATTGGCGCTATATAAATCCTGTATAATAATAATGATTTTTAAACCAGTAGATCCAGATACACAGGTAGCCAAAACCATCCACAGATCTTGTCTGCTTTTGAGCCTCCCTGTTTGGCAGTGTTACCACCCACTGACATTAAAGGAGCAACAGGGAGGCTGAAAAGCCAGGAAAGGTTTGGGAAAGCTTGGCTTTTACTGGAAAAGTTGAGACTTGCATTTAAAGCAGAACTAAACCCATCGATTTAACAGTTTCAAGAAACAGACATTTCCGGCAAGCTGGCAATGCTAATTGTCATGTTTACAAACAATAAATATAAGTTGCGACTCACAGCCTATATCTCAGCTCTAAAGTGATGGTAACACATAAATTAAAATTATATATAGTACAACAAAGCAGCCGTTTTAAATAACTCATAAATCAATATACAGTGACTAGAAAGATTCACATAAACAGCGCCCTGTCATACTAGATTACACTAGGAGTCATAAATAAACCAATATCTAATCAAAAACAATTATAAAGGAAATAATATAGAAACTTCCACCAAAGTGAAAAAACTGTGAAAAGGTTCAGGTCATTTCAGTAATGTGATATCTGTTTAAAGTAGCTCAATTCCACCATCAATGTGAATCTGTTGTGATTATCACCCCTTTGAATTCTGAATTCAGAAGCTGGTGGAAAATCAGTAGAAAATCAACCTCCTTGATGCTGAATGGTTGTGAAAGCAACAATAGGATAATCAGCCAGAAGCCTAAAAACAACCTCCAATCAGTGAATTATTGATCACTCTTGCTCCAATCTCCTCAACATCCAGATTAAATTATATCAATTCCACTCCCGGCTGTAACTTTCCAGGCACCTTGGCTCCTTGACTTGTACCTAGTACAGAAAGTGTAGTTTCTGGGCCCTGCTCCTCAGCCTCGTTCTCACTGCCTAGTTCAGGCTTCCATGCACGCTGCTCCGTTTGCCTGTGGCGCCGCACCTGACAGCGGGGTGTGCGGAGAGGAGTGGTCCGGGGTGCCTCCTCCTGCAGTGGCCCTGTGTGGGGGGTCGGAGGTGGCCAGGGCTCCACTCAGTGGCACTTCCCGGGAAGATGTAACATGGTCCCCCGCACTTCAACACTTCTCCTCTGCTCAGCTCTGGGAGGACCTGACTCACCAGTCATGTGACCTTTATTCTGACAGCAGGAGAGGAGCACGTCGACATAGACTAAGCTCATCAGTGTTAGGTTTGCTTGTGCTCTCAACAAAACTGTCAAAGCATCAAATGGCTGGTGTCATAACTGATCACATGAGCAGCATCATGGCAACACAGTTCAAACAGATGCTAAGATGGCAGCTTGATTGGCTGAAAAGGAGAGGAGGGTTTAGTTCTGCTTTAATTCCAGCTGCTTGTACCTCTAAACCTACTAATTGTATTACTATTGTTTCAGAGGTGATAACCTCAGATTATGTTTATTTTTATTAGATGGTCATGTTAGATTGTACTTGTTTTTAGCAAAGTCAGTTGTCACTCATCATGCTATAAGCAGACAACATAAGTTAAAATGAATGGAACCCCAAAGCTGGCCATAGATGAGTATATTTTTTTGTTTAGCCAGCGTCTTTGATTGACTTCTACCAAACAAGGCCACACATTGTTTGAAATTCAGCAGGATCAGCAGTGCCAATTTTACAGTGAAATTTGCCGAAAGTGTTTTTTTTTAATAAGTTTACTTTTATATATTCAAAAAATACCCGTGTATCCTCCCAGATATCGCATGAGCTGATAACTCTTTTCTCTGTTTATATTACAGTCTTACCAATTAGCTTTTGCTTTTCCATTGATTTAGTGCAGTGAGTGACTGTTGTCAACCTAGGAAATGAAGTGTTATTGGCAGGATAACCAAGTGTAACTTCCCTTTAAATAAAAAGGGAAAAAGACTGAAAAAGAACTAGTGCTGCCAACACATTTAGGCTGATGTCAGATGGGTGACTCTGCCGCTAGCAATCCTGCTGCTGGCAATTTGATGAAACCACCAGCAACAGTATTGCTAAGAGACTGCCTGTTTGGCCCTATGGAATCACTCCCCTTGTAGCTGAGGCAACAATATGTTGTTCCCATCACTAGCGGTTGAGATTCAGTAGTATCTGACATCAGCCTTTAAAGTGGTTATAAAGACTTAAGGTTTTTACTTTCATGCATTCTATGCATGAAGATGAAAAACCTTCTGTGTGCAGTGCCCCCCCCCCCCCAATACTTACCTGAGCCCCATCTCAATCCAGAGATGTGTAGAAGAGTCTATGTTCTCCCGGGTCTTTCCCTCCTCATTGGCTAAGACAGCAGAGGGAACTACTGGCTCCTGCTACTGTCAGTCCCAGCCAGTGATCCAATAAGAAGAGAGCAGGGGCATGGCTGAGCTGCATCTGTGTGTGAATTCATTAAGCTGCTTGCTCTGAGGACACTTGGCAGGAGAGAGGGGCCAGGAGCACTGGCGGGGGATCTGAGAAGAGGAGGATCGTAGCTGCTCTGTGCAAAACCACTGCACAGAGCAGGTAAGTATGGACATGTTTGTTATTAGAATAAAAAAATCTGCCTATATAATCACTTTAAAAAGAGAGAAAGAGCTCCAAGACTGTGTCTGATGACTTCTAATAAATGGCCACTCACCTGTCCTATTATCCAGTGGTGTGTTCGCACCAGCCAGGTTCCCCGATCGTCCTCTCTCCCCGGCACCGGCATCTTAAAGCGGAGCTTCACCCAAAAGTGGAAGTTCCGCTTTAAGGACTGCTCCCCTGCTCCCCATTAATGATTGGCACCTTTAAGGGGCGGGGGGTACCCTAATTTGACAGGTACCCGCTCCCATTTCCGGTCCGATCGCCTAAGCGATTGGAAACGAAAGGTGTCCTCCCTCCCTCTCTTCCTGTTGTCTTTTGGGACACGTGGCAGGTCCCAGAAGACTACAGGACCATTCATGAAGCGCAGTGCTACTCATGCATGCGCAGTGGGTACCCGCCTGTGAAGCCGCAAGCTATCACAGCCGGGTGCCCACACTGAAGATGATGGCCTTCTGGAATACAGGACAGCCGGTGAAATGGGCTGCGGGGGGACACACCACGGGACCGAGGGACAGGTAAGTGGCTGTTTTTTAAAAGTCAGCAGCTACAGTTTTTGTAGCTGCTGACTTTTATTTTTTGACAGGTGAGTGGAACTCTGCTTTAAGTGTAGGCATCTGGCTTTGACAGCTTGCGGCTTAACAGCTGGGTGCCTACTGCGCATGCGTGGGTGGAGCTTCACATTGTGAATAGTCCCGTATCTGAACACGTGACAGGTCCCAGAAGACTGCGGGGGATGGGGGGAAGACAACTTCGGCTTCCGATCGCCTAGTCAGTCGGAGCAAAATGGGAGTGGTTACCTGTCAAAATCAGATAACTGCTCCCCAAAGGTGACAAATCTTAATGGGGAACGAGCCATTAAAGTGGATCGTCCCCTTTTGAGTGGAGCTCCACTTTAAGGACTGCTAAGCTGCTATATATTTTATTCTTGTTGTTCCTAGGTGCTGTCTAAGTCCAGCTGTGAGGTCGGAAAGGGCTCCCCTCCCCCCCACTGACTCCAACTACACAAGAGAGATGGCTGCGTGGACAGATGGCACTTTTCTTTGTCTCCAAGCACTTGCCCGAAACAAACTCCTCACTTGGAATGCATCAGGAGGAGGGAGTGGCTGATCAAATGTTTTAGGCAAGCGGGCAAGTTCTTGGGGATAGGGAAAGTGCTATTTGTCAAAGCGGCCATCTTCTAGCTAGCTGTGTGTTTGAACGACTGTTGGGGTGAAGCGCCATGTCCAACCTCACTGCTAGCCTTAGATAGCTCCTAGGAAGATAGGACAAAGCTCTACATGTATTTTGTCTCCTGGGGAGCAGAACACACTAATAAAAATTGAAGTGAAGCCTCTACTTTAAAGCAGAATTAAACCAACTGATTTCATGGTTTTCAAAAAAAAGCTTACATTAAAAATGTTCAGGAAATGTCAATAAATATTTAAACATACCAGTGTTGTTTTCTGCAATCGTTTCATTTACATTCTTCCTACTAGTGTATGAGCAGTATACTGTATTCTGCGTTCAAGGTGTGGATTTGAACAGAGATTACATTGGCATGGTCACCTAACCTCTAGTCTCTATAACCTCCAGGGGTTTAATTCCACTTTATACACAATATTTCTGTGTGCTTGTGTCTGCCGTGTCTGCGGTGCTCAAAAACGAACTCGGGCAGCTTTACCAAAATGTGCAACAGATTTATAATTATTCTTTCCTAAGAGGCGGTCAGAGGTTTTTTATTGGCACAGAGCTCTGTTGAGCAGCAGAGGGGGAAATTTATGAATTAAGCTGAGATTTTATAGTGACTCGATCTCATAAAATGTATCACTGCTTTGTGGCAAAGTTGATAAATCTGTCTTGCTGTGTTGTTAGAATGATCAACAATAAATGACCAAGTACAGCAGCAGTGCAACTCAGTAAATCAACCGATTACTTACAAATTTCCATCTACTGAGCATCTACTGAGGGAATAGTACCTTAGATTGTACACCCCTTGAGGGTTAGGGACTGATGTGGATGTAAAATATATATGTAAAGCGCTGCGTAAATTGATGGCGCTATATAAGTAACCGAAATAAATAAATAAAATAGTATAATCTTTTGCTACGGTACCTATGAATAGTGAGTAGTAAATAGCAGTGGCATTACTAGACACTGACACCCAGGGTGGATGTCTTGGGTCTCCTGCTGTGTAACTTTGGCAGACACAGCTTTAACTGCATATAAACCTCAAGGGAATTTCAGCAAGGTGTTAGGCTAGCACATAGGAGGCGTGACAATTTAATTCCTGGAATACTGGCAGCTTGGCACTATGGTGGTGAGTCACATAGCCATTTGCGCTTGTTCTGACATTTCCTAACTTTGCTGTGTTGGTGGAAAATGAGTAATAGGAATCTGGAGCAGCAGATTAACCTCCCTAGCGGTCTGATTATGTCCATATTTCTGTGCTCAAAGCGGTACTTTTTTTGCATGGAAATATGTATTTTTTTATTGTAGACCTGTCATTTTTAGGAATAACTCACTGAAATCTGTCCGAGCAAGAGTCTAGTAAACATCCCGGGTATGTTGAAATTTGAAACACGAAATCATAAATTATAATTTAATAAATAATCATAAAAAATAATAATATAATAATAAATTTAATTCAATAATATAATCAAACCAAAAACACTGAAATTTGAAATATAGTGCCAAGTTCACACATCACTGAGCAAAGTCGCAAAATCGTATTCAGTGTCTGATGACGAATTTCCCCACGAATCATTGTCACTCAATTCTGCAAGTGGTTCTGATTTACGATCGCTGTTCTCTAGCTGGTCTAAAACCGCTTTTGACCTAAAGGGACGCTTTTTGGATGCCATGGACGTTTTTCGGTTTACAGGCAGAAAGAATGGTAAAAATGCAGGCAGGGCACTGGACAAAGCACTAGCCTCCCATGGGTCTGATTATGTCCATATTTCTCTGCTCAAAGCGGTACGTTTTTTGCATGGAAATATGTATTTTTTTATTGTAGGCCTGTCATTTTTAGGAATAACTCACTGAAATCTGTCCGAGCAAGAGTCTAGTAAACATCCCGGGTATGTTGAAATTTGAAACATGAGACCATAAATTATAATTGAATAAATAATCATAAAAAATGCATAGGCGGTTTAAGGAGGGGCGGGAAGATGTCCATGACCATGCAAGAAGTGGGCAGCCAAAAATGCAAAAGATGGATGCAAATGTGAACAGAGTACGAACCCTTGTATGCTCAGATCAAAGACTGAGTGTGTGAATGATGGCAGAGGACTCGAACATGAACAGGGAAACAGTGCGGCAGATTCTAACGGAGGTTTTGGGAATGAGATAGATTTCCACAAAGATGGTGCCTTGAATTTTGACAGAAGATCAGAAAGAATGTTGTCTTTAAATTTCATCCAATCTTTTGAAGAATACAGAGGTGTTTGATATTTTCTTTACAGTCCATTCTGGGAATTAAATTCTCACACCTCGTAAACCTGCCCTTGGCTTCTGATTGGCCAATATTTCTGTCAGTCAAAACCGGTGGTTGGGATCCCAGTACACGGTGTGTTGTGTGGGCTTTCTCTGTCCCCTTTGTGTGCAGCAAGAAAGTGAACACATAAACTGGAGACTAAAGCAGTGTCAGGGATTTTTTGTAGATTATGCTAATTTGTATTACTGTGCGTTTTTGTATGATGAGCTGGATTGTATATTTGTGTGCATATGTGGTAGGCTGCATGACAGCATAACCCAGCGTAAATTTATTTTGTTACCTAAAAAGTATGCAGCAGTGCTCTGGGTTATTCTTGATCATAGTAGGTTCATTCCATCATCTCTCCTCTGTATCTGAAGAGAGTCCAACACCTATTAAATTGGAGTATTTAGTAGGTTTGCCTAGACTCCATATAATGCATGATTTAGTTGCCTAGACATATTGCTGATTTTGTTTTGTTTTTTGCAAGTGTTAAATACCAGAAGGGTTAGACTATAGAGTATCCATAGTGGAGAGACATGATGCAGCTGTTTCTGGGCCTGTGAGTTCAGGGGTCTTGATTCTGACTGTTCCTTCCCCTATCTATCTTCTGAGTGCTCATGCTACATCTGTGCAGAATAAAGCAGTATTTCTTCTTTCTCTGCGCCCATTTGTCTTCTTTTATCTATCCTTTTGGAGCATCTGGTAGGCTTATAAGTGTTTAGTGAAGTTATGATACTTTGGTGAAAGGAGGCCACTGGCATACATTTTTCCTGCAGATAGTTGGTTGTCAGTTTGCAGCAACCATAAGAACATTTGGGTTATCTTGGTCTTCTGTATAATGGTGATGTTGAGAGACAGAAATTAAAACTAAACTTATTCTGCAAATAGTTTGCTTATATAAAGCGTAACCTTAACTATTTCAAATTTACTGTACAATAAAAATGTAATCTTCATGTATGGTAGGGTCACCACCCTAGTTCTGCTGTCCATAAAGGCCATGTTAATCTTAAGGCTGGCTGGACAGAAGTACAAATTCTTTGGCAGGTAAAATAGACCCTATTTACAGCATACATTCAATTATTTGCCTGGAGTTCCTCTTTAAGGTCTGCTGGGCCAGGAGGACTAAAAGCTACTGCAGGTATCCACAGGTGCTGTATACTGTACCTGGCAGCAGCTCTTATCACTTTATCAGTAATATTTGTTTTTCTGTTGAATAAAGCCAAAGGAACTAAAGTTAGCAGGATACATAAATGAAAGAAGAACAGGAATGGAATTGGTACACACATCTTCAAGAGCACTATAAATAGTTTTCTGTGTGTAAAAAAATGCAGCCCACCCCATAAATAGCATTTAATGTGATTTCCGGACACCTGTGAACATGTTGCTTCTGTGCTGGCCTCTGGCCTCTGGCATAGAACAGTTTCTCTGCAGATGTAGTTGTAAAAACGAACAGCTTTTAAACATGCATGGGATTAATAATGGTAGACTTGTTATTAACTAAACATCATGTTACCAGAGTAAAGTGATTATGACAGAATGTCTGGAGGCATTCACTTCTCCCTATCATCCCACTTTGCTCATGCCACACCTCTCCATGAGGTGAGATCAGGATCTATGGTGTAGTATGGTGCATCTGGAACCTGATGTAGGATATGATCCAGGTTCATTGAGCTTTGATTCCTTAATTGCTGCTCCAGATGTAATATTACCAACGCTATAACTTCCTAACTTCCCCTGAAGCTGAAGCTGACATACCCCCCCCCCCCCAATACCTCCTGTACATAGAATGCTCAACCCTCTTGATGCTAAACCTCTGTTGCAAATTTCCCCAGTTTGTATAACCAACTCTCCAAGATCCTCCCCTCCAGGCAAAGTGATTTAGTAGTATACATGCTCAAAGTGGGGGCAATAGAGAACAAGTAAGAACAATGCACAGTATACACTGTATATACAATATATACTACTGTATATATACTCTGTGTGTGTATATATATATATATATATATGTATATACACATACAGCAAGTAAAAGGTAAAATAAGTATTGAACACGTTACCATTTTTCTCAGCAAATATGTTTCTAAAGGTGCTATTGACATGAAATCTTCACCACATGCCAATAACAACCCATGCAACCCACACATACAAGAAACTTGGAAACCAAAACAAATGAGTTCAGAAATTAAGTAATGTGTGCATGGAATGACACAGTATGTGTTATAAAATGGAATGACACAAGGAAAAAGTATTGAGCATGCTCACTGAAATTTATTTAATACTTCATACAAAATCCTTTGTTGGTAATGACAGCTTTAAGACTCCTCCTGTATGGAGAAAATAGTCACATGCATTGCTCAGGTGTAATTTTGGCCCATTCTTCCACACAAATCTTGAAGGCTCCGTGGGCCTCTTCTGTGAACTCTTTCTTTCCACAGATTTTCTACTGGATTCAAGTCAGGTGATTGGCTGGGCCATTCTAGCAGCTTTATTTTCTTTCTTTGAAACCAATTGAGAGTTTTCTTGGCTTGGAGTTTGGAATCATTGTCTTGCTGAAATGTCCACCCTTGTATCATCTTCATCATCCTGGTAGATGGCAACATATTTTTATCAAGAATGATATGAAGCTTGCCAGTACCATATGCTGGAAAACAGCCCCACACCATGATGTTCCCACCAAACCTCACTGTTGGTATGGTGTTTTTGGGGTGATGTGTAGTGCCATTTGACCTCCAAACATGGTGTGATTTATGGCATCCAAAGAGTTCAGTTTTGGTCTCATCTCACTAAGCTATATTCTTCCAGTACTTCACAGGCTTGTCTAAATGTTGTGCAGCAAACTTTAAACAAGCTTCAACATGCTTTTTCTTCAGCAATGGAGTCTTGCGTGGTGAGCATGCATACAGGCCATGGTGGTTGAGTGCATTACTTACTGTTTTCTTTAGTACAATTGTACCTGCTAATTCCAGGTCTTTCTTAAGCTCTCCACAAGTGGTCCTTGGCTCTTGGACAACTCTTCTGATGATTCTTTTCACTCTTCTGTCCGAAATCTTGCAAGGAGCATCTGGTCATGGTCGGTTTATGGTGAAATGATGTTCTTTCCACTTCTGGAGCATACCCCAACAGTGCTCACTGGAGCATTGTCTATGGGAGTGTTTGACCATTCTTCAAGAAGCGCATTTGTGAGGTCAGACACTGATGTCGGATTAGAAGGCCTGGCTCGCAGTCTTAGCTCTTATTCATCCTAAAAGTGTTCTATCGGGTTGAGGTCAGGCTAGTCAAGTTCCTGCACCCCAAACTTGCTCATCCATGTCTTTATGGACCTTGCTTTGTGCACTGGTGCGCAGTCATATTGGAACAGGAAGGGGCCATCCCCAAACCGTTCCCACAAAGTTGGGATTATGAAATTGTCCAAAATGTCTTGGTATGCTGACGTTAAGAGTTTCCTTCACTGGAACTAAGGGGCCAAGGAGCCCAATGGCGGCGTGTTTTACACCACTGTATCCAACGCTTTGCATTGCACTTGATAATGTAAGGTTTGGATGCAGCTGCTCTGCCATGGAAGCCATTCCATGAAGCTCTCTATGCACTGTTGTGCTAATCTAAAGGCCACACAAAGTTTGGAGATCTTTAGCTATTGACTCTGCAGACGGTGACTTCTGCACACTGTGCACTTAAAAATGCGCTGACCCTGCTCTGTCATTTTACATGGCTAGCATTTCGTGGCTGAGTTGCTGTTGTTCCCATTTGCTTCCACTTTGTTATAATATCACTAATAGTTTCCCGTGAAATATTTAGTAGCAAGGAAATTTCATGGATGGACTTATTTCACAGGTGGCAACCACACTTGAATTCACTGAGCTCCTGAGAGCGACCCATTCTTTCAATGTGTGTAGAAGTAGTCTGCATGCCTAGGTGCTTGATTTTATACACCTGCAGCCATGGAGGTGATTGGAACACCTGAATCCAATGATTTGGAGGGGTGTCCCAATACTTTTGGCAATAAAGTGTGTGTGTATATATATTATTATATTATACAGGATATATATATATATATATATATATATATATATATATATATAAATTATTTGTGAGTTCCAGGCTACATAAGACACCAAAATAGTTGTAGCCATGGCCTTTAGAGGGCATATAGGTACTGGCACCACATCAATAACTGTATAAAAACATAAGGTTTATTGTACAAATGGTAAAAACACATATAACATAATTTCCAATGCAGGGTTCACAAATCTTTTCCATCTAACAATCCACATATAGGCTCAACGAGTTTAGAATTATCAAACATCTTCTTCAGGAGAACATGTGAATGAAGTCTGGAAATATAACATACTGTATAATCATAGACACCATATATCATAATATACAATGTGTCACCATTACACCACCACCTCCAGTCTGAACTGTTGATACAAGACAGGATGGATCCATGCTTTCAAGCTGTTTACACCAAATTCTGACCCTACCATCTGAATGTCGCAGCAACCAGTCTGCCCATTCGCCTGTGACCTCTGACATCAACAAGGCATTTTCATCCACACAACTGCCGCTCACAGGATATTTTCTCTTTTTCATACCATTCACTGTAAACCCTAGAGATGGTTGTGCATGAAAATTCCAGTAGAGCAACAGTTTTTGAAATACTCAGACCAGCCGAACTGGCACCAACAACCATGCCATGTTCAAAGTCACTTAAATCCCCTTTCTTTTCCATTCTGATGCTCAGTTTGTACTTCAGGAAGTCGTCTTCACCATGTCTAGATGTCTAAATTAATTGAGTTGGTGTCAAGTGATTGGCTGATTCAGTTTGAACAGGTGTACCTAATAAAGTGGCCGGTGAGTTGTATATATACAAATATGGTCTGCTGGGACAAGATTAATGTGAATCATTTCCAGAAGGGGGCCACAGAAGAATGATAAGAGTTCAAAGCTACAGCAGCATCTGATGTGCTGAAATAGACCTGAATAGTGGGGAGATCAGTTCACACACATAGCTGAATCTGTCTTGAAGTAAAGAGACGACTCTCTTTCTTATCCCTTCATTCAGACAGACCTATCTGGCTTACCGGCTTTACCAGGTTATGTACATTAGTAAGAACAGTGTGATTTGCGAACTGAGTGTCTTTGATGTAGCCTGTATTTACTGTTTATTTATAAAATAAAATATTTTATATAATTTAAAAATAATAGAAAACAACACTAAGCAGTCAAAAAAAATGAACAAAAAAATACCTCCAAATCTTCAACAATCAATATACTTTCTCTTATGCCTATGCTAGGACTTCTTTTATGTGCTGTGACAGGAGACCTGACATTTAGCCATTCTCCCAATGATCAGAGAACACCGATGCTTTTCATGTCTCCCTTCTTCTTCTTTTTTTTTTTTTTTACTGCCGTTGTGGTTCTGTTCAGTAAACTGAGCTTAAAACATGTTGTTTCTGTGGCTTTGGGCTTTTGGAAAAGAAAGATACTTTGAACACAAGAAATCTGAAATGCAACAGATTTTCCTCATTTATATTTAGAATCCTCATTTTTTATTTTCACTGTACACTTAACATTTGTAGGAAAATATTCTCAAATCCTCATATCAGCTTTCCAAAGGAAATCTTGGAAACACATAGAAGATTATTTAATATTACAAAGTTGAATATGTCACACCCCATCTAAGCAGCGTTCTTGTAACTATGACAGCCTGCAGTACTGGCTGTATCTCTTCATAGACCATGGACCTGCAGATTGCTAAGAGAATAATAGGATTCCTTTCAGCTTCTGCTGACCTGTCTGCATTTGATTATTATTTTAATGATGTATTATTTAGGCAAACTGGTTTCTGCCTTCCCCTGGATCAACGGCAAGTTTAGCATGCCAAGGATGCACATTTTTGTAATTTTATTTCTTTATTTTTGTTTTTTAGTTGAACTTGATTGTCATGTCGTTTTTACCCTGACAAACTGTGTAATTATGTAGAATGTAGTACAAATTTTTCAATGGGGGGGGGTTACATTACATCCAGCAGCAAGCTGACACTTATTGATCATGTTACTATCAGAGTTACTTGGCTTATTTTTAGCACAACAGAGCTCATCCTGTAGAAAACCATAAAATGGAGACTGCAGATTCCTGGACCACCTCATATCTACTCTCCAGCAGCTAATGATTCTGTATCTACATTGCAACCTGGAGGGAACCCCATTGCTGGAAATAACAGCCCTAGTGAAGCAACTAAAGGAGAATACCTGACATGAAAATAGTGTAAATAATCATAGGTTTCAATACATTTTCTAGTATTTTCATTTTTAGCTAAATCTGCCCATTGTGCTTTAAAATACATTATATCTCTGTTAAGGTCACTGTGCAACGTACTGGTATATGCAATGATAAATTGACTGTGCAGTATATACTGTATAATAAAATATACTGTATATCTCTAAATGAACTGTGCAATATATAATGAAGTGATATGTCTCTAAATTCGCTGTGCAACATATATGCATAGGTAAAGTAACCCCAAAATCTTAAACACTTCAAGTCCAGACACTTTCACCTCCTTCCTGTCCAGGCCAATTTTCAGCTTTCAGCGCTATCACACTTTGAATGACAATTGTGCGGTCATGCAACACCGTACCCATATGAATTTTTTAGCATTTTTTTTGAGACAGATAAAACTTTATTTTGGTGGTATTTATTCACCACTGGGATTTTTATTTTTTTTTCTATATAAATGAAAAAGTCCAAACATTTTGAAAAAAAAGTGTTTTTCTTATAAATTTTTGCAAATAAATAATCTCTCTTCATAAATCTTGGCAAAATGTATTCATCTATCTTTTTAGTAAAAAAAAATATTCCAAATTAGTTTATAACCAAAAATTATAATTTTAAAAAAAAATTTGACATTTTTATTTTATTTTTTTATATTATTATTTATGGGTTTTTTTTTTAACTTACTGTCACCCTAGCAGTACAGTGTCACCATAGTGACACTGTACTAATGTGGGGGGTAATAAAGATTTTTTTTTTACAATGATTGCTTTCACACCCATAAAGGCTGTGAAAGCAATCATTTCTCCTTCTCTCTGGCTGCATTCTTGCAGCCATTGAGAAATACTGCGAGAGCTGTGATTGGTCACAGCTTGTCACATGGTACAAGGCTGTTGTGAATAGCCTTGAGCCATGTGACCTCTGTGATCATTCACAGATTTCACACGTAGTAAGCAATGATGTCAGATGTGACATCTTGCTTACTACTATTCATGTGATCACTGATTGGTCAATCAGTGATCACATGATCGGGACCTCACACAGTGGTCCCGTACAGTGATCCGTGTCCTTTATTAATACTATAATAATAGTAATAATAAAAACATAATTTTATATAGCGTCTTTAAAGGTAGCTTCTCAAAGCACTTTACAAAGACAAGAGAATCAAAAACACAAGAAATACACAGAAGCAAAACAAAAGAAAAAGGGACAATTGTGCGAAAGCTTGTCTGAAGAAAAATGTTTTTAGAATTGATTTGAATGAATTTAGAGATGATAATGTTCTTTGGAAGTGAATTCCATAGTTTTGGGGGCACAGCAGGAGAAGGGGGGGAGTAACTTGAGGAGTTGAGTTGGGAGTAAGGGTGCCAAGCTATGAGGAGCCTTATAGGTGAGCAAGAGGATCTTAACCTCTATGACAGGTAGCCAGTGCAAGGACCCCAGGATAGGGGTAGTATGATCACTTGTACCAGTCAGGATTCTGGCTGCAGAATTTTGTACATATTGTAGTCGATTAATGGTGGATTTAGGTACAGTAAAGCATTGCCATTGTCAAGTCCAGAGGTTTTTATTATTGTTCTTACCTGTTCTGTTGTATGCCAGTGTAACACAAGGCATGTTTGAACCTCAGCGTTTGCTTTTATGGTATATGGGCAAAAAAAGTAATTTCTAAGCCTCCATTTCTAGCTAACTACAAGAAACTGGTTTTACGATCCTATCTTTCTGGTACAGGGTCCTAAAAACGCTACATAAAATGTTCCCGCAGTGCTGACCCCTTTGCTGAAGATGTCAGCACCATGAGTGGACCATAATACACATGTTCTGGAGCTGTCTATCTTTACAGGGCTTTTGGGATACATAAATACTGTATATAAAAGAAAAAATCATATAAATGTATAACAGCCGGACTCAGAAACACAAAAAATATGTGTTAAAATTCATATGTACCAATACTGTTGCAGTGTGTCTTTCAATAACCATAAATATTAAAGTGATCTCTACTGCACAAAACCGTAATTAAAGGTTGCAGTCACCACATGCAACACATAAATCAATTCCCTATTAAATCTTATTAAATCCATCTGTGAGATATCTTGTTTGGAATGCCACCAATGAATCCCTTCACCATGTAACACACAGTCTCTTACAAGAATAAAAGACCTCAAATTATAAGTGGTAAATAAAAGCTCACAGGTGCATGGACCTTCCACCAATAATGGATCATCCACTGTAGGGAACCATGAGGCACTCCAGCAGGAGACTCAACTGTATATCTCTTTTGCTCCAATAATGACAGCCCAGCAAAAGAAACAGATGACAGCCTCCAATAGTGTAAAACTGTTTAGTTTATTTCTGAAAAAACTGTGTATCTACTTACCATATATCCAGTATAATGCACATATCACAGCATTGTATAGTGCCACTAGTACCGGCTCCCTTTGGAACACAGTTGGGGGAATTTCTTTTGTGTTAAAGTGTCACTAAACGCACAGCAGTAAAATCAGTCTGTATATGCAGTAAAGCATGCTTGTTATACTCACTGTGGAACCTAAGGGGTTAATCCTCTGCATTGTGTAAAAAGGCTGTTTGATCCTCTCTTCTCTGATCCTCCCTTCCCCTTCCAGTGGCTGCTAAATATCTCCTGATAGAACAGATGCTCTGGGGCAGGCTGCACATGCTTAGTTTGGTATGTATTGCTGGAGAGGTTTTTTTTTTTTCTTGGGAGAGTGCATGTGATCAGCACAGGGCAAATAATCACTCTCCAAACAGAGGTCAAGGGTCCTGCATCCTCCTACAGAAGAATGAAAACTCATCCTACAAGATGTAACCAGTGCTTTGCTGGACACTGATAGAAGTCACAAGACTTTTCTAACTGCTGATGAGAAAAGGTATTTAGCAGTTTATATTTACTAAAATACGGTATTTTTCGCTCCATAAGACGCACCTGACCATAAGACGCACCTAGGTTTTAGAGGAGAAAAAGAAGAAAAAAAATATTCTGAACCAATGGACTGCAGACATAGTACAAGAGATGACCAGAGACTGTGGACACAAGACAGGGAATGACCAGAGACTGCGGACACAGTACAGGGGATGACCAGAGACTGCGGACACAGCACAGGAGATGACCAGAGACTGCGGACATAGTACAGGAGATGACCAGAGACTGCAGACGTAGTACAGGAGATGACCAGAGACTGCGGACATAGTACAGGAGATGACCAGAGACTGCAGACATAGTAGAGTAGATGACCAGAGACTGCGGAAATAGTACAGGAGATGACCAGAGACTGCGGACATAGTACAGGGAATGACCAGAGACTGCGGACATAGTACAGGAGATGACCAGAGACTGCAGATATAGTACAGGAGATGACCAGAGACTGCGGACACAGTACAGGGAATGACCAGAGACTGCAGACATAGTACAGGAGATGACCAGAGACTGCGGACACAGTACCGGAGATGACCAGAGACTGCGGACATAGTACAGGGAATGACCAGAGACTGTGGACATAGTACAGATGGCCAGAGACTGCAGACTGTGCAGAGGATGACCAGAGACTGCAGACAGTACAGGAGATGACCAGAGACTGCGGACCTTTGGGGAGGGAGAGCGGGTACCTGAACTTGACAGGTACCCGCTCCCACTTCCGCAGAGTTGTCCTTCCTTCTCCCCACGCTGGCTTCTGTGACAGCCGGGTGCCCACTGCTCATGCGCGAGAAGCGCTGCGCTTTGTGAATGGCCCGGAGCCTTCTGTCGTGTCCCAGAAGATGCTGGACCATTCACAAAGTGCAGCGCTTCTCGCGCATGCGCAGTGGGCACCCGGCTGTCACGGAAGCCGCCGCTGGAAGACTGTACAGCGCTGGAGCGAGGAACAGGTAAGGTCCTGCAGGAGAGAAGAGCTGAGCGGCCAGCCCAATATTCTGACATGGTGGCGGCAGAAATACTGGACCGGCCGCTTTATATTCGCTCCATAAGACGCACTAACATTTTCCTCCCTTTTTTGGGGGGAAAAAGTGCGTCTTATGGAGCGAAAAATACGGTAATTGCATTTCCATGTTCCGTGTACTGTCGTAGACTAGATATAGTGAATGCAGTTTTCTGGGTTTAGAAACAGTTTAACCAACATTCAACTAAGGAACAACCCAGTTGCCTTCCTACTTTACCTTACACCACTGCCACTAAAATGCAATTTAAAAAAACCTACTAAATGCAGCAAAACCATGCATTCCACTCTACTGGAAATTGACAAATCATTTACCAATTAGTCTCTGGTTAAATAAAATAAATGAAAAAAAGAGGATCTAATGGTGGCATATAATCAAGCAGATGAACAATTTTGTAAAACTTGGTTTTTCATTAACATCCAAATTTCGCTCTTTACCAGAGAACTGGTATACATCTTCATCCAAGCATGCTGTGCCTCACCTATCTGTGCTTTTCCTCCCTCGTTCCTTTCCCACCCACCCCACTTGTTTTTCCCTACCTTTACCTCTCCACTCTTCTTTTAATCTTACCTTTTCTTACTTTTCTTATTCCTATTTCAACCTCCTGACCACCCTTACTCTCACCTCGTTTACCAGCCTGGTAATTAGGTCCCAATGTCCCATTCATCATTACACCTCCAGATAACCTGCTTAAATGAGAAGACAATACCAGGCAGACTCTCTGATGTAAACCCCTGACCTAGCTTCTTTGGGGATATAGCAGCCTGGTTTATTCCTGGGATGTTAGTTGCTTTTAAGAAAAGTTGTTTGTTTTGCATCACAAAAGGACTTTAATACTTGAAATGTCTGCATTGGACACTTGACTCTTGTGTACAACACTTTCACATATGTATAGCTTGATAAATGTCCCAAGAATGTTCTAGTTCTCTGTACTCCTCTATACTTTGTACATTTACTTGAAAATAAAAAAGCAAAGAATTAAAAAGAAAATTTTGTGCAAATCAATATTCCTATTAGGCAACATAAGGGGATGTATAGCTGGGCATATGCACAAAGCCATATATTCCACATGCCAAAACAGAATCTTCGAGGAGTTGTGAGCTGGCCTAGTGATGGGGTGTGTTTCCACTTAAGATGTTCTCCATGGCAGCTTATTTGTATGTAATGTGATTGATGTCACTTTCCCATTTACCCATTAACCTCTTTCCCTAACAGGGTGGATTTTAGTATATTACATATGATGAAAGACTGGAGAAAACGTCATAAAGTTTATATCAGTATGGCTTTCTAGTATAACACGCACACATATGTGAGTTACTCTATGTAAAATTCCTAACACACAGTCATTCTTTGTTTAAAAGATTTAGCAAATTTGCTTTTGCTTCCTTTTAAGATTGTGTTTTGCAGATGTCAATGTCTCTTAAACCTCTGGTATGGCATATCTGCTAAAAATATGACTGTTGCTATTTTTAAATTTGCCTAAATCCAAAACCAAAAATGTCAAATATAGTGGCTTATCAATCATTAGATGTGGTGGCTTTTTAGGCTTTTTCCCCTCTGTTTTCACCCGATGATCTTACCAGTAACACAGTAGAGTGCCTCTACTCTGGATGAAGGAGCACAGTGGGCACCTTTGGACAGCCGCACTGTCAGTCTGGGGTGTGGGGGAGTGTTGGGTGCACTAGCAGATTGAGATACACTAATAAATTGAAGCTGAACTCCAGATAATACTTTATATGCAGTTACAGCAACATTTTTTCCTTTTGGGATAAAGGTTTTGTATAAATAAATAAATAAAAGCTGATCATTTTAAGCATCCCTGCCAGTGTTAAATGGTCTGTTTCATCCCTATAACTGCAAGAGAGCTTTTCTCTTGAAAAATAACACACTTACTGGCTAGATGACCAGATGAAAATAAAAGAAAGAACGCCTAAAAAGAAATCTAATGCAGCCAACACATCTAAAGACTTAGGAAGCTGCAATGTAATATATCCTTGCTTTTGAGTTTATTAATGCCATAAAATACTTTTAAATTCTTCTTATTAATGCAAAGTACTATTATGGCCATTCATAAAACTATACATGAAACAGATGTGCAAAGCAAATCAAAGGACATAGATCACAACCATGTTTGTGTGTGTATATATATATATATATATATATATATATATATATATATATCTGACCATAAATCACCAGCGCCAAAAAATATAAAAATACATAGAATTATAAAAACAAAATAAAAATACTGCTGCACATAAATGTAACTTACACCAAAAATTATAACATCACAAACAGCGCAAAATAATTTGTTCAAGTGCTAAATTAATATGTAAAAAATATTAAATTCAATATAAAATATAGTCCCACTCCAACATATGTGAAGAAAAATATGACAAGTGAAAAAATAAAAAATGAAAAAAATCCTTAACTATTCAGAAAGTCCTTATTCCAAAGTGTGCTTCCACCAGAAATTAGTGCTCAAACCAATATATACCGCACTCACCAGATTCTGGTGAAATAAACGCCTAGACCCTTATGATATGCCTCCAGAACTCCACTCCACCACAAGAAAGCTTTCCTCCAATTTCCAAAACCACCAGGTTCCCACTTTCCAGAGAAACTCAAAGTAATGTAGGAGAGATAAAATAACATAGCGTAATACTGCAACACCCGGCTATATCAGACATCTAAACACCAGGCCACTCACATTATATAAGATATAAACCAGCATATTTATTGAATCCACAAATGTCATAAACTTCAGGGTGGTTTTTAGAAATCCCACAATCAGTAGCAGATGACAATGTGAATGTTCTCCCATACACAAGATGGCCACCTGGAACGCAATGCACCGGCATGCGTTCCACTCACTGGAAGTGACGTAGGATGGAGGAACCGGAAGTGCGTCAACGCGTTTCGCCCCTCCCACAGGGCGTTTTGGAGTGGGACTATATTTTATATTGAATTTAATATTTTTTACATATTGATTTAGCACTTTAACAAATTATTTTGCGCTGTTTGTGATGTTATAATATATATATATATATATATATATATATATATACACCATCACATGTAAAGGTATCCCAAAGAAAAAAGGTGATACTAAATAAAACAAAATGCCAACAAACAAAACAACAGCACGCTTTTATCTCCAGGTCTCTCTTCACACTTTTCAGAATATCCTTGTGTGGCACATTAGCAGAACAGAAATGAAATGGGAGTGTAAATAGTATACCCCATAGGCAGGACCTCACTGCTCTAATTTATTTCCTTGCAATAAAACTCTCCTATAAAAATACTGCCCTGCCCACAAATTTTGTCTTACTGCTTCATCTGGAGATACAGAGTTGATGGCCTAGAACCCATTAATAACAATCCTGTCAATTGCATGATCGGTCTTTATTAATAGCTAACACATCGGTGGACAAATATAAGACAAAATAAATACTATCATTTAACAGTATAAAAATTAAGTTGTGCATATAAAAACAAAATATAGCAATTTAGATGCATAAGGAATAAAATACATGCATTCATCCCACTGGGGTTAGATCAGATTAGTTACCACATTTAATCTCTTTAGCTACAAGCAACTTGTCGGTGTCTCTTTGTAGGCCTGGAATTGCTGATTGACGGTTCTGGATGTAAAGCAGCAGAAAACAAATGAACAGATGCTGCAGGAGGTCTCCACTTGGCTAAATTAACCTGGAAATGCTCAATCTTGAGCACATTTGGGTACAGAGATCTCATAATAGACAAGGTAGCATCTGGGTAAGCAGTAGATTTGGAACTTTGTCTCCCCAGTATGCATAATTTGGAGCATGGGTCATCATGGGTTTAATAGACCCCAAATGTCCCTAGAGAAACTGCTACTGCCTCTGTTCTATCACATAGGGAGCTTATCAGCTCCCTTGTGTTAATAATTAAATTAATTTAAAAAAAATGAAAAGGTCCCTCCCCCTGGACATACACACAGACACACTGTTAGGACTAGAGGTTAAAGAAGAATCTTAGAGCTACCACTTAGGTTTAGCTGTAGAGTGGTGACCAGTAATCTTTTTAATGCATTCTCTACTAAAATGTAAAATATTAGGGGGCAATCTCTAATTTTTACAGGTAATAACAGCATCTATAATATATATATTATAGATGCTCTCTCTCTCTCTCTCTATCTATCTACATATATATATATATATATATATATATATATATATATATATATATATATAATATAATATAATAAGGATTCAGTTCCTAAAATAAAGTCTTCTATCCTTTCATCTCTTTTGTCAACCACATTGCATCCCCTGTAATTAAGCTTTCATTGTCAGAGTCATTACCGGGCTTGTACCTGGAACAAGTGTATTTCTTAGATATGGCTTGTAAAATCTACAGTCAAGGTTCAGTTGCTTTATAGATTGTTATATTGTCATGGATCATATATTATGGCATGCTACTGGCTGCAGGTGCCCAGCAGCAGAAACAAATATTGGACATTAAAGTATAATAACCAATGTGCATCTTATCGTCCAATTTCCTTATTAAATGTTGATGCCAAATCTTCACCAAGATACTAGCAATGTGTCTCTCTAAGGTGATTGAGGATTTGATTGATGTGGGCCAAACTGGGTTCATGCAGGGCAAGGCACTGATATTAATATCAGACGCTTGTTCCTATTCTATCTATATCCCTTGATAATGTGGGCACCAGGGTCACCGTCTTGTTGGACGCCAAATAGGTGTTTGACTCAGTTGAATGGATATACTTTTGGGAGGTTCTCTGCTGCTTTGGGTTGGGACCAAAATTTTTACATTGGCTCCAAATGCTGTACTGTGCCCTTAGAGCGTGGGTCGGCACCAATGACTATCTCTCCGCTTCTTTTCCTCTGTATTGTGGCAGGAGTCAAGGCTGTCCACTCTCTTCTTGTCCGTTTGCTCTAGCCTTGGAGTCCCTGGCTATTTTAGTTCGGGGTTTCCTGAGATGATGCCTTATTGTATCTCAGTGATGCAGGTCCGTCCCTATTGGCTGCCCTGTGTATTTTTGACACCTTCGGAGGTGGATTTTGAAGATGAAGAGGCACAGTTTTCATTATTTATGAAGAATAATGCACACTTTGAGACACTAACTATACGGACTTGATCATTATATATTCAGGTTGTGCACACTGTTCATTGTGCTACCGGTTTGAGAATTTGTTTTCTGGTTATTTTTTTGTTAATTTGATTATAAGGAATTTTTGGTTAATTTGATTATAAGGTAAAGGTGGCAGCAGGTAAAAAAAACACTATTTTGAGACACACCTAAATGTTTCCTGAGTGTAGAGTATTGTTTTTATGTTATTAAAGTAAAATATTTCCAAAGTTAGTCACATTGCAAAATATACAAATACTTGCTTATTTCCAGCACATCTGAAATATTAAACACACAATACAGTTTAAATTTATTACATTTTCTAATGGCATTATTCTCTATGACATGACAGTTTTGAAGACTAAAACTATGGCAAAAATGACCTATGACTACAGACATCTAGATTGAAATTGCTTTTATAATGACCAGTAGGTAAGCCCCAGCAATCTGTAATTAACTACTTACAGTGGCAGCATTATACAGTCTTGCCTGATAAGGGAACATTGTGGTTGCCCCTGATAATCTAGAAATTGCCATTGAAGGGAGATGGTACAATTAGTTTCTACATTTACAGTCAATCTTGAGGAATTTTATTCACATGGCTCACCTGACCAAATATTGACTGCATAATTTAGGTCTTAGTACATATGTTTGCATCATATCCACCTTGAGGAGGTGACAATGGAGTAATTTCGACCAGCTGTAAAAAGAAAATAACTTACGGCAAGGAATGCTGACTACCTGCTGCATTGTGCAGGATAGTAGTATCTAATAGCTGGTGTCACAATGTGCCAACTTTTGAAGACCTGATCAATCAACATTACAAATGAACATAAACTGACTTATTGTTTATGATCAAGCAACACTTGCTGTGTCAGTTATGATGACATCAGTCTACTGCTCATTGTAACTATCATCCATTTTGCATGCTAAAAGTCATGTAAGACAAGGGAACTATATTGCAAAATTCCTTAGAGGTTTTGTTGTCTGGTACACTGACAGGTCTTGTCCTTTTTGGTTCATTATCTACAGCTCCTCTCTGCCTTTACATTCTTACAATTCTCTATTCAGTGAAAGCAGGAACCCCTAAGGGGCTGACAGTGCTGCTTCCACTAATGATGTTCATGCATTGTGCTTCTTTCCACCCTGAGCTTGTACAGTTATTAGTCACCTCCAGCGGAGTCTGCTCAGGTGAATTATTTAATCTGGGTTCCTTGAGTTTATTTCCCAAGAACATTACATTCCAGTTAATATTTTCAAAATACTGACAGGGGAATTTGAATGATCTTCTACAATTAAGGCAAATATTGTTGCTTAGGAAACTGACTATGTAGATTTCTGTAAGACATCGTATTCAACTTGCCTTTTTAAATTTACCTATTTGGAAAAGTAGCTTTCGTTTGGCATATTTTGGACTGAAAAATATTGTGTAGCCAGAGAAGAGATAAAAAGTGCACTGCAAAAGTGTTGAGTATATTTAAAGTGTATCTAAAGCAAAAACTTTTGTTTTAGTTTTGGTTAGAGCAGGTTTGAAACCCCTGTCAGTTTTTTTTGCTGGTTCTGTGCCACTGGGAAGATTTCCTTTCACTAACTGCTTCATAGCCAAATAAGGAAGTCAGATGAAATCTACCCAAAGTGTGGGAAATCCTCCCCAAGACCCTGTTCACACTTGGATGATTTGAAGCATGTTTTCCAAAGCGCTCAACATCAAAATTCCTATTATCTACGTTCCTGCAGATGGCTGGTCAGTACTGATGGGTGCTTCAGTGACTACAGGCTGGGAACCAAAGACACTCAATGCGAAGGAATGTCACCAGCACACCAAAAATTCCTCAAAACTGGTCCAAAGCATTATTTCGTGGTCACATGATACACCAAAAGGCAATGTTTCGGTGTGCTGGTGACATTCCTTTGCATTGGGTGTCATTGGTTCCCAGCCTGTTGTCACTGCAGATTTGAGGAAACCTTGGTGTACTGGTGACATTCATTTGCATAAGCAAGCACAGAGGGTGTATCTCCTTAGCTCAGGACTCAGAAGTAATACAAATCTGGCAAAGGTTTTAACTCTTCCTTTTTCTATCCAAAATGAACAATAGCCTTTGGCTTTGGATATACTTTAGTAATGATAAAGATATGTTGTAAGGAATGTAACCACCAGAATTTTTTGTAGGGGTTGGATTCTTAGCTGCCGATAGCATGAGGTTTGTTTTTTCTTTTTTCAAATACATAGGGGCTTTTAAAACTTCAAGGCCTTTAACCAGTCTCTAATTTTAACATGACAAGTACTTATATTACTAAGCTGTGGATGTTGAAAGCATTCCAGCTTTCCGTTATAGGAGAATCAAGTCTCAGCCACTTGTGGTTGTACATATGTGTATGTGTCCAATTTAACATTTGTGGCAAAATAGGCTACACATCTTTTCAAATGATATCTAAACATGTCAATAAATGTATAGGTCATAATTCTGGCAATTTCAAGCTCTGCAGATAACGTTAAAAATAGGCTATATCTCACCTAAATCTTTTGTATTAAAGTAGAAGTCCAGTTGAATCTTAAATAAACCTAAACCTGCTCCCACCCCCATTCTAATCCTATTCTAACTACCCTGTAGAGGGAGGATGTGACTGGAGTCACTTTGGGTGGGGGGCCCATGGAACCCAGCTCACTTTGGAGAGGTGGGGAGACCCCTGTCTCAGCTCCCCATATCCCTCTTATGTGTAAATCACCCTGTGCTTGTTAGGGGAACAAGGTGATCTGTCCTAATATTGTGTGGGCTTTGTCTCAGACTGTTTAGGAGATAGGTGGGGGTTGTTGATTGTTTAATGTCATGTGGCAGCATCCCATTGATCTATTGTCTGTCTGGCTTGGGAGAAAAGTATTATGGGATGTATGCGTTTATGTGTATTAGCTTAGTGAGGGGGTGTCTCCAGCAGCTCTCCCTCCTGATGGGACTGTCTGCTGGTGTGAAGTTTGAATACCTGTGTGTCTCTTGTTACTAAATGTAGATTGCCCCGCCCTGTGTCATTATGCAGGGAGGGGGGATTGTCACCTGAGTGTATATATCTTGTATCTGTGTTCAAATAAAGTAGTCTACCTCCTGGTTTACTTCAAGACTGGTGTCGTCTAGTCTTGTATGGTCGGCTGTGGTGTCTGTTGTCGGTGTTCGGACGGTGAAGCAGTATTCTAATGGAAGTACTCAAGCACAGTCTGGATCAGTTCCGTTACAAAGGATGTCTATACTTACCTACGCTGAGGGCGATCCAGTCTGGTCATATGCTTTGTTCCCAGTGCTGGCTTCAGTGTAGAGGAGTGACAGCCAACAAGGGATGTCCCATAGCAAGCCTATGGATGCCGTTGTCGACAATCTCTCCTCTTCACTGAAGCCAGATGCTAAAGAGATCAGGTGTCTGGACTGGAACGCCCTCAGAATAGGTAAGTATAGACATGTATCCTTTATAGGATAGTTAAAATAGGCTTAGATCGGGGAAGCACTTTTAAGTATAGTTAGGATTTGACTGGACTTCTGCTAAGCTAGATAAACTATGGCCAGTTTTTAGCCTTATCTGCAGAGCTGCATACTGCCAGAATAATGAACTGTACATTTATTTATATGTTTAGATATCATTTGAGCAGATGCATTCACATGAATCTACCTCTAGTGATGAGTGACTAGGGGAAATGACTGTCACGTTATAGGAATGGAATGTTTGCTCAATAACTACTTTTTAGTGGCAGGAGGGGTAATTTGCAATCAAGCTGCAATCTTATAGAAAATGGGTCCCATCAAAGTGTTATTAAACACATTAAGATTACATTCACATGACTGTAAAAAGGTTTACTTATCATTTAGGGAAGGCTTTTCTGGAACAAATACTCCTGTGTAAATGATCAGAGAAATGCTTTCTTTTAGATATGTTTTTTAAATACGTAAACTTGTATTTCTATACCCACTGTTTTTTTCAATATGCATGCATTTTATGTTTTTGGTATATATGTATACATGCATGTGTTTACATTTGTAAGCATGTAAAAACACATGTCCTCAGATTCAAAATGTTTTATTTTTTGGTTATAGATATGGCTGCAAAATATGCTTTCAAATGCATTTTTTGCAGCCATGTGATTGTATAACACTCTCCTATATTTTTAAAATATAAAGTGTTCATCTTTTCAGAAAAAAATGAAAAGGTGAACTTCCACGTAACAACCTCCCCACCTCCCGGACCTCAATGAACTTGCCTCCGTGCGTGATTAGCTGTCAATGCCCAAGCAGCCAGGGTAGGGGTCTGTGGATTTAATATTCTCTTTCTTCTCCCTCTTCACTCTGCAGGACTAACTGGAATGGCCCAGAGCACTTCTGATTGATCAGCACCAGCACAGGCTGGATCTGTCAGAAGCACTCCGATCCATCCCTGAAGCCCTACAGAATGAAAAAGGAGAAGAGCAAGGATGTTAAATCTCTGGACAACTAAACCTGCTGCGCGGCCACTGACAATGCATCACCTGCAGGAGGTAAGTATTACCAGAGACCAGGGTGGTTGGGAACAGGGTGTAGGGTGGTAGTTTACCTGTTAATTTTTTCTGAACAATGTGAGATAACACTTTAAATATGACAATAAAATCAATCCAGGGTAGATCACATGGAAATGATTTGTATAAGTACCTCTTTTCTCTCTAATGCCGCTGTCACGTGACGCTGTATTGAGGTCATGTGGTATTTAAAAAAAAACAAGCACATTCCAGTTGTATATAAAGCCACCCAATAAACAATATTAAACACATTATTATCTATAAGAACTCTTCAGATGCAATTACATTTTTATTTATGATTCTATGATAGTTGGAGGCTTACAGATTGTTAGCCCCTTCTGAGACTGAACTGGCAGCAAGGTTCCTTGTAGGAGCTGCTGCCAATTATAATCTGGGAGCCTCTTAGTGTAGAGACAGGTTCCTTTCCTTCAATCATCTACCCAGCTCCACCCTGCAATCAGCGTCAGATTATTATGTTGGCGGTTAGCTAAAGGCAATTGGTGGAGCATTTGAGCTGTGCACTGCGAGTGGCAATGCAGCAAACAGAGGATGAGCTCCTATTGCATTGGCACTGAAGAGGGGGCTCCATTGTAATAGCAGGATCAACCATTTATTAATAACAAATGAAAATAGGCATCCATGAAAACTTCAGCAGAGAGATAAAGGACATCATTTGTTATTATAAAGCACAAAAAGAGCTTGTGGATTTAACATCACTTTAAATGTGTCACTACCTTTTGTTTGCTCTGCCTTGCTGTGCCGCAAAGTTGACAAATGATCCTCAGTGTTATCGGCCTGTTTACACTCTGCACCTTGAATTTGCAACATGGAGCCCTACATTTCCATCAAAAACTGAAGCAGAGAAGCCATTAATGCTGATACAGATCAGAGTTGTTGTGGAGCACTTTTCAGAAATGAAATATCCTTGAAATGTGAATGGATGAAACCGTACTGAAAGCACTAAATCATTTTACCACTTGGCTGCAGAGGCTGCTTGAGTTTACGCCCAATTCATTGTACAGTAGCCAGAAAGTGTAGGTCAAAATATTTTATGGTGTTTGAGCGTAATTTGCTGCAGACTTATCTGTACAGTAATAACTAATAGTTTGGCAAAGGCTTCTGCTAGGATACTAATGGATTATTGTTAACAATGTCCTTCTGAGGTGTTAAAAGATAATTGTCTATAGATAAATACTTGTGTTTTAAACCCTTCTAAGTATATAAACATATTGTATAAAGTGGTTGTCACTTGTTTTTCATAAATTTTACTGAAGCTACAAAAAATGGTTTAAAAAATGAGTGCATAAATTTCTACATGTGAAAAGTAAAGGAATACTGCTGCGCTTATGAATATAAAAAACTTAATGTGAAATACCCGTGCAATGCAGCAGTCCTAATTGTGAACTTATCAACACAAAATTAATAATAAATACCATGTGGACCACGCATAAATTGTGTAAGCAATAAAAAATAGATGACACTCAAAAATAATCAATAATGATAAGTAATAAACAATAAACATCAAACTAAACTGGTTGTATTAGGTATGCAGTCCCATATGTGAAAATAGAGTGCAAGCGTGCTAAGTTCTTGATTGTGAACTCCGTATTAAAGTGACAAGTGCTCCACTGTGCTCAGACCGGTGCCCCACATGGATTTGCACTCACCGTCATCCCATGACCACCTATCTCTAGGATGGTCACTAGCGCTTTTATTGGGACTATCCCAATGTACAACTTGATGTTGGTGACCGATGTTCTTCCACAGCATTGCTAATAGTAACCAATATATCTTCCCATGGATTAAATAGCGTGGATGGTAACCAGTAATCCTTCTCAGATGCTAAATTAATCCCTGAAATCCCTCTCTATTTGCTGTAACAAATCACGATCTTCTTCCTATGTAGTAAGTCTAGACAAAGCAGTATCTTCCTCAAACATTATCTGCAGATTTCTCCTGTTCCACCAAAAAATGGAAAGTTAGAAAATAGTGTTTCAGGGAAAAAATGTTTTTTAACTCAGTTTAACTCCTAACAGAGGAGTTAAACTGGGTAAACTGGGGGGGGGGGGTTAGATGCACTAGCAGATTTGGATACACTAAATAAAATGAAGCCAAACTCCAGCTAACACTTTATAAGCAGTTATAGCAACAGTTTTGCTGCTTTTGGGATCAGGTTTTGCAAAAATAATAAAAGCTGACCATTGTAAGCATCCCTGTCAGTGTTAAATGGTTTGTATCAACCGTCTAACTGCCACTTTTGCAGGACAACTTGTTCTGTAGAAAAGAAGATATCTTCTCTGAAGCAAACACCCTTGCAGATCGCAACTGAAACTTGCCCACTTGCCTTTAGTAAATCAACTCCATTGCATCTATCTATATGAATCCACCATTTGATAGTATTAAGAAAGAGGAGATACATTTATTTTTACAAAAATTCAGTATTTTGTAACATTATATCTTCAGTTGATTGTTTTTACTGAAGAAGATACATAGCTGAAGCTGATTTAGTAAAAAAGGATTTATTTTCCAACATCTCTACCTTCTGAGATAAAACTTCAATAAACTAAAACTTAAGTCCTCAAAAAAACAATGCTGGCGGGTAGGCTTTTGTGGAAGAAGAGACTATTCGCCTGATTTACCAAAGGAGCTGAGAATCTTCACTCAAACAGTTATTATTATTAAAGGATTTATATAGCGCCAACAGTTTGCGCAGCGCTTTACAAAATAAAGGGAGACAATACAGCAACAATACAGTTCAATACAAGAGGGTTAGGAGGGCCCTGCTCCTTGGAGCTTGCAATCTAAGAGGAAGGGGCTTTTGGCACAAAAGGTAATAACTGTGGGGGATGGACTGGTAGAAGGAATAGAAGATTCCATTATTAGCTGAAGGCAGGATAGGCTTCCCTGAAGAGATAGGTTTTCAGAGATTGCCTAAAAGTGGGCAGAGTAAGCGATAGTCTGATAGAGGTAGAGAGTTCCAGAGGATGGAGGAGGCTCTGGAGAAGTCATGGAGACGAGCATGGGAGGAGAAAAGGGAGCTAGAGAGCAGGAGGTTGTACGAGGTGTGGAGAGTACGGTTTGGGTGATATTTGGAGACAAGATTGGTGATGTAATTTGGGGCAGAGTTATAAATGGTTTTATATGTTATTGTTAATATTTTGAATGTTATTCGTTGGGCAATGGGAAGCCAGTGGAGGGATTGGCAGAGAGGGATGGCAGATATGGAACGGTTAGTAAGATGGATGAGTCTGGCAGCAGCATTCATGATAGACTGAAGAGGGGATAGCCTGCGATGAGGTAGACCAATGAGGAGGGAGTTACAATAGTCAAGGCGAGATATAACAAGGGAGTGAATAAGTTGCTTAGTGGTTAAGAACGGGCGTATCTTGGAGATGTTGCGGAGGTGAAGTCTACAAGATTTGGACGGTTGTGCGAATATTAATTTCATTTACCCAGTCCTGTGACTTTTACTTTAATGAAGTTTTATCTCTGATGGTACAGATGTCAGAAAATATATCCTTTTGACAATTTTGTCATAAGCCAAGAGCAGGGACCGGCTGAGATTCGAACCGTCTATGGGCAGACTGATTCTTCCCAGTTTTATTGTTGTACAACCTGTGTACAACCAACATGTTGCATTTTTCATGCAATTATTGTCATGTTATGTTTTAGTTATGTTTGCTATAGCCACTAGCAATAATCACTGTGTTCTCCTGGCAAGGATGGCTCCATCCTCCCGGCCGGAGCAACATGGTAGCTCTGCAGGAGGGTTTCCCCTATCAGCACTGACTGTGTTGATGAGGAAATCGAGCGATTTTCTTTCTTGCAACCCATGGTTGCAGGAAAGATAATCGCATCATCTATGGCCTGCCTTGGTTTTTGAGGCAAAGAAGCCTGCTAATTTACAAATTAGATTTTTTTTTATAACATTATTGCTAGTCAGTGGAAGTCAGGCTATGTCAATCCGCCCCTAAAGATGGCAATTATGACATGCTTGGATCAAAAGAACAGAAACAGCTCCAATTGTAGATTAGTTTGGTTACCTTATTTATTTATTTACAGTGTTTATACAGCGCCAACAATTTATGCAGCACTTTACATACTTATATTGTACATTCACATCAGTCCCTAGCCTCAAGGAGCGTACAATCCAAGGTCTCTAACTCACATTCATACATACATATACTAGGGCCAATTTAGACAGGAGCCAATTAACCTACCAGCATGACTTTGGAATGTGTGAAGTAACTGGAGCACCTGGAGGAAACCCACGTAGGCACAGAAAGAACATGCAAACTCCAGGCAGGCAGTGTTGTGGTTGGGATTTGAACTGATGAGTCCTACTGTTGCTAGATGGAAGTGCTAATTGCTTAGCCTTTGTTTTTTGTTCTTTTAAAACTGAAGTTCTTTTTTTTAAAATCCAGTATTGAACAGTAATGAAAAAAGAAACGGCCACAGTATTATGTATATATTAGTTTTTTGTTATTGTAATTATCCTTCACATAACTGCTGTGTAATAAAATGTGATTACATTCTTCCCAGTTACTACCCATTCTGGCATAGATTCCTCTGGCTCGTTCAATATATGAAGTCATATGTAGTTAGCTGCCGGATTTACACTTAATCAGCACTTAAAGAAATCAGACGCCATGCCTGTCTGCTTTCGTGTCCTTGTGCATTATCATCTCTGTGACACTCTTTATCAGTTTTGCCCTTATCTCTCAATCCTTCTTCACATACAAATGTGGATTAGAACATTGTGTAGACTTGCTGACTGGGAAGTTTTAAGTTCCATGTTGCTTCCATAAATGGCTTACGAAAACAAATTAGATGTATGTACAACATGTTCATGAACAAGGTTTGCTAAGCCGTGGTGTGCCTCTGTCTGCTCCTACTTCATTGTGTGATCATCTCTGACCAATGGGATGGCTATTGCTTCTCAAAACACACTATTGATGGCAAAGCTATGCTCACAGAATAACCATAATATTGCTCCTATTGCCTGCAATATGCTAGTTCAGCACGTGTTTACAATTCATTTAGTGTTGCAAATGAGCAAGAGATGAGAGCTATAAAAAGACTACATATTTGTTGGCGGAATAAACCACTCAAGTTTTGGGTGGATGTTTCTTATCTAAGTCACCCTTTGCCTTCCTTTATTCCTGTTGAAGGACAAGCTTTTTCTTGCTAGAGTAGTACCCCAGGCCTCAGCCTTGGCAAAACTAAGGAAAATACTTGGTTTTCTGTTGTGTAAAATATATGCATAGAATCTTGTGGTGAGTTTCAGACTGTAGATGCAGTATATAGAAATGAACATTTCTTTGTAAAAAAAAAAATAGATTTGTACAAACACTTTTGAGTACATTCTATAAAACTGTTCATAGATTTTGTTATCATGTCTATAATATGTAGTCACCTAATACAAGCATATAAAAAGTCATATATATGAGCATATAATTTCTGTAAATGTTCATTAAAAGATTTTCAGAAGTCTTTACAAATTGGTTTCTTTATTCTCTAAAATCTCATCATACTTTATACAGCTGTTGATCTGTAATAGTTTAGGACAGGGGTCTCCAAACTTTCTAAACAAAGGGCCAGCTTACTGTCCTTCAAATTGTAGGTGGGCCGGACTGTGACCAGTGGGAGAAGAAAATGCCCTAGTGTTAGTGGAAGTAAACAATGCCCCATCATTGGTATTAGGGGCAGTAATAGTGTCCCATCATTGGTATCACTGAGAGGAATACTGCCCCATTATTGGCATCAATGGGAGGAATAGTTCCTCATCATTGGTATAAATGGGAGGAATCCTGCCCCATCATTGGTATCAATGGGAGGAATACTGCCCCATTGTTATCAATGGGAGGAATAGTGACCCATTATTGGTTTCAGTAGGAGGAATAATGCCCTATCATTGGTGTCAGTGGGAAGAATAGTGCCCCAAAGTTGGTGTCAGTGGGAGGAATAGTGCCCCATCATTGGTGTCAGTGGGAGGAATAGTGCCACATTGTTCATGTCAGTGGCAGGAATTATGCCTCAAGGACCGAACAAAAGCAAGCAAAGGGCCGCATCTGGCCCCTGGGCCACAGTTTGGAGACTACTGGTGTAAACTGATGATGAAGTTAAGGCAAAGCCTAGAGAAATTCTGAAGATTTGCGTGGCCTCGAGGGCCGTATAAAAGCAAGCAAAGGGCTAGAGTTTGGAGACTACTGTTTTAGGTCAATATACAGACTGAATTCAAGCTTTATTATTCTCCCTAATGCGTTGTCTGACATGCTTTCTAATAAAAGCCGGTGGGTGGAGCTGGAAACGTGAAAGCAAGAAATTTAAATAGAAGTAAAAAGTTCATGGGATATATGCTGTAGCTCTCTAAGTTATTAGTTCATAGATAACTGTATGGATTTCAAAGAACTGAGAGTGGCCTTCAGCTCTATAAAACTCCCTTTTATGACTTTATCACAAGCCAGTTAAGTTAAAGAGATAATAGTGTTTTTTCATTTTTGCTCAGTGAGTTTGCTCACAATTTAGAATTCCAAATATTACTGCTTTTACATAAAAAACGTGCATAGCATTTTAAAATATAGAACAGTTCAGCAAAGTTTTCATAAACGTTTTTGCATTCTGTACTTTTCTTTTAGATATGCTCCTGCCTTGTTTTTTTTGGTGACTATTTACCTCTGCACTTGTAGTAAATCATCAGGTTTTGCCTCCTCTAAAACTTGAAATGTATTTAGCTTTATATTGATATTTTGTGTAAAATAAACAATAATCATCAACGGTTCAGTGAAAACACAAAAGTGCTAAATAAGGTGTGGTGAGAAGAAAATGTACAATTTTTATAGTCACAAGTCATTGCCATTAATTGATCTGTAAAACACTCATGGCGTCTTAGTACTATAATTTAGACTTAAAGCAGTATTAAGCCCAAAAACAAATAATTATTAAATAACAGCTTACCAATTATTAGATTTGATGGCTGCATTAATTTTCTTTTTTTGTTCCTTTATTTTCACCTGGTGATCTGGCCAGTAAGGTTGGCCATAGATGGATAATTGTTTTCGATCAGCCAGCAGGTTGATTGGAAAAAATAAAATGGGTTTCCCCTTTCCACGCCAGCAAGGTGGTTGGAGGAATCCTCCCTGTTTACTTCTTCATCAAGAATGCAGATACCCTAAGACAGGAAATGTGTTACTGGCTGACTCACCGGGTGAAATACAGGAAAAAAAAAATGCAGCGTCCACAGTTAAGGATTGCTGATCTGCACTATATTACATTTTTCTTTTTGGGTTTAATGCTGCTTTAATTCCCTGCAAAGGCCTGAACAGGAAAATGAATGATAGCAAACATACCATTTTTCTGTGTACTTTTGTGAGTTGCCGTTGCCCAACATTTTCCTAGAATTTTCACTTAGTAAAAATCTTCTCCGTAGCTTTAACTCTTAAGCCTATGTACAACAATACACAAGGGTTGGATGCCAAACACCAGATCTACACGTTCTATTATTTATATCGAGCAGGAAACCACAAACTGGCAGTGTAATGGTTTCCAAAATCAATGGCAAGTCTTCGTGACTTATAGTATAGCACTCTTCTAAGAAAAAATCCAATACTTCAAATTGTTGGATGTAATATAAACATCGCCTCTGAGTGTTCAGCACTAGTGAACAACATCATATCCATCTGTTGCTGTGTTTAGAAAGCCTCATTGAAAATCACTGACCTGGATGTGAGATGAAGAGACAAGAATAAAAATGACTTTTATCACCTTGCTCAGCATGTGCTTTGTGTTTAAAAGACAATTTGCCCACTGGGGGTATTGCTGAAACATCTGGCAAACAACTTTGAGGCTCATTTTTAATTCTACTTAGAATATTTAGATTTGCAGAATATCAGTTGCTAGGTTCAAAGGTACAAAGCAACTGGGAAGAGGCATGCTATAAGAATGTGTACTAAGGAAAAGTTAACTCTCAGTGATGGCAGACGAAAAGATGGGACAGATAAAAGACATCAATGGTGCACTATTGCTAGGAAAAAGGTCATTAAAAGACCATAAAGTGTAAAGTCTATACTTTGGGTTCCCCATGCCTGTGTAAGTACTGACTGAACACATTGAATTAATGGAAGGTGGACAAAGAGTTGTAAGGAATAGAAAAGTAAGAATACAATTAAAATTAACAGTATATGTAAATATCTTTTGCGCTTATATGGAAGCCCTAAATAAAGCTGCTTTCACCCAACCTGACCCAATAGGCATGAAAACATCAACAAATATATAAAATGGTGAAGCGCTCTATAATAAACTACATAACACACACACTATAAAATAATAAATATGATCCACACACAGTGCTCAGATACAATCTGTATCCAATCGTGACCAACCGTGTACAATAGTGAAAAACAGGAGGTCCTGTTATATAAAGTAACATGTAACTTCTAAATAAATATAAACTATAAATGATAAAAAATATAAAAAAACAAATCACTTCCGGTGGGAGAGGAAGGAGCAGGAATCTTTTTTTGTTTCACTATTATGATCCTGAGTGGGGGTGAGCTATATTGCGGTACCTGTGCCAGGAGGGAGCTGGTACATAAAGGAGCTTGTGTGGCGTTCATGTTCTGTGACCAGTTTACATCCAGTAGGATCGGGAGGTGATCCTGAAAAGCGTGCTGGCCCTTAGTGGTCACGGTTTGGAGGTGAGGGGCCATTTCGGCCATTTCTGAGGAGTTTGTACACCAGAGTGAAGATCACTGATTTTTCACGGCATCACTTGCATGAATTATATGAAGATCACAATTATAATTATATGTTGTTTGGACATTATATATATTATATATATTTTTTTATATATTTTTTTGTTCATGTTGATAAGGATTTATACACGTCTAAGGGGGTTTATTTGTGTCACTTAACACTGTATTATTTGTCTCCATAAAGGGATTCACTTGACACACTATTTGTGTAGTCCCACGATTGGGACAGGAGGGGGATTTTTTTATAATTTATAGTTTATATTTATTTAGAAGTCACATGTTACTTTATATAACAGGACCTCCTGTTTTTCACTATTGTACACGGTTTGTCACGATTGGATACAGATTGTATCTGAGCACTGTGTGTGGATCATATTTATTATTTTATAGTGTGTGTGTTATGTAGTTTATTATAGAGCGCTTCACCATTTTATATATTTTTTGATGAATACAATTAAAGTATATTTCTACTGTTTGTGTCACATTATAAAACACCCCCCCAACCCAAAAAACACACGCACACACACACTTATGTTTGTTATTTGTTCCCATTTACGCAGTATATCTTAAATTTTTTTTTCTTGATGTCATACCTTTTTTTAACTATTTGCTTTGAGTAGTATTATACATATTACACTAGAGGCAACTTCTGTTTGCTTTAAATAGATGGCCCCAAAACCATAAAAAAAGGTAACTATCAAGGTCTCCACACCTCCATAGTTCACATGAATTTATATAAACATTATAACCAACTTCCGATGCAGAGTACTGTGAAAAAGTTTTAAGCAGGTGTGAAAAAATGCTGTAAATGAAGGATGCGTTCAGAAATAGAAATGTTAATAGATCATTTACTTTCCTTTTAGTTAATTGATAAAAATAAACATAACAGAAATCCAAATCATATTAATATTTGGTGTGACCACCCTTTGGCTTCTAGGTACCCATAGTTCTTGTGCACACAGTTTTTGAAGGAACTCAGCAGGTAGGTTGTTTCAAACATCTTGGAGAACTAGCCACAGCTCTTGTGTTGATGTAAGCTGCCTCAAATCTTTCATTCTCTTCATGTAATCCCAGAAAGACTCAATGAATTTGAGATCAGGGCTCTGTGGGGGCCAAACCACCAATTCCTGGATTCCTTGTTCTTCTTTTTTTATGACATTTAAGAAAAGGAATACAACACAAACCCTCAGCAGAAAAACATTGCACAGATCAAATTACTCAGGAAGAACAGAGCTTCAGGCCCGTTAGGTGTGCATGTTAGAAGGCATCTGTTGGCTTATACATTCTTTGTTCTTCCTTATGATGATGATAGTTCTTAATGACATTGGCTGTATGCTTGGGATGATTGTCCTGCTGCAGAATAAATTTGGGGCCAATCAAACGTGATGGTATGGCATGATGGATAAGTATCTGCCTGTATATCTCAGCATCGAAGACACCATTGATCCTGACCAAATTTCCAACTTAATTTGCAGAAATGCAGCCCCAAACTTGCAAGGAACCTCCACCATGCTTCACTGTGCCTGCAGACACTTATTATTGTACCGCTCTACAGCTCTTCGGCAAACAAACTGCCTCCTGCAACAGACTCATCAGTCCAGAGCACCTGCTACCATTTTTCTGCACCCCAGTTCCTAAATTTTCATGCATAATTGAGTTGTTTAGCCTTGTTTCCACATTGGAGGTATGGCTTTTTGGCCACAATTCTTCCATGAAGACGGCTTCTGGTCAGATCTTTATGGATAGTAGATGGGTGTACCTGGGTCCTACTGGTTTCTGCCAGTTCTTGCTAATGGCCCTGCTAGACATCTTTCGATGCCAAAGGGAAGTAAACATGATGTGTCTTTCATCTGCTGCATTAAATTTCCTTGGCCAACCACTACGTGATCTATGGTTCTCTACATTGCCCATTCAATGGTATCCTCAATGCTGAAAAATACAGGCAGATACTTATCCATCATGCCATACCATCAGGGAGGCATGTGATTGGCTCCAAATTTATTCTGCAGCAGAACAACAACCCCAAACATATAGCCAATGGCATTAAGCACTATCTTCAGGGTAAAGAAGAACAAGGAGTCCTGGAAGTGATGGTTTGGCCTCCACAGAACCCTGAACTCAACATCATCGAGACTGTCTGGGATTACAGCGAAAGAAGGATTTGAGGCAGCCTACATCCACAGATCTGTGGTAAGTTCTCCAAGATGATTGGAACAACCTACCTGCCGAGTTACTTCAAAAACTGTGTGCACAATCACTGTGTTTACCTAGAAGAATTGATGCTGGTTTGAAGCCAAAGGGTAGCCACACCAAATATTGATTTTATTTAGATTTTTCTTCTGTTCGCTCACTTTGCATTTTGTAATTGATTAAAAAAAAAAAATAAAATATATATTTTTGAAAGCATTTTTACTTTACAGTATTTGTTCATACCTGCCTAAAACTTTTGCCCTATACTGTATACATAAAACAAACCATTCGTTTCTAGAAATTGTACATTAATTGTACATTTAAATTGAACATTTAAAAGTGCATGAATGGCAGTTTAGGTATGTATCGTAGTAGCGCAGATGGACCTCGACTTTGTTTCAGACCCACAGCACCATTTATATACAAAAGTACTTAGGACTCCTAAGTGGTGCATGGGGCATAGCCCTTACTCGCTGTAGGTAGTGTCCCAAAATGCATGTGTGTAAGGTAGGCAAGTCTGAAATCCCACCGCACATCAATTACCGTGTTGAGGACAATCGGGTCATCAGAATTTGCTGTAGTATATGTACTGCTGCTAGATTCCACAAACAAAAGCATTCTGTACCATTTCTTTCACAGAACCACACAAAGTTTGAATGACAGATCAAATCCTTGAAGGTGTTATCATGTGACATTAAATGATCCATTTTCTTAGCCTGCTTAATGAGCTTTACACCTCCCACTGACATTTTGAGGGTTATGAACCTTTCGTACATTAGTAAAAATCCCTGTGCATGACAGCTTATTTTTTTTGGGCTATATTTTTACATCATAGTCTACGCTTTACTAAATCGCATTACTAAATCACTACTTGAGGGTTCACAAGTGCTGGGTGCAAAAACATCTACAAGCTCATGTGAACCCATAGGAGAAGTGTGCCAATTATCTTCATAGCAATTTCTCCCTGCTTGTATGCTTTTTCTTTTTCGTAAATCAGTTCTTAGAAGCTACAGACAACCAAGATGAATCTTTCTCAGACTGATAAATTGCCTGCACTGCAATGTCTATTATTAATAAGCATGAAATGGAAAAGTATAAGTTTTCTACTGTTCTCAGTGCCATTCCCAGAAGATTGCAGATTTGCTTGTTTGTTCTGTGTTGGGTGAATTATGTAATAATAAATAACTTTCTTGGCAAAAGTGTACTAATAAGTTTACTGCATGATTGGGTGCAATAGATAAGAAAAACAAGAGAGCGTATTACACTACTTTGTCTTTTCTCCAAATGTCTTGGTTTCCATACCAGTAATTTAGATGTATTTGCTTTTCTGAGACATTTTAATTTAAAGTGTAAAAATAAAAAAATACCAAATATTATAGAGTCTGTCAATATAATTAACACAGTTTTTGCTTGAGTACCCCCGTAACATAATTATATTACCTGTTGGTCCTGATAGTTGATCCATTATTTTCCTACTTTCTGTAATAGAGTGACAGCACTGTTTTTCTGCAGCAAAATTTTTCAGCCATGTTTTCACCCTGTAGACAGGGTAGTGTTTGACAGACATGTAGTTTTAAATGGAGTTTAAGTAAATGTCCCAAAAAACAAATTAAAATTCAACTTCACCACACTTAATACAAAGGATTTTATATCTTACATTTGATGGGATTTTTTGGGATTCACCACACTTGGGGTAGTTACAGCAATAGGGACCTTATGCACCGCTCTAATGTGAAAATAATAGTTGATTCCTGTGTACAGCTGCTGAAATCAATTAATGTCTATGGACATTTGTATGCAGCACTAGGGGCTTCTGGGCACCAAAATACACCAGTATGTTTAAGTCGTAGGGAGGAATGCACCCGTGTTCACAAACCCTTTTTGCCACTTTTGCTGGGCAACTTGTTGCCTGTTACGCAAAAAGCATCCACTGGACAGATTGCTAATTGATAAATTTGTGTTATGGGGGGTTCAGAAAAACAAAAATTGCTGTGTAGTGCTTTTAACAGTCCTTTTATTTTGCATATAGAAGTGCCGGCTCATGTATCAGATACGCGATCCAGCGCAGAGTGGCTGCCTTGCAGCAGTATATCTGCGTGGGGCAGTCTCCAACTGGTTAAAGGATATCCAAACCCAAAAACAAAAAATGTAATATTCACTGAGACCCAAACAAACACAGAGACCGCTCCAAGCTCCACTGGAATTAATCCAGTGAATTATTCCCCATTGTCTAAAAAATTAAAACTAAAGTAGCCAACCTATCTAAGGGTTGGTAAGTTGCAATATATTACATTTTTTAACCGTTAAAGAAGAAGGATGGAAGCACACACCGATTAGCTTCCCAGTTTCAAATGTAACTGAAAGGCTTTAGCTTTGCCTCCTCCAAAACCATGCCCCTCCAATGTGTCCCACCTTCTGATTTGGTTTGTGGGCAGGTGAAGTTTAGAGGGATATGGGTTGGGAGGAGGCAAAGCTGAAGGATGTGGCTTGGGAGAAGCTGAAGCCTTTCCGTCACATTTGAAAACTGGGCGGCTGTTCGGTGTGCACTTCCATCCTTCCTCTTTAACGGTTAGAAAATTATTACAGTTATAGAAAAAGTTATTATATTGCAACTTACCAGTCCTTAGATGGGTTGGCTGCCTTCGTTTTAATTTTTTAAGCTAAAAACTTTTCAGCAATTGCAGAAAATGTCCGTTGATCTTGCCAGAAATACAGATAAACTGAAAGCACAAACAATGTTCAAATATTTAGGAGGCTAGTATCACAACATGCCCCTAAATAGAACCATTATAATTTGAACAAATTCTCAAAGTATAGACTATATTCCCATAATCTGTACAGAAAACATATAAACCAATAATAAATAAATAAAAGTCCACAAGTGTAATTGTACTTAAATAAAGGTGACAGTCCTTTCAACTTCTTTATACTGTGACCCAAACCAAAAAAAGTGACTTAAATCTTCACCACGTGCAGGCAGGAGAAAGTAAAGATTGCTCACTCACCAGACCTTTTAACTCCAATTAAGGTGGTCAGATGCACTTTTTGGTCATATAGGAGACCATCCTCTCAGGAAATATCTCCCCTCCAGCAGCTCTCCATTTATGGCCATAAACTATGGAATAGGGACTCCCAACATGCCTCCAATACTTGTATGGTGTTCGATATGGACTAATCCTTACACAGATATAGTACCGGACCACTCAGATAAACCAGACAATTAAATATCCTTCTAAGTGCAGTATTTATTAAATGAGCATAAAAATGTAAAAACAAACAATCTTGCACTCACATGGAATGGTGCCTGTAAATCGGCAGCAGTATCTGCAGCCTGGGTAAATCAAAGATGGCCGACAAGCACTCCACGCCTCATTCTTACTAAGCCTGGACATTCCCGGACCCGGAAGTGACATATTGACGCTTCGACATACGTGTCGCCCAATGGCGTCTTCAGGAACTTACTTATATTACACCTTTACACTAACGTGGGCATCCACTAAATTAGGGGCAGCTTCATATTTTATATGTATATATATTTTTTTAAAACCAATAGACAAACATAAGATGCAGCGCTGAGAGATATCACATAAATTATTGTTAAGGTCTAGCTTAAAAAAAATATATATGTCCTTAGTAAATCCCATCAGGTGCAACGTGACAATGGTGATGAATGCAATATGAAGATAGTGACTTCCGTGGCTATCGTGGCTTATGGAGAATGAATGTACATTGCACTAACCAGATAGCACAAATGATTGTGCGTTGGAGTAAATAAGACCTACTCCACGGTGCTCAGGGTTTGGGAACTCTGTATAGGGATGAAGTCGTCAGGCAGGGATTAGCCACCAGGTGTCATCCATCCAGGACAGGTTACCACTCTCCAATATCACCACATCAAGCAGACCAGGTATAGCAGTATCCCCAAAGGCTGAGCAGTGAAGCGGCGAAGGGAGCAGAGGCTCATGTTTTGGCATCTTTAAGCCCCCTTCCCCTAAGGTGCTTTGTTGCATTGGATCCGTGATTTAATGTGGGATCCCCCTGGTGGCCAAGACCGATACTGCTGGATACTGCTATACCTGGTCTGCTTGATGTGGTGATATTGGAGAGTGGTAACCTGTCCTGGATGGATGACACCTGGTGGCTAATCCCTGCCTGATGACTTCATCCCTATACAGAGTTCCCAAATCCCGAGCACCGTGGAGTAGGTCTTATTTACTCCAACGCACAATCATTTGTGCTATCTGGTTAGTGCAATGTAAATTCATTCTATATAAGCCACGATAGCCACGGAAGTCACTATCTTCATATTGCATTCATCACCATTGTGGGAGAACGTGCACACTCTGTGCAGGTCATGTTGTGGTTGAAATTAGAACGATGATGACGAATGATCTTAGTGGCAGAAGTGATAACTACTAAACCATTGTGCTTACCCTTATTCGATTCTGTTGTATTTTGGGGTTTAAACACACAGCATATGTGTATTTGAAATGGCTTTTCTGGTTAATTTAATTTTCCTGCTCTCCAATTTCCATATAAAGCACCCCTTGTCTTTTAATACAGAACCTCTATTATAAGCGATACAGGCACTGTTTGGATTCAGCAAGTATCTGTACATCCAGCAGCACAGACAAACCCTGCCTTTCCAGACACTGTCATTCTCACTGCAGACAGAAGTGTCTAAACACCTTTTATGTGTAGCAAAATTACCATTCCCCTATGCCTCATGTACAGATTTATAGGCTTCTGGTTAACGAGTCATGTGATGCCACCAAATATGTTATTTCTTACCCCACAGACACTAAAAGATAAACAGATGTAGGATGAAATCCATAAATGTAGTTTATGGACAAATTAGTAATACTTGCACAATGGGAAATGTTGAAATTCCAAAGGAAGTAAAATGTAAACAGCACTGAATGTGACCCATGGACCACAAAACAAAAAGGTCTGATTTGACTTTGGTAAAAATAAAACAAAGAAAAATAGATCTGTTTTCAAACATTCAGATTATTTTTTTATGTGGATGGAAACAAGGAAAGTAAGAGTTGATTAGTTGCTTTGAGCAATATCACATTTTCTTGGTCAACCTTTTTTTTCTTAAAAGGAATGTATAACAAATACCAGATTAACATTTAGAAATGATCAATGCTATTGATAGTGTTAACTGCATACCTGAATTTGATTTGCCAAACTGGAATGTCCCTGAGCAGGTAGTAGTCCAACTGAAAGCTGCATCTCTGACAGCGCATAGCTGTCACTTTGGGTTTTCAAACCTCCCAACTGTTCTCCTCAAATTGGCCAGGGAGGAGACCCAGCATCCTTATGCCCTCTTAACATATTAATTTTTGGACACGGAGACCAGGATCTTTCCAGAATCCTTCCAAAAACACCATGTCAACCCTTTCTGTTCAGGCCTCTTACAATTACTCATGAGGACTTGCTCGGCCTGGCCAATAATATAGAGAGAACCTTTATAGTAACTGAAGGCTGAGGTGACTGCATCACTCTGCCCACCTAAAAGCCTCGTCTCTGACAGCTCATAGCTGTCACATTTGGTTTTCAAACCTCTCCTGGAATTGGCTGGTGAGGAGGCCCTGCATCTACCTGCTCAGTCTTAACAGGTAATAGTCCTTGGACATGGAGACCAGGATCTTTCAAACACTTTCTGTTCTGACCTCTTACAATACGGCTGAGGACTTGCTGGTCTCGGCCAATATTAGGATGCACGCTTGCTTGGATTGTTCCATATAGAGAACCTTTATCTACAGTAACTCAAGGCCCATTGATGTTTACTGGTCTTACTAAAACTGATGACTCTGTCGATGGATTATCGATCCTTTATGGTACTCTAGGAATGTGTAGCCATGCAGGTACAGTGGGGATCGAAAGTTTGGGCACCCCAGCTAAAAATTTGTATTAATGTGCATAAAGAAGCCAAGGAAAGATGGAAAAACCTCCAAAAGGCATCAAATTACAGATTAGACATTCTTATAATATGTCAACAAAAGTTAGATTTTATTTCCATCATTTACACTTTCAAAATAACAGAAAACAAAAAAATGGCGTCTGCAAAAGTTTGGGCACCCTGCAGAGTTAATATCTTGTACTGCCCCCTTTGGCAAGTATCACAGCTTGTAAACGCTTTTTGTAGCCAGCCAAGAGTCTTTCAATTCTTGTTTGAGGTATCTTTGCCCATTCTTCCTTACAAAAGTCTTCCAGTTCTTTGAGATTTCTGGGCTGTCTGTCACGCACTGCTCTTTTAAGGTCTATCCATAGATTTTCAATTATGTTGAGGTCAGGAGAGGCCATGGCAAAACCTTCAGTTTACGCCTCTTGATGTAATCCCCCCCGGATTTCGAGGTGTGTTTAGGATCATTATCCATTTGTAGAAGCCATCCTCTCTTTAACTTCAGCTTTTTCACAGATGGCATCAAGTTACCATCCAAAATTTGCTGAAATTTTATTGAATCCATTTTTCCTTCTACTCGTGAGATGTTCCCTGTGCTACTGGCTGCAACACAACCCCAAAGCATGATTGATCCAACCCCATGCTTAACAGTTGGACAGAGGTTCTTTTCATTCAATTCTGTGCCCCTTCTTCTCCAAACGTACCTTTGCTCATTCCGGCGAAAAAGTTCAATTTTAACCTCATCGGTCCACAGAACTTGTTTCCAAAATGCATCAGGCTTGTCTATATGTTCATTTGCAAAGTTCAAACGATGATTTTTGTGGTGAGGACGTAGAAGAGGTTTTCTTCTGATGACTCTTCCATGAAGACCATATTTGTACAAGTACAGTCAGGTCCATAAATATTGGGACATCGACACAATTCTAACATTTTTGGCTCTATACACCACCACAATGGATTTGAAATAAAACGATTAAGATGTGCTTTAACTGCAGACTGTCAGCTTTAATTTGAGGGTATTTACATCCAAACCAGGTGAACGGTGTAGGAATTACAGCAGTTTGCATATGTGCCTCCCACTTGTTAAGGGACCAAAAGTAATGGGACAGAATAATAATCATAAATCAAACTTCCACTTTTTTAATACTTGGTTGCAAATCCTTTGCAGTCAATTACAGCCTGAAGTCTGGAACGCATGGACATCACCAGACGCTGGGTTTCATCCCTGGTGATGCTGTGCCAGGCCTCTACTGCAACTGTCTTCAGTTCCTGCTTGTTCTTGGGGCATTTTCCCTTCAGTTTTGTCTTCAGCAAGTGAAATGCATGCTCATTCGGATTCAGGTCAGGTGATTGACTTGGCCATTGCATAACATTCCACTTCTTTCCCTTAAAAAACTCTTTGGTTGCTTTTGTTGTCTGCTTTGGGTCATTGTCCATCTGCACTGTGAAGCGGCGTCCAATGAGTTCTGAAGCATTTGGCTGAATATGAGCAGATAATATTGCCCAAAACACTTCAGAATTCATCCTGCTGCTTTTGTCAGCAGTCACATCATCAATAAATACAAGAGAACTAGTTCTATTGGCAGCCATACATGCCCACGCCATGACACTACCACCACCATGCTTCACTGATGAGGTGGTATGCTTAGGATCATGAGCAGTTCCTTTCCTTCTCCATACTCTTCTCTTCCCATCACTCTGCTACAAGTTGATCTCGGTCTCATCTGTCCATGGGATGTTGTTCCAGAACTGTGAAGGCTTTTTTAGATGTTGTTTGACAAACTCTAATCTGGCCTTCCATTTTTTGAGGCTCACCAATGGTTTCCATCTTGTGGTGAACCCTCTGTATTCACTCTGGTGAAGTCTTCTCTTGATTGTTGACTTTGACACACATACACCTACCTCCTGGACAGTGTTCTTGATCTGGCCAACTGTTGTGAAGGGTGTTTTCTTCACCAGGGAAAGAATTTTTCGGTCATCCACTACAGTTGTTTTCCGTGGTCTTCCGGGTCTTTTGGTGTTGCTGAGCTCACCGGTGCGTTCCTTCTTTTTAAGAATGTTCCAAACAGTTGTTTTGGCCACGCCTAATGTTTTTGCTATCTCTCTGATGGGTTTGTTTTGTTTTTTCAGCCTAATGATGGCTTGCTTCACTGATAGTGCCAGCTATTTGGATCTCATCTTGAGAGTTGACAGCAACAGATTCCAAATGCAAATAGCACACTTGAAATGAACTCTGGACCTTTTATCTGCTCATTGTAATTAGGATAATGAGGGAATAACACACATCTGGCCATGGAACAGCTGAGAAGCCAATTGTCCCATTACTTTTGGTCCCTTAACAAGTGGGAGGCACATATGCAAACTGTTGTAATTCCTACACCGTTCACCTGATTTGGATGTAAATACCCTCACATTAAAGCTGACAGTCTGCAGTTAAAGCACATCTTGTTCGTTTAATTTCAAATCCATTGTGGTGGTGTATAGAGCCAAAAATGTTAGAATTGTGTCAATGTCCCAATATTTATGGACCTGACTGTATCTCTTTATAGTGGAATAGTGTACCACAACTCCAGTGTCTGCCAGATCTTTCTGGAGGGATCGTGCAGTCAAACGTGGGTTTTGAATTGTTTTTCTCACAATCCTGCAAGCTGTTCTGTCTGATATTTTTCTTGGTCTTCCGGATCTTACTTTAACTTCCACTGTTCCTGATGACTGCCATTTCTTAATTACATTCCGAACAGAGGATATTGACATCTGAAAACGCTTTGCTATCTTCTTATAGCCTTCTCCAGCTTTGTGAGCGGCAAATATTTTCAGTTTCAGTTTTCTAGACAACTGCTTAGAAGAACCCATGGTGCTGATTGTTGGGGCAAGGTCAGATGAGTCTGGGCATTTAAAACCTTTGAGATTGACATCACCTGGTCTTCCCAGACGATGATTGAGAACAATCCATGACATTGGCAGGTCTCAGCTTTGCAAAGGGGGCAGTACAAGATATTAACTCTGCAGGGTGCCCAAACTTTTGCAGACGCCATTTTTTTGTTTTCTGTTATTTTGAAAGTGTAAATGATGGAAATAAAATCTAACTTTTGTTGACATATTATAAGAATGTCTAATCTGTAATTTGATGCCTTTTGGAGATTTTTCCATCTTTCCTTGGCTTCTTTATGCACATTAATACAAATTTTTAGCTGGGGTGCCCAAACTTTCGATCCCCACTGTACACTTGTATGTTCAGTGCTATGCATTCAAGAAATAAAACATAGTTTCAGTTAATCAGTGGCAAAGAATAATGGCTTTGTACATATGTATTGTTTCTTTCTGGGGCTAAAACTAACAAATTCAATTAAAAATGTTTTCTTTTCTTGTAAGGTAAAAGAATGAAATGTTGTATATCAATATAGTATGTTCTCCTTTTAAGGCTCCATGCACACCAGCTTAAAAAACTCTGCTCCTTAAGGAATTTAGTGTATTGCTGTAGAATTAACTAATGTTATCCTATGTGTCCATGCACATTAGGTAGTCTAGAGGTAGTTTAAGCTCAGCATTTAAAAGCAGAAAAAGAACCCTTCTGTTTTACATTTTTGAGAGTGTTTTTCTGGCTAAACACTCCTAAACGCTAGTACAAAAATGCTCATAATTAGCGTTTTTTTTTCTGCCAAGAGTTGGTGTGTGGTGGTGGTCTAGTCTCCCTTTTACATAGCTATTTCAGCTTTCAGAGAAAAAAACCTGTTATTTACAGAACTCAATAGCTTAAGCCTCAGGGTGAATTGCTTCTGCTGTACTCTCTCTCTAACAAATCCATTAATGCATTGGGAATCCTGTGTCATTTATTAAATGTTTATTGGTAAATCAAATATAATAGTTGCTCATAGAATGGGAAAACAATTGCTAGCTTGTATCCAGAGTTATAGGAAGGTACTAAGAAAAGTTGGGCTGCGAAAATAATAAGAGGGAAATTGGGGAACCCTTAGAACTTTCAGCCTGGGGAGCAAACATAGACAGTTGGCGCTTGCATGGTAGGGAGAATTTCATGTGGGCTAAAGTGCACCACACAAAGTGGGTCATAGTACTGCAATGATTGGTGCAAATGGCAAAAGAATGGTGTTTTTTGTGACACACTGTTTTAAATATGCATACAAAAATAAAGGGATTGTAAATGATGATTTGTAAATGGAGTACAGAACAAGATGACGGAGGTTTTGGAAAAATAACCTGGGCACACCTAAATTAAATACAAAATAAAGTATATCATCATAACAAGCAGTCTTTCCTTATCGTTCATTAGGGGGCACAAGGTTACGTTTGATACAAGAGGGTTACATGGCTGCCTAGTGGATATTGGACACTAGAACAACAAGGATGGTAATTAGTCAGATAGTTAGCCATGCTCCAGCTTTTATGCTAGTGTTTTAGGAGAATGGAATGTCTTGTTTCTTTGAGAGAAGCAAAACCCTTTCTAGAAGAAAACCTCTGCTTCTTTCAGTATCCTTATGTTCTGCATTCAAGATCCTACATTTACTGCAGAGCCAGAGAGCACATTTATGTCGTTTTTCAGATAGGCTGATGTTCGGCTTAGCCTTGGAATGCCTATTCAAGCTGTGACAGCCGTATGTGTAAGACTACAACGCACCTCCATTTTTTTTATTGTTTGGAGATCATGTCTTCTGTCAGAGTCAAGATAGCTGTGGCTTTTTTGTTCCAGCTCATACATGTAATATGTATTTAAATTGTAATCACCTTGAGTCTTACAGTGATCATCTTTTTTCCACATTCTTAAAGCCATAATAATTTGTCTGCAGAATTGCAATTACAAATGTGCATATCATTACAGAACACAGTATAATGTATAAAGCTGCAGGCTAGGCAAGTGAAGATTCAGTATGAACTGAATCAAATTGGTCCTTTTGACACTATGCAAAAGGTTGTATTTTTAAAAAGAAGCAATAAAGTGAAAGTTGACAAATTATTGAAATCTATAAATGTGGGTAAAGTATTGTGGAGCATGGGAGATGTACAATAAATTGTGGCCAGATTTGCCAGCTTAGATGATCCTTAGATTCTGTATGAACTGAATCAAATTGGTCCTTTTGACACTATGCAAAAGGTTGTATTTTTAAAAAGAAGCAATAAAGTGAAAGTTGACAAATTTTCGAAATCTATAAATGTGGGTAAAGTATTGTGGAGCATGGGGGATGTACAATAAATTGTGGCCAGATTTGCCAGCTTAGATGATCCCTTTTTAAAGTTCACCATTGGAACATGTTATGTGTTCCAGCCGTATTTAGGGTGAAACATTTAACATGTTCCAACTCCTGTCTCTTCTCCCCCCCACTGATCCCCCTTCCCTGTGACGACTGGCGGGGGATCCACTCCCGGCAGCTGCTGTCACAATTTAAAAAAACTCTCCGCCCACACGGTCATGTCATTCATTCAGTTTCCTGTAAGTTAATGCTTACAAGTACCTTGTAGTTCTCAATGAACTCTCTCGCTCTAGTAGTTCATCAATTCTTCCTGCCATTCAGTAATTGCCTGCCTGTACGAGGTATGGGCAGACAGCTTACTGAGTGTCTGCAGGATCAAGGCATTGCAACCTGAGATCTGCTGTTCGCGGGTGCAATACCTTACAGACTGCATTGTAAAAATGAATACAATTTTAATATAATTATTTTTTTACCTGCAAAAAGATGTTCATTTATTATATTGTTGTAAATGGTCAAATTATCCTTTAAATTATGTTAAATCTTCTCCCTATCTGCAGTTCTCTGATATATTACCAAGAGTATAAACTGGAGGTAAGGATCCAACAGAATTTAAAAAAGGCCTGGATTCTTTCTTAGATACACAGAATATAACTGGATACTAACATTTGTAGGTGAAGTTGATCCAAGGAATATCCGATTGCCTCTCGGGGAGCAAATTGGATCATGCTTTGCTGGGTTTTTTGCCTTCCTCTAGACCAACTGTGGGTGTAGGATTATAACTTTTTTTTTTGTAATGGTTGAACTGGATGGACTTTTGTCTTTTTTCAGCCAGACTAACTATGTAACTATATTAGAAATCCACGTAGTGCACAGTGACATATATTAGCTTTTACTTTCTAACCACTGCTAAAATAAACAATTTTGATTTGACTAGCTAACATAGCACCTTTTTCATTTACTTCATTATACCAACACATATATATACTCCAAAGACATGCTGGTAGGTTAATTGGATCCTGTCTAAATTTGCCCTAATATATGTATGTATGAATGTGAGTTAGGGACCTTAGATTGTACACCCTTGAGGGTTAGGGACTGATGTGAATGTTCAATATATATATGTGTGTGTAAAGCGCTGCGTAAATTGACAGCGCTATGTATAAGTACCTGAAATAAATATAACCACAACAAGGTATTATTATACTGAAATGAATAATGATCACATTACCTAGTAAATGTCCCTGTGCCCTTTTGTGAATGAACGCGGAAATGAGAAACAACTGGCAAACATGAGTCCTGCTGTTACTGTCTGACCTGCATTTTAATGTTCAGCAACAATTATACTAGCTTTTCCCTTTATAAACAAGATTTTATTTGCCGTCATGATATTCCCAGTAGATGCCATTGGCAGAAATTATTAAAGTAATAACTACAAGGATAATTAAGGAGTGATAAACAATACACATAATTTATTGATATGTGAGAAGCTTTCCTTGAAAGGTGATTAATTTTTACGGGAGAATATACCCTTGAAATCTAGTTAAACCTTGTACATTCATGAAAAGGTGCAGCATGTGAACCTTGAATGACTAATGCCTTACATTAATGTGAGGGGGTTTGCAGGGTTTTCAGTTCATAGACCATAATATTCAATCCATTCTAAAGATTGCCAGTACTAGCTTACTGAATGCAGAGCTTGGCATACGTATTTTACACCTCCTTAGCTGACTTGCTGTTTATTTTAAATGTATTCATATAAACTGCCAACAGGTTAGAGCAGGCCATATCTTCATCGCTGGATAATAATAGAAGTGAGTCAGCTCATTTGATGTCTTAAAAGGTTCCTGGTTATACAGAGGAGCAGCATGCCCATGACATATCAATTAAAATCCCTCCAAGTATATAAAACAATGTTTATATAATATTTACTTTTTGAAGACGTGAAACATTTTTGTTCAGTGACATCACAATTTAAAGACTTTACTGTATATAAAAAGTAGTGGCTCAGAAGTGCCATATGTGTACCTTATGACTTTGCATTATACATCTCTTGTTTATAACAGTGATGCTTAGCAATTGCGTTTGGTGCTGTATAAATATACAGCTGGAACATACACTATATTGCCAAAAGTATTGAGACGCCTGCCTTTACATGCACATGAACTTTAATGGTATCTCATCTCAGTCTTAGTCTGTATAGTTCAATATGGATTTGGCGCACCCTTTGCAACTATAACAGCTTCAACTCTTCTGGGAAGGCTGTCCACAAGGTTTAGTAATGTGTCTATGGGAATGTTTGACCATTCTTCCAGAAGCACATTTGTGAGGTCATGCACTGATGTCGGACGAGAAGGTCTGGCTCGCAATCTCCCCTCTAATTCATCCCAAAGGTATTCTACTGGGTTGAGGCCATGACTCTGTGCAGGCCAGTCAAGTTCCTCCACCCCAAACTTGGTCATCCATTTCTTTATGGACCTTGCTTTGTGCACTGGTGCGCAGTCATGTTGGAACAGGAAGGGGCCATCCCCAGACTGTTTTCACAAAGTTGGGATCATGAAATTGTCCAAAATGTCTTGGTATGCTGACACCTTAAGATTTACCTTCACTGGAACTTAGGGGCCAAGCCCAGCCCCTGAAAACCAACCCCACAGCATAATCCCCCCTCCACCAAACTTTACACTTGGCACAATGCATTGAGGTAAGTACCGTTCTGCTGGCAGCAGCCAAGCCCAGACACATCCATCGGATTACCAGACAGAGAAGCAAGATTCGTCACTCCAGAGAACATGTCACCCCTGCTCTAGACTCCAGTGGCAGCGTACTTTACACCACTGCATCCAACGCTTCGTATTGCACTTGGTGATGTAAGGCTTGGATGCAGCTGCTTAGCAATTTAAACCCATTCCATGAAGCTCTCTATGCACTATTGTGCTAATCTGAAGGCCACATGAAGTTTGGAGGTCTTTAGCTAATGACTCTGCAGACAGTTGGCGACACTGTGAGCTTCAGCATGCACTGACCCCACCCTGTCATTTTACGTGGCTTACCACTTCATGGCTGAGTTGCTGTTGTTCCCAATTGCTTCTACTTTGTTATAACAGCACTAACAGTTGACCATGGAATATTTAGTAGCAAGGAAATTTCACGGATGGACTTGTTGCACAGGTGGCAACCTGTCATGGAAGTCATTGAGCTCCTGAGAGTGACCCATTCTTTCACAAATGTTTGTAGAATCAGTCTGCATGCCTAGGTGCTTGATTTTATACACCTGTGGCCATGGAGGTGTTTGGAACACCTGAATCCAATGATTTGGAGGGATATCCCAATACTTGTGGTAATATAGTGTATATTATTATAGTCAAATGGAGATACAGGGAACAATGTGTTCTACTCCTTGAGTTTTATTTAATTAACTCACAACTATAGGCACCTGTAGTTTTGATTTTGAGCGTTTTTCAGCTCAAAGCTCAACGCTCAGAAACGTTCAACAAGTAACATCCAATTATTTCCAATGGCCCCTATTCACACTTGAGCATTTTGTCACCTGTAGCAAAACACTTGTCACTCAATAAAGTACTTGTGCTACCTTTTAAGCAGATCTGAGCCTTTTTTGTCCCCATAAACTTGAATAGAAAACGCCTGAACAGGGGAATGAGCGTTTTCATCTCAAACAGCAGTTATTTCTATTTCTATTGGCCACAGCAAAAACGCCAAAATGAAAAATGCCTATAATATTTACAAACCTGTTAAAAAAAATTCTCAAAAACCTCTGAAAAAAAATGCTTAAAAAAAAACACCCAAAAAACGCTCAGTGCAGTGTGAATGGAGCCTCAAGTGTGAACAGGCGCCATTAGAAAAAATGGGATTTTACTTGTTAAGCGTTTCTGAGCATTGAGCTTCAAGCTGAAAAACGCTCAAGTGTGAATGGGGTCTAATTACTGAAAAATAGTTAAAAAAATGTTTTGAAAGATTTTAGAATTTAGATGATAATGATGTAATATTCACAAACAAATGTTGCTTAATGATTGAAGGCACCAGTAGAATGTTCACAACAATATTAATTACATATAATATTTCCAACAAATTATGTGTTTAAATATGTATATTCACGTTTGAGAGAGGATGAGAGAGGAGACTGCAGAGTTAAAGTGATATTAAAGGCATTTTTTTTAAAATAACAAACATGTCATACTTACCTGCTCTGTTTAATGGTTTTGCACAGAAGAGCCCTGATCCTTCTCTTCTCGGGGTTCCTCCGCTAGCTTCTGGCCCCTCCCTCCTGCCTAGTGCCCCCAGAGCAAGCATTTTGCCACGGGAACACCCAAGCAGGCTTGCTCCTGAGCCGCTGCTCTGCGTGTCCATTCACACACAGAGACGTGGCTTGGCCCCGCCCTATCTCTCTCCTCATTGGCTCACTGGCTGTGATTGACAATGGCTCCCACTACTGTCTCAGCCAATGAAGAAGAAAAGTCCCCGGAGTGCCAAGGCTCTCTTGCACATTGCTAGATCGTGATGGGGCTCAGGTAAGTATTAGGTGGGGCTAAGGGGGACGCTGCACACAGAAGGTTTTTTACCTTCATGCATAGAATGCATAAACCTTGAGCATTTACATCCACTTTATTAGCTACATTAGTTCCCAGGGGGAAGGAGAATTTTGTTATCAACACAAATGTTAATAAAAACCATCTGGGTTTCACTGTGGTCATTATGATAATATCACACTGGTTTGATCTCACCTACTGAATCATGCTGACTTTAGATAAGTTGTACTGTATGGCTAGTTGGCTAATACAGTCAGGTCCATAAATATTGGGACATGGACACAATTCTAACATTTTTGGCTCTATACACCACCACAATGGATTTGAAATGAAACGAACAAGATGTGCTTTAACTGTAGACTGTCAGCCTTAATTTGAGGGTATTTACATCCAAATCAGGTGAACGGTGTAGGAATTACAACAGTTTGCATATGTGCCTCCCACTTGTTAAGGGACCAAAAGTAATGGGACAATTGGCTTCTCAGCTGTTCCATGGCCAGGTGTGTGTTATTCCCTCATTATCCCAATTACAATGAGCAGATAAAAGGTCCAGAGTTCATTTCAAGTGTGCTATTTGCATTTTGAATCTGTTGCTGTCAACTCTCAAGATGAGATCCAAAGAGCTGTCACTATCAGTGAAGCAAGCCATCATTAGGCTGAAAAAACAAAACAAACCCATCAGAGAGATAGCAAAAACATTAGGCGTGGCCAAAACAACTGTTTGGAACATTCTTAAAAAGAAGGAACGCACCGGTGAGCTCAGCAACACCAAAAGACCCGGAAGACCACGGAAAACAACTGTGGTGGATGACCGAAGAATTCTTTCCCTGGTGAAGAAAATACCCTTCACAACAATTGGCCAGATCAAGAACACTCTCCAGGAGGTAGGTGTATGTGTGTCAAAGTCAGCAATCAAGAGAAAACTTCACCAGAGTGAATACAGAGGGTTCACCACAAGATGTAAATCATTGGTGAGCCTCAAAAACAGGAAGGCCAGATTGGAGTTTGCCAAATGACATCTAAAAAAGCCTTCTCAGTTCTGGAACAACATCCTATGGACAGATGAGACCAAGATCAACTTGTACCAGAGTGATGGGAAGAGAAGAGTATGGAGAAGGAAAGGAACTGCTCATGATCCTAAGCATACCACCTCATCAGTGAAGCATGGTGGTGGTAGTGTCATGGCGTGGGCATGTATGGCTGCCAATGGAACTGGTTCTCTTGTAGTTATTGATGATGTGACTGCTGACAAAAGCAGCAGGATGAAGTCTGAAGTGTTTCGGGCAATATTATCTGCTCATATTCAGCCAAATGCTTCACAACTCATTGGACGCCGCTTCACAGGGCAGATAGACAGTGACACAAAGCATACTGCAAAAGCAACCAAAGAGTTTTTTAAGGGAAAGAAGTGGAATGTTATGCAATGGCCAAGTCAATCACCTGACCTGAATCCGATTGAGCATGCATTTCACTTGCTGAAGACAAAACTGAAGGGAAAATGCCCCAAGAAAAGCAGGAACTGAAGACAGTTGCAGTAGAGGCCTGGCAGAGCATCACCAGGGATGAAACCCAGCGTCTGGTGATGTCTATGCGATCCACACTTCAGGCTGTAATTGACTGCAAAGGATTTGCAACCAAGTATTAAAAAGTGAAAGTTTGATTTATGATTATTATTCTGTCCCATTACTTTTGGTCCCTTAACAAGTGGGAGGCACATATGCAAACTGTTGTAATTCCTACACCGTTCACCTGATTTGTATGTAAATACCCTCAAATTAAAGCTGACAGTCTGCAGTTAAAGCACATCTTGTTCATTTCATTTCAAATCCATTGTGGTGGTGTATAGAGCCAAAAATGTTAGAATTGTGTTGATGTCCCAATATTTATGGACCTGACTGTAGACAGTGGCTGTTCTGTGCCAGCTTTCCTACTGTATGTGTGGATGTGCAGGCACAGGCCTACCGACCTAGGGATCTTGGCTGTGGATCTTCTGCTTAAAGCAGGCCATACATGGGTTGAATTCCAAAAACATTGTTCGTTCTGTAATCCGATGGTGCCACCAATGATTTTGAAATTTGGTAGTTCACAAATTTTCCAGCATGCCCAATAAACGAAATGGGGAGGAACCACAAAAATCGTCTGGTGCCATTGCCCCACTAACGGAGCGAAAATCGTCCGATTATTCTTAGGCCCAATTTTCCAACGAAAAATCATTTGAAAATCAACCCATGTATAGCCGGCCTTAGTTATTGGGTGCCTCCGGCATCAATTCATGTTTAAAGCTATGAGGAGATAGTGGAAACACACTGCAAACACTATTGGTTCCAACTTATTAGGTAGAAAATAGAGATCAGGAATGGTTTTCCAATTACTATTTGCCCCTGATGAGGCCGAACTGCTCTTTCTTCCCTCTTAAGGCCAATGAAAGGCACAGTTTTAATTCTTTGATTTAGGTGCTAGAGGATCTTTTTTGGCATTGCTAATGGTATCAGTTATATCAGTCACAAAGCTTCAAGTAGAATTTTATATTCTGCTTCCAGGATTAAGATACTGAGTCATGCCATTGCCATTATAAAGGAACTTTTGGTTATGACCTCAAAGTAACCCATTTGGCTTCCTAAAAAAATCTGCAGCAGAAGACTTTTTCACTCTCTTTTTATGTCGTATGATGAGTGACATTTATATGTTTGTTCTTGATACAAACAGAAGCTGCAGAAATGTTTCAATACAATCTGCTTGGCCTCACATGGAAATGATTTATTACCTCCGTAGATACAGATGCATCATTTTCACTCAGGTTCATGTCAACAACAAACACTTTGAAATGACTTTCTGCTGTGGGTCTTCCATTTATTAGAGCAGCATTTTCCATTTGTGATTTGAAAATGGTGTTAATTTGAAAATGCAAGTGTTAGCAACAACAATAGTAATCTAATGCACTCAGCTTTTTTGAAAACTGCTGTGATAAATATGCAAATGGCCATGTAGCTAAGATCAACATGATATAAATCAAGGTGTGTGAATATGAAATATGCAAGATCTAAATGAGCTCCACGTCAGACATCAAATACATCCTCCCTCATAGTTGCGATACTGGCACTTAAAGTGCTTCTAAAGTCTAACAGTTTTTTACCTTAATGCATATTCCCTGCATTAAGATAAAAAAAACTCTCCATTAATTGTTCCCCCCACTCACCCCAAAAACACTTACCTGAGGCCTGTCAGCTATCCATCGCTGCCCTGTATGCTGGTCTTCTCCCTTCACTTTCTGGTCGCACAAGAGCCACAGGCTCTTGCTGCTGTCAGTCAAATCCTGTGAGGAGAGAGAAGGGGGCCAAGGCCGAGCCTCGCTCTGTGTATTGTGTGTCTATGGATACACACAGCCCAGCTCGGGAGTATGCCCACACAGATGCCTTCATAGCATAAGAGGAGTTAAGGGAACGCTCAGTGCAAAACCATTGCACAGAGCAGGTAAGTATAACCTGTTTTTTATTTTAATAAAAAATAGTGTTTAACCATTAGCCGCCCGGCCAATGGCCGTTTGGCGGCTTCAAATGTGTCTCTGCACTCCGGGTGCACGCCATTTGGCGTGCTCCCGCACATGCGCAGTTTGCGCTAATGCAGAGCGGCGCAGCAGTGCGATCTGTCACCGGCCGTGCACCTCGGACACGGCCGATGACAGATCCGAGTACCGGCTCCCGTTGCTGGTACCATGTGACCTGCTGTGACCAATCACAGTAGGTCACATGACAGTTGTATACAATGGATGGCTTCATTCATGATGCCATCCATTGTATACTAGTGCCTAGCTGTGAATGGTCACAGCTAATCACATGCACATGTCATGTGATTAGCTGTGACCAAATCACAGCTAAGCACAAAAAAAAAAAAAAAAAAGAAAAAAAAAGCTGAATGAATCGATTTCATTCAGGTAAATGCTTGCTTATAGCAAAGTAATTCTTTGCTATAAGCAAATTGTGTAAAAAAAAAAAAAATACTGATCACTTCCCCAAAGTAGTACAATGTTACTATGGTAACATTGTACTACTTTGGCTATAGTAAAATATGAAAAAAAAATCTTAAAAAAAATTAAAAAAAATGTAATAAAAAATTAAATATAATAAAAAAATAATAAAAAAAAATATATATATATATATATATATTTTTTTTTCATACTGTCACCAGTCAGTGTCCCTGTTCACCGCCATGCCAGTTATATGATGATGCTGTACTGCACTGGTGAGAGTATGTAAAAAAAAAAATAGTGAAAATAATTTTTTTAATTTTTTAATTTTCCGAAAAATTATGACAAAAAAAATACAACTTCAAAAAACTCGCCATGCCTCTTATGAAGTACGGACTGTCTACTCTGCAAAAAGGGGTCATTTGGGGGATATCTGTACTGTTCTGACATTCTTAGACCTCAAGAAATTAGATTGGCTGTCAGTACTTCAGGATTGATCAATATTCAGATCTATACCATAGTTTGTGAACTCTATAACTTTCCTACAAACTAAAAAATACATCCTAATTTGGGTTATTTTTACCAAAGACATGTAGCAGAATACATCTCGGCCTAAATTTATGAAGAACAATTATTTATTTGTAAACTTTTATAACAGAAACAAAGAAAAATGTGTTTTTTTTTCAAAATTTTTGGTCTTTTTTTGTTAATTTAGCAAAAAATAAAAACCCCAGCGGTGATTAAATACCACCAAAAGAAAGCTCTAGTTGTGTGAAGAAAATGATAAAATTTTAGTTTGGGTACAGTGTTGTACAGTGTTGTATGACCGCGCAATTGTCATTCAAAGTGTGAGAGCGCTGAAACCTGAAAAATGGCCTGGGCAGGAAGGTGTAAAATTGCACGGTATTGAAACGGTTAATATCACTTTACGTAACCTGTAGACAAGTGTCTGTTTTGTGTTGAGAGATTGGGGGTGTGTCTGAACTTCGAATTGGTTACAATAAATGAATGCAACAACTGCACACCTACAGTATGCTGTTTATAAGAGTAATATAAGAAACATGAAAATTGAATTATGTGCTGAATATCCAATAGAGGAGTTCTGCTTATTAATCCAAGATACAGATAAATGGAATGCAATGAACTAGCACACCATCAATACATAGATTTTTTTTAATGTTAACAAAAAGTGTATATATATATATATATACAGCGAAGTGGCCACATAACCAGTATTATCCCATATAACAGCACATGGTGGGGGAAATAATAGGAATGTTTTAGGGTGCAGAACCCCTTCTTCCAGAGGTCTGTGCTAAAGATTGTGTCTTGCACCCAAAAACTTCCCTATTTTTGAGACTTTACCTTTTCACTGTCTCTGTGCTGTTATCTGGGGTAATACTGCTTAACACTTTTCTATATGTCCCTTTGCGATATGCTACATCTGATGTGTATACTTATTTCATATACAGTATGTACAGTATTCTTTGCTATATATACACACCGCCTTGTCATTTTACTATATTATCATTAAAAATTGAATGTGCTGATAGTGTGCTAGTCCTTTGCTTTCCATAAGTCAAAATTTACATGTGGAAGACCTAGTGCACAAACAAGAGTAATAGGGGAATAGTAGTGGTATCTACTTTGTGGTGTCTTTTATTAAACAGTTATTCCCATTGTTTTTGGGATAGGTTCTCTTTAACAATACAGAACAATCAAATACAATGCAATAAAGGAATGACCTCCATGCTCATCCTTTCCAAAATGTGCTTGTTCATGAAAAGGTTCATAGTTGTGGGACTCTCACCAATATGCATTACTACCCAAATAAATAATTCCTAACTGAACACATATTATTTGGTCAAGTGCTCCATCTCATTAAACTGATTATGAAAGAAGACAGATTGTGAACTGGTTGGGGAGCAGGCAGGTGTAAAAGCCAATTTATTAGCCGATCACGAAACATGGGGAAGAAAGAAGACTCAGACTGGTGGCTTAACATGGACAGCAGAAAGGCAGATTGAGGAGGCAGGACACTAACAAGCTGTAGAACAGAGGGAAATAGAGGAGGGAGAATGGAAGCTGGTTATGGCACAGAGTGGAGGGGAGGGAGATTTGGCAGCTAATCTTTAAATATATGTCAAATTCTATATATATCAGCCTTCTTTTAGCTGGAAGATGCATTTAGCTTGAACAAGCTAAGTATCAAATCAGATCCAGTTTTGCATAAGAGATGAGTTCTTATTGTACTCTAGAGTGAAAACCACAGAAAAGGCTCACCAGAGGGCTGTATTTGTATAAATAAATATTTCAGCATTGTGCACTACTGAACTATGGCCACAGACATGCAGGTCTGACCAAGTATAGTGAGCTATTTGCCTGTTACCCGCTTTACAGTATCTTACCATTTTACCAACAAGATAAAGTTGTGAATTTATAATGAAATACTTCCCTTCTAATGCAGAAGGAAGTAAAATTGAGACCCATCAGATCAAGTCATATACCATCCATGAGAGGTCACTAGTCCTTCTGCAGGTTGGAAGTGCTTGTTATCACCTCTAGGGTAGCCCTGCATGGCTCAGTCTTCAAAACACAGTATTAGTTCATTATATGTTTTTGGTTCCAGGCAATTGGTGGCCATTCTAGAGTTATGGGTAGCCAGTCAAGATAGGCAAACTTGGTGGTACATGTCCTGGCAACATATGACTAGCACTTATCTAAACACAATATTTATACTGCCGTTGGCAAGGTGCTGTGCAAACCTGTTAGAATTTTTATGGTTAGTACCAATAGAAAAATAAACCTAGCAAATTAGATAGACTATAGGGAGAATATGGGATGTATTAATTGCTTCAGCCTGTACTTTCCACTTAGACTATTTCATTTTCATGTTCTCAGTCTGCTGAAGAGATGTGAAAGCTTGATGCTTTCTGCTCTATCACCACCCAAACTGCTCACAGGCTTATAGCTCAGTTTTCCAACCATCCCTTATTGGGAATTAATAGCTTTCGGAGCTTATGTGATGTGGAAACTGCATCATGGTACAGATGTGGAATCCTAAAAAAGACAATGTTCCCGAATTACCCTGGAAATTTGCAATGCTATGTGGATTGTTCTGTTTTTACCTCTTGACAAAAACATACCAGAGTGTTCATTTTAAAGAGGTTGAAAAACATCTTGTGAAATATGAAGGACAGAACTAACCTCACATTTGGCAAAGATGGATTAGTCATCATGTAAGTACATTCTTTATAAGTCTGGGAGAAAATGTTTCTTTAGAGTTTAGAATTTAACACATAAAATATGATCTTGACTATTATGTTATGTCAATTTTAGAGGCATGTTTAAGAAAGCTTAAAGTGTACAGTATGTATTTTTATTAGAAATTTTACAATAATCTCAAATATTCTCATATATTCTCATTTCTGGGAGAATTAATGTTATCTTGGTACCAGAATGGAATGGCTATCCTTGACAAAAATGGCAATTTGTAGTTTTGGATTTGATTTGTTTCTATTAGAAGATGATTCCTATTTAGGCTGATCAGTTTTCATAGACTAAATGTTGTTTTTTCATGTATTTTGGATTTTATGGGTGTGGCTTCTTAATGATCCTTTGCTCAGTAAGAAGTAAAAATTATAATAATCCCAATAATAAATACATATGTTTAATACATATTATACAGAGTAAACCAAGGTTTCTCCACCAGAGTTCCCACCAAGGTCCCTCCAGAGGTTGCTAGGGGTTCCTTGAGCAATGAGCAATTTCTGCCTCTCAGATAAGTTTCCACTGACACCATTGATCTTTTTAGTTATCAGAGAGGTGGTACTTCCAATGACCACAAGTGTAAGGAGCATTCTCCCCACTGACCATCACACTAATATATCATGAGTTGTAGATATAGTCATTTTTATCAGAGGTTCACTGAGATCAAAAAGTTATTTGAAGAGTTCCTCTGTGTTGAAAAGGTTGGAAAAGGCTTCAGTAAACAGTAGACTTCATGTATACTTAATAAACCTATTAAAATAGTTTTATGTCTTGAAGTATTTAGATTGCTAAATAATCAATAACATCTTAAATGTTTAAATAGCTAACCATGGTACAATGGTGAGAGGTCATGGGGGCTATACCTAAGCAGGCTCTTCCCACATGGAAGAAAAATATATTTTAAATATATTTTAAATATATTCTTCCCAAATAAATTGCCATATATCTGAAATGCTGCAATTTTGGCCATATTCAATATATTTATATATATATATATACTGCATGTTATATGCTCCCCCCACAGGATGTGCTGAGTCTGATGGCCAGCATCATATAACCTACTTCCTTTGAACCCAAACTGTACTGGACAGTGAAAGCAAAAGCAGCAAAGTGATAAGCTCATTTATCTGTTACTTTGCCCTCTGCTCCTATCTGCACGCTCCTGGTTAGCACATGATCTGGTTCCTTGTGCTGCCCCTTGCTCTCGCACTGCTGAGTAAGGTCTTCAAATGGCTGATACCAGGTTAAATTCAGGTACTTAAACTGCTTGTACAAAAAAATAAAAATACATTCAGTGATGTATAATTATTGCAGAGCTGTATACAAATGTTCCTATTATATCTGCCTAGAGTTCAGGTTTAACCGATATGATGGGGCAGCACAGTGGCCAAATGGTTGGCACTTCCACCTGGCAGTAGTAGGGTCATTGGTTTGAATCCCAACCATGGCACCACCTGCCTGGAGTTTGCATGTTCTCCCTGTGCTTGCATGGGTTTGCACTGGGCATGTATGAATATGAGTTAGGGATCTTAGATTGTTCACACCTTGAGGGCTATGGACTAGAGTGAATATACAATGTATATGTAAATCGCTGCATTAATTGAGAGCACTATATAACTTCCTGTAATAAATAAATACATCGCTATATTGAATATAAGGCACACCCTTCTGTAATGGCATTTAATTGTCGGTGTCAATTTATTTTTCATATTTCTGAAAACAAGATAGCTTGTTCTAGTATCATCTTTCTGAGAGGAATACTTAATGAAGCTGAATTTATATATATGATGTAACGGCTGTTTTTTATTTCTCTCAGTTCACAGTTTTGCAGGTAAAAAAATGCATTTCCAATGCATTGCATTGCACCAGCGATTAGCAGATTGCTGGTGTCGTACAGGGCTCCTGCAGACTGTCAATGTAAGCTGTCTGCTTGTACGTCGTACGGGCAGGCAGTTTCAGACTGACAGGAAGAATCAATGAACTACCAGAGCACTCAACAACACTGTCGTAGTTAATTGGGAACTAAAAGCCGACAGGAGGTCGGTCCTTGCGATTTTCACATTAACAGAACTCTGTGAATGAATGACGCAGCCATGTGGGCAGAGCCCCGCACAGCCGCGCTGTTTACAAAAAGTGACAGCTGGTACAGGTTATTTCTCCCCGTACTGCTGTCACAGGGAGAGAGGGGATCGGCACGCAGCTGCAGGAGTGGGAACATGTTACATGTTACACCCTAAAAACAGGTGAAACATGTAACATGTTCCCGAAGGTAAACTTACCGTTTAAGTATTTGCCAAATATAAAGAAGATATAATGACAATATATGATTATACTTATGCTTTTGTTTCTAAAAACAGCACAATTTTTCTTTTACAATCGATTTTATTATAGACAACATAACAACAAAGAAACAGTCAAAAGCAAGATCACTGACACAAAAGAATAAAGTATACAATTCTTCTGATGAAGGACATGACAAATGCACTGAAGTATTGACAAAGAGAGAAACTGAGTACATAAACACAATAAATAAAAGGGTGGAAAGAAACCTGATAAATTGTGTTAATAGCAAACAAGTAATGACCAATGGGCTAGTAGGCGAAGGCCAAAGATAATCACAAAAATCGCATACAGAGGGTAGGAAAAGCTGGGCATGGAGCCGCACTGGACTCACATCGGTACTCCACACCAAGGACTCTCAAGAAAGTCTGACAGGTATATAAACATTGCAGGTACAATTCTCTAGAAGTAATACAATCAGCACAAATAACATGAAGACTAACAAAAATAAAGGAGAGAAAGATAAAGAAGAGAGAAAAAAAAAGAAAAGAAGGGAGAAACAAGGATAGTTAAGACAAAGAAAGTGCTCCAGGGGATCGCGCCAGGAGAGTCTTATATCGACAGAAGGGTCTGGTCAAATCTAGATGGTTGGGCCACATCAATCCAAGGGCGCCAGATCTGGAAAAACTTTGGGTGGGTGTCTAACAGCATGGCCGTTAGCTTCTCATTAACCATTATAAAATTCATCCAGTTCTTAACGGCCTCAAAGCTAAGAAGAGGAGTCTTCCAAGCACTCGCGATCGTCTATTTGGTAGACATAAATAGATGTGATGCCAACTGCCGCTCAGGACGAAGTAGGCCTACTAATGGTTTAAATAATAGCGCCTCGTTTAAGTTGCACTTAATACCTGTGTGTAACATAGTGCAGAGAAGGGCATAGACCCTAATCCATAATCTGCACACCTTGGGGCAAGTCCACCAAATGTGAACCATGGTGCCTATTTGTTGACAACCCCGAAAGCAAGTCGGAGAATATGAGGGGATAAAACGAGCCAGCCAGGCAGGCGTATAATACCATCTGTAAAGGACCTTATAGACATTTTCTAAAATAAGACCATTCCTCGAACATATAGACACTGCTTGAGTCATGATCCGCCAGGAAAGAGCACAATTTTTCAAGTGACAAGAAACACTGAAACAAAAGCAAAACCCAGTTAATTAATATAAGGGTGTTGTTTACTGGAGGAGGAACCTTTTGCTCGTTAAAGCATAGTGTAATGGAACCGACCCAGTCTGCGCTTGGGTACTTCTTTTATAATACCGCTTCCTGGTCTGAACACCGACCACAGACACCACAGCTGACCAAACAAGACTAGACGACATCAGTCTGTCTGAACATGGAACTCTTTATTTGAAACTTGAACTGGCATTTTATACACTCAGGGGAAAATCCCCCCTCACTGCATAATAACACAAGGCGGGGCAATCTACACTTAGCAACAAGAGACACACAGGTATTCAAACTTCACACCAACAGACAGTCCCATCAGGAGAGAGGGCTGCTGGACACCCCCCCCCCTCCACTAAGCTAATACACATAAACACATACATCCCATAATAGTTGCTCCCAAGAAAGACACATAATAGAACAATGGGAAGCAGCCACATGGCATTAAACAATCAACAACCCCCCACCCCAATATTAGGACAGATCACCCTGTACCTCTAACAGGCACTGGGTGACTTACACATAAGAGGGATATGGGGAGCTAAGACAGGGGTCTCCCCACTTCTCCAAAGTAATCTGTGTTTCATAGGCCCCCCACCCAAAGTGACTCCCGTCACACATATGTAAATCCAGTCAGTAAAGTTTCATTATTAAGTTTAACATGTTGATGTATTTTTAAAAGTATCGTTCAACATTTCATTTAAAGTGGTTGAAAAACTAGGAACAAAGCATATCCCTCTATAGTGTGTGTTTGTCTCAATCCAGAGCACTAAGTGTCATTTCTGTATGCTGCCTCATTCCTCTGCTATCAGCACGAATCACTTCTGACAAGTTTTCCTGAAACCAAGAGATAAAAAAGTGACGGGAGGGATCTCCAGCACACAGCTTGTGATTGACAGCCTCAGCTGTTCCTGTGAAGGGGGTGAGTCCCTTCCCTCCAGTCAGCTTGTCTCACTGAACTCTGCAGAGTGTAACTTCAGCTCCCCGCCCCCTATTTTCTGGAAGCTCAGACAAGCTGTATAAATCTTGGAGTTTGAATAGCTGTAGAGAATACTGTAGATAGACAAGTACAACTTATGTAAGAGAATGTTTCATCTCTGTGTATCACCTGAAGTTAGTCACTTGACCGGATATATGTAAGGGTTTACAACCACTGTAATTAAAATAACATCTGGCTATCCTGCCATAAGGCAACTTGTTGAGGCACTTCCTGTTCTTGTGCCAACATTCTGTTAAGGAACATTTTCTGAAAACTGTGGGCCAGTGTGCAAGATCATAATTTAGGCCTCACTGCACAAAAAAAAAGAAAGTGTGCAATGCGGCATGGAAAAAGGTGGGTTTGCATTGCGCTGTAAGTGTATCCAATGGGTACAGTGGCTAGGGTGGCAAGTGGGCAAAAATGACAACCCTAAAATTTACTTTGAAAACTTAACAGAACGGGGAGGGTTGTTGCTATATTATATATAAAGTGCAATTTAGCCATAATCACTGTAAAACAGAGCCATGATTTTACTATTAAAAAGTCATTCTAGATACCTAAGATAAACACAAGTTACTGTGGTCGGCCAGGCTCCATTTCTCCTCCACTTTGACCCTTCGGGAGTTGTGTGCCCCACTAGAGTTTGGCGGATATTGGTTTGGCCTTCATGTTTACGCTTGACTACATATCGCTAGGTCATGCCATGGGGGTTCCCTGGTGGTGTGCCACTGCGATCCTGCCCCGAGTCTTCCCCGTCTCCTGACCCCTCTCTTTTCATTCTCTTTCCACCCCTGGTACTAACTTCTCATTTCTCTTCTTTCTTTCTACACTCCACTATTTTTCCTCTTAGTCCAGTTTTGGTACATTGAATTGTATGGAGGTGCCTTTTGATATTCTACGTATCTCACCCAGGGGTACCTCCTGGGGAAATGTGTTCCTGGCATCTCCATATCAGCTGATGTTGATCCTTTATTTTACTCATTGATTACAGCTCCCCACAATTGTTTTCTGGATCGTTTTTATACTCTGAATTTCTGTTTCACTACTTGCACATGTTATTCATGTCTCTTTCGTTTTGTTCTGTAAAAATTGCTGCAAAAAAAACGTAATAAAGACAAATTTGCCTTTAAAAAAGCATTGTATAATTGGATGCGATGTTACACCTCTCCTGTCCACCTCATCCAATCAGAGAATGCTTTTCTTTCATTCTTTTTAAGAGTTAACCATACCCTGACCTTAACCCTTAAATATTAAGAGCAGCACAGTGGCTAAATGGTTAGCCTGGCAGTACTAGGGTCATTGGTTTGAATCTCAACCACGGCACCACCTGCCTGGAGTTTGTATGTTCTCCCTGTGCCTGCATGGGTTTCCTTCAGGTACTCTGGTTTCCTCCCACACTCCAAAGACACACTGGTAGGTTAATTGGATCCTGTCTAAATTGTCCCTAGTATGTGTATATATGAGTGTAAGTTAGGGACTTTAGTATTTTTTTTAAATATATTCTTCAGATTTTTTTAACATATAAAAAAGTAATTTTAACATATATTTCTACATATATTTGTAAATGCATTCCAAAAATGTAGATTTGTATTTTTAAAGACATACAGTATATTTAAAATATATTTTTTAAAAATATTTTTCTTATAATTTGTACTTAAAATGCATTTCAACATACAGTGTATATATATATATATTTTTTTATATATTTGGGAAGAGTATTTTAAAAATATATTTCAAATATATTTTTCTTTCATGCTGGTAGGTTAATCCTGTCCAAATTGGCCCTATTATGTGTATGTATGAATGTGAGTTAGGGCTCGTTCACACTTGACTGTTTTACCAACTCTTGCCAAACGCCCCTGTAGCGTTTGGCAAGCGTTGGTCTGGCGTTTGCGGAGTGGTTTTTAACGCTCGGCAAACACTCCGCAAACGCCGCATGCGCGGTTCAGCGGCGGTTGCTAGGCATTTGCCGAGCGTTAAAAACGCCCCACAAACGCCTACAATGAAGTTTGAATGGTGCTACCGCTCCACAAACGCCCTGCAACCGCGTCGCAACCGCACTGCAAACTCCAGCCGGGCGTTTAAGGAGCGGCACCATAGACTTGAATAGGAGGCTTCAACGCCTCCTGACTGGACCAGAGGCGTCCGTTTTGCCGCGCCGTGATGCTAACGCTCCTGTTAGAACAGCACCATGTGCTGCAATGTGCAGAATTGTCCTAGGTGTTTGGGAAGCGGGAAAAACGCTTCCCAAATGCCTTTTTGCCGCCTGCACACAACGCTAGTGTGAACGTAGCCTTAGGGACCTTAGATTGTACACCCCTTGAGGGTTAGGGACTGATGTGAATGTACAATATATGTATGTAAAGCACTTCATAAATTGACAGCACTATATAAGTACCTGTAATAAATAAATAAAATAAATTAACACTTTAAGTTAATCTATGACAAGTAACCTTGAGCACAAAACAAAACATACATTTAACCCCCTAAAGCACAGGTCTCAAACTGGCGGCCCTCCACCTGTTGCCAAACTACAAGTCCCATGAGGCACTTCAAGATTGACAGTTACAAGCATGACTCCCAATGGTAGAGGCATGATGGGACTTGTAGTTTTGCAACAGCTGGAGGGCCGCCAGTTTGACACCCGTGCCCTAAAGTCTGACTCTGTTCCAGTCTGCCAAAACCACCCAGGCTGTGCCCAAAGCACTGTACCGAAAATCCCGGAATTGAGGCTAGATTGCTTTGTATGAATGCATTTGGCTGGGCAAGAAAGAAAGCCTTGTAAAAAATTGCATGTGTGAATTATTGCATTCTCAAGAGCTGAGTTATGCTTACATGTCCGTACTGAAATATTGCCACTGCATGCTGTAAATTAGCATCTTGGATAAAGACCACAATGATCTGTTATACAACTGTGCTTTATCGCATTGGGCTTTATGCATATGTAATTATTTGGTCCCATTGGTGCCGAAGTGAAAATTAAATTTCATAACTTTATAAAATATGCATAACAGCATTTTAGAGTCTGGCTTTTCATGCAAGTGGCAATGTTGTCTCCAGGAAGACATTTTTCAGCGTGTCAAAAGTTTTTAAGAGACTGTCTCCTGGGAATTCACAGCGCTGCATAACAATATTTTAAATCCAAGTACATGTTACTTTCTTTGTCTCTTGACAGTCAGTTTTGGCTTTTATAAACAATACAAAGCTGTGTGCTTACTGTTGCTGAGTTTGTAGCTAGGCAACCTGGGATGTAATTGGCAAATGCTTGACTCAGATTTGATTAAACTTATTTAGAAACATATGTGGCTGCCTTTGTCCTATATTATCCTAATGGTCAATATTCGTTTTACTTAAGCATTTTAAGTTAATTTGATCAGTCATTTTTTGTATGACGTACTGCATACTTTGTTCAACTTTAGATACCCATATGGAAGAAAAATGTATTTGAAATATATTTAAAAAATATTCTTCACAAATATATTTTCATATATTTGAAATGCTACAATTTTGGCCATATTCAATATATTTCAAAATATATTTCAATAAATATATATATATATACTGCATGTTGAAATGCATTTTATTACAAAATATATGAAAAATATTTTTAACAATACATTTCAAATATACTGTATGTCTTTAAAAATACAAATATACATTTTTGGAATGCATTTACAGATATATGTAAAAATATATGTTAAAATGACTTTTTTATGTGTTAAAAAAAATCTGAAGAATATATTTAAAATAAATAGATTTTTAAAAATAGATTTTTTTCAAATTTATTCTTCAGATTTTTTTTAACATATAAAAAGTCATTTTAACATATCCAAAAATGTAGATTTGTATTTTTAAAGACATAGAATATATTTGAAATGTATTTTTAAAAAATTTTCATATATTTTGTAATAAAAACGGGTTTCAACATGCAGTATATATATCCATTTGTTGAAATATATATTGAGAGCAAGGGGCAGCACAAGGAACCAGATCATGTGCTGACCAGGAGCGTGCAGATAGGAGGAGAGGGCAAAGTAACAGATAAATGAGCTTATCACTTTGCTGCTTTTGCTTTCATTGTCCAGTACAGTTTGGGTTCAAAGGAAGTAGGTTATATGATGCTGGCCATCAGACTCAGCACATCCTGTGGGGGGAGCATATAACATGCAATATATATATATTTATAGAAATATATTTGAAATATATTGAATATGGCCAAAATTGTAGCATTTCAAATATATGGCAATATATTTGGGAAGAATATTTTTAAAATATATTTCAAATATATTTTTCTTCCATATGGGTATCATTAAAATCCTGTAAGAATATTGCAATTTGTTGTTTGTATGCTTCTGTAACAGTTTACTTTGACAGTTGGCAGTGATTTGGTCTAATGCAGGGGTAGGCAACCTTACAGAGGTGGTGATCTACCCAAACAACACGGGATAAGTCAAAGATCACCGGGCACAGTGTCGACACCTGATTTAAACCTCTTATTGCTGTAATACTGTGTCACAATCGTATGCATTACATGGCAATCATGGGTTCAACCGCTTCCTGTCCATCCTATTGCAGAAGTACTGCTACAGGGCGGCACGGGTGCGCAAAATCATGTATATATACATGATTTTTCAGTTTCGGGTACAGGGCAGGCTCGTGCACCCTACCCGCGCCGCCATTCATGGCCTCTGCTGTCAATCGCCGGCGCCCAGTGATTGCCGAGCATCTCCTACGGGAGGAGAACTGTTTGTAAACAATATAGTTCTCTCCCCTGTCAGCTCCTGCACACTGCTTTGCATGGCGTGCATAGCACAGACATACAAAATAGTGTGCTTACAGTGAAGCACACACACACCACACTATGTAAAACGGCACACAGCACACAGTTAACCCTTTGATTGCCCCACATGTTAACCCCTTCCTTCCCAGTGCCATTAGTTCAGTGTCAGTGCTTTTTATTAGCACTGATCACTGTATTAAAAAACTAAAAAAATCCTCCTGCGCTGATATGGAAATAAACCCTACTTCATAGCGGCCAACACCCTATAGTGATAACCAATCAACCAAATAAAAAGTAATATAGTAAATGGTGCAGCGCTAACTAATACAATAACTAAACATAAAATATATAATATAATATAGTGCTATAAATGTGATAACACAAATAAAAGTGAACAACACTGGTGTAAGGGTCACCTTGATGACCTTAAATGGTGATAAACACACAAAATATCCAACAAATAAACTTGTGTTAAGTGTCCTTATTCGTACTCAAAAAAACGAATAAACCAAACACTTATAAGTCCATAAATCACAAAAATTAAGTGTTCTCAAAACCATGCAATATGTGATAAGTGATAGCTTCGTGCAAGTGCCAGCACACTTTAAATCCACTCCAACTGCAGTGCCTCCTCACCTCCTATACTTGACCCCAAAGGGCCAAACAAGCATTCAGGATCACTCTGGATCCTTTACATCACCGGCTGGTCACTCTCCAGAAAGCTAAGGATTATCAACGATCTCCTGTTCCTCCTCCAATACTTCCTCCTCTGCCCTTAGTCAGGTGCTCTGTGGGGTGTATTACTCACAATACCTGTCCCTGCACCGCTCCCTCCCGCAGACCGGCGATGTCTCATGATACACCCGGCAATCCGCAATATTGCATGGTTTTGAGAACACTTAATATTTGTGATTTATGGACCTATAAGTGTTTGGTTTATTAGTTTTTTTGAGTATGAATAAGGACACTTAATACAAGTTTATTTATTGGATATTTTGTGCGTTTATCACCATTTTAGGTCATCAAGGTGACCCTTACACCAGTGTTGTTCACGTTTATTTGTGTTATCACATTTATAGCACTTTATTATATTTTATTATATATTTTATGTTTAGTTATTTGTATTAGTTAGCGCTGCACCATTTACTATATTACTGATCACTGTATTGGTGTGACTGGGGATGTCAGGAACTCCAGTGTCAGAATGCCCGCCGCAGCCCCGCTATAAGACGCTGATCGCCGCCATTACTAGTAAAAAGAAAAGAAAAAATCCCAGTATATATACTGCCATTTGTAAACGCTATAACCTTCATGTAAACCAATTATTTTATACGTATTGGGATTTTTTTTAGCAAAGACATGTTGCAGAATACATTTTGGTCTAAATTTTTGCCGAAATTTGATTTTTAAAAATTTTTTACTGGACATGTTTTACAGCAAAAAGTCAGAAATATAGTTTTTTTCTCAAAATTGTTGGTCTTTATTTTTATAGCGCAAAAAATAAAAACTGCACATGCGATTAAATACCACCAAAGGAAAGCTCAATTTGTGGGAAAAAAGGACGTAAATTTCATTTTGGTGCAGCGTTGCTTGACCGCGCAATTGTCAGTTAAAGTAATGCAGCGCCTTAGCACAAAAAATGGCCTGGTCAGGAAAGGGGTAAATCCTCAGGAGGGCAAGTGGTTAAATCAGATGGTGAGGTGGCAACATATCGTCTTCACTATCTGTCACACACACTTGGATCAGTTTGCAGAGGAGCAGCAGTGTTTGCTGTACTTGTGAATGAGCCCTTAGTTGCATCTGGCAGCGACACTCCTAGGGCTCGTTCACATGTAAAATTGGTGGTGGACAACCGGGGGATGGGGGGAAACAATGGCAAAAGAGAGAATCTACTATGTCCTAAAGGGTGATATATATATATATATATACCGTATTTTTCGCTCCATAAGACACACCTGACCATAAGACGCACCTAGGTTTTAGAGGAGAAAAACAAGAAAAAATAAACTGAACCAATGGACTGCAGGCATAGTACAGGGGATGACCAGAGACTGCGGACACAGTACAGGAGATGACCAGAGACTGTGGACACAGTACAGGGGATGACCAGAGACTGCGGACAATACAGGAGATGACCAGAGACTGCGGACACAGTACAGGAGATGACCAGAGACTGCGGACATAGTACAGATGACCAGAGACTGCGGACAATACAGGGGATGACCAGAGACTGCAGACACAGTACAGGAGATGACCAGAGACTGTGGACATAGTACAGATGACCAGAGAATGCAAACAGCGCAGGGGATAACCAGAGACTGCAGACAGTAAAGGAGATTACCAGAGACTACGTATCTTTGGGGAGGGAGGGGGAACGGGTACCTGAATTTGACAGGTACCCGCTTCCACTTCCACAGAGTTCTCCTTCCTTCTTCTTCCCGCGGCGGCTTCTGTGACAGCCGGGTGCCCACTGCACATGCGAGAGAAGCACTGCGCTTTGTGAATGGCCTGGAGCCTTCTGGGACCTGTCATGTGTCCCAGAAGACAGTGGACCATTCACAAAGCGCGGAGCTTCTCACGCATGCGCAATGGGCACCCGGCTGTCACAGAAGCCGCCGCGGGAAGACTGCAGCGCTGAAGCGAGGAATAGGTAAGGTCGTGCAGGAGAGAAGAGCTGAGCGGCCAGCCCGATATCCTGACATGGTGGCGACAGAAATACCGGACCGGCCGCTTTACATTCGCGCCATATGACGCACTGACATTTCCCCCCTTTTTTTATATATGGACCAGCTGCAGAAGTGAGAAAGAAAAGAAAAAATACTCTGAAAGCACTCGAAGAAGCAAATAGTCCAAGAAGCCATGACAAGTTTACTGCATAACTGGGGCTCAACAATTATCCGAGTCATTATAGGCCTGCCAATAAAGTTTTATTATTTAATAGCTCCAAGATATATCTCAGCCCCAGAAGAGCTTGCAGTCATGTTTAGGAAGCCAGTGTTGCAAGGTTACAGTTGTAATCATTAAGCCCCTTGGGTATAATAGTAACCTTATTTTTTTCTGAAGCATTTTGATTATCCAACCTGACACCGCCCCCAAAGAAACCTACTAATATGGTTTAAGACCAAATGCACTGCAGAATGGCATCTGAGCAAAAGCATAGATCAGTAGTTTCTGCCACCTACAGTCATGGCCGAAATTGTTGGCACCCTTGATATTTTTCCTGAAAATCAAGTATTTCACACAAAAAAGGTATTGCATTAACACATGTTTTGCTATACACATGTTTATTCCCTTTGTATGTATTGGAACAAATATAAAACAGAGGCAGAAAAGCAAATATGACATAATGTCACACAAAACCCCAAAAATGGGCTGGACAAAAGTATTGGCACCCTTAACTTAATATTTGGTTGCACACCCTTTGGAAAACATAACTGAAATCAGTCGCTTCCTATAACCATCAATAAGCTTCTGACACCTCTCACCCGGAATTTTGGACCACTCTTCCTTTGCAAACAGCTCCAGGTCTCTCTTATTGGAAGGACACCTTTTCCCAACAGCAATTTTAAGATCTCTCCACAGGTGTTCAATGGGATTTAGATCTGGGCTCATTGCTGGCCACTTCAGAACTCTCCAGCGCTTCTTTGCCATCCATTTCTGAGTGCTTTTTGACGTATGTTTGGGGTCATTGTCCTGCTGGAAGACCCAGGATCTTGGACGCAAACCCAGCTTTCTGACACTGGGCCCTACAGTGTGACCCAAAATCCTTTGGTAATCCTCAGATTTCATGATGCCTTGCACACAGTCAAGGCACCCAGTGCCAGAGGCAGCAAAACAACCCCAAAACATCATTGAACCTCCACCATATTTTACCGTAGGTACTGTGTTTTGTTCTTTGTAGGCCTCATTCCGTTTTCGGTAAACAGTAGAATGATGTGCTTTACCGAAAAGCTCTATCTTGGTCTCATCTGTCCACAAGACGTTTTCCCAGAAGGCTTTTGGCTTACTCAAGTACATTTTGGCAAACTGTAGTCTTGCTTTTTTATGTCTCTGTGTCAGCAGTGGGGTCCTCCTGGGTCTCCTGCCATAGCGTTTCATTTCATTTAAATGTCGACGGATAGTTCGCGCTGACACTGATGCTCCCTGAGCCTGCAGGACAGCTTGAATGTCTTTGGAACATGTTTGGGGCTGCTTATCCACCATCCGGACTATTCTGCGTTGCAATCTTTCATCAATTTTCCTCATCCGTCCACGACCAGGGAGATTAGCTACAGTGCCATGGGTTGCAAACTTCTTGATAATGTTGCGCACTGTGGACAAAGGCAAATCTAGTTCTCTGGAGATGGACTTGTAACCTTGAGATTGTTGATATTTTGCCACAATTTTGGTTCTCAGGTCCTCAGACAGTTCTCGTCTCCTCTTTCTGTTGTCCATGCTTAGTGTGGCACAGACAGACACACAATGCAAAGGTTAAGTGAACGTCTCTCCTTTTTATCTGCTTTCAGGTGTGATTTCTATATTGCCCACACCTGTTACTTGCCCCAGGTGAGTTTACAGGAGCATCACATGCTTGTAACATTCTTATTTATCCGCAGTTGTGAAAGGGTGCCAATACTTTTGTCCAGCCCATTTTTGGAGGTTTGTGTGACATTATGTCGAATTTGCTTTCTTTCCTCCCTTTTTTTGTTTTGTCCCAATACACACAAAGGGAATAAACATGTGTATAGCAAAACATGTGTTAATGCAATACGTTTCGTGAGAAATACATGATTTCCTGGAGAAATATCAAGGGTGCCAACAATTTCGGCCATGACTGTATTACTCCATCTCAGTATCTGTTAGCATAGACCTCCTTGCCCAGACTAGATACAAGTACAGAACAAGAGCTTACTTCATTGACCATGTAGGTTTTCATTTATCCAGGTTTCAAGATGACTAGTAGTTAGTCACATTTAATTGAACTTGTTCTTTAAATTTTGAAAACACTTTTCCGACGTTTCCTCAGTTCAAATGAGCACCAGGAGCAATAACAGCATGGCTACATGGATATATCCGTGTCAAAAACTTTCATGCTCCCTCCTCCATGTTTTTGGACAATCAACATCTATCTTGACACATTTCATGATGCTGTGGCGATTAGATTAGGGTGATTGAGTTACCTGTGTATCTATAAATGTTGGCGTATGTTCCTGACATCAGTTTCAGCAGAGCAAGCCATTGAATGAATGGCACTTTCATTGTTACAGAAAACGTCCTATTGGCTTAGTTCACTGTTAAGAGATATGTTATGAGTTTAGCCAATTTAACTGATTTGTGAGTTTATTGGCTCAACAGTACTTGCTCAAAATTATTGTTTTAATTTGCTTCTGCATACATGGAAGTACTGTTTTATTGAGCAGTAAAATAGTGAGATTCAGTAGATCAGGTAAGTCTCTATACATAAAATCATGGTGATCGTTTGAGGATCATTTATAATGTGATTTAAAAGCTGATAGAAAATCCTCACTACTAATCTCTTTAATAAATATGGAAACTATAAGCAGTGCTGGGATAAGGTCATCTAGTGCCCAAGGCAAAGATGCCAAACTACGCACCCCCCACACATTCATGATGTGCACACTTAGGGGATCCTACACCCAACAGTCACTTGCTTGTCAAAATCACTGTGCAGCTCCTGATCTGTCAGTCAGGTTTTGAATTGACCTGGGCACTTGCTTAAATTTTCAACAATTTGTGAGGGTATATTAAAAGCAGGTGCGGTAGGACTGCATTGGGCGGCTATTTTTATGCAGTCCCACCACAAGACATGGTAAAATGCCTTGTCTCCTATTTGGCTGGTTCACATCACCATGTTCTGGTGGTGTATGCTGAGAAAGTACTGCATGCACTACTTTTCACAGTGCTTTGTGTGGCAGTCTACTGCCTCGCATTGTGCTGCGGCCAATAAAACTCTGAAATGAGTACAGTGATGAATCACCATTGTCCTCACCTCAGCTTTCTACATTCATATGAATTGCTCTGCTTACCTTCAAACATCCATACATAATCAATGGGTGTGAAGGTATTCAAAGCCATTCATACCCTCAGAGGCTGCTGTCAGATTTGGACAGCAGTGGGGACAGTGCTGCTGGTTTCTATATATGGTTGCACTGACAGATCAGGATTTTCAGAGTTTGCTTATCAACCCCCCAACTGCAATTTCTGCTGCTAGTGTGGGGAGGAGTTGGCCAGGGACTCCAAGATAACAAAAGAAACAGCGGCAAGCCAGCAGCTGTGTTTACAGGCTACAGGAGCACTGCACTGACAGGAAGGATGAGCTGGAGGGAGAGAGAGCACAGCCCCACCTCCTCCCTGCTTTCTCCTCCACTCCTGGATCTCTCCTAGGCACTTCTGGATTTGGCTATGGGCTGTGCTCCCTCTTCCCCTCCTCCCTTCTGCCAGTGCAGTGCTCCTGTGTGTCTGTGTACACCGCTTCTGGCTTCTGAATACAGGATCGCCGCACTGGAAGGAGGAGAGGGAGAAAGAACACAGCCCGTGCTCTCTCCTCCTCTCCTCACCGCTCCCATCTCTGAGCTGACAGTAGTAGTGATGCCGCTGTCACTACTAATGTCAGCCTGGTAACAGGAGGGTGATTAGCTTGCAGGAAAATATCTTCTCTGAAAAAGAAAATGTATAGATACTGTCACTTTGTAACTCTGGTCTGTTTGTTAGACCTTTGATTGGTCTGTTGTAAATCCTTTGTTCATGTTGCATCTACAAAATCAATAACAATTCACCTGTTAAAAAGATATTTCTAATTGGTTCTATAGGTTGCTACATTATCCTGGCGCTTGTACTGCTTTATTAAATAAGTATGAATACTATGCCTCTATTGTTTTTAAGCTGAACAGCAGGCTTCAATGTGCAAAGGTTAAATGGGTGATATTTCTTTCACAGGATCTTTAAATGGATGAAACAGGTAGCTGGCATGCATACAATGGTGAAATACTTGCTATGAGCTGCACAGGTTGATTTGTAGATATATTTTATATGCTGTAACAAAGGTTAATCCTGTCAAGAAATCACAAAATGCTTATGCGTTCTGCATTAAAATATCCAGCTTATTTATTTTCTTTGCTTTTATATGGAGTTGAATTGAAATAACATCGCAGTGTAGCACATTATTGTCTGAGCATAGGATAATCAACTACAATGTATCGAAAAGCTCTTTAGTAGAAAAAAATTTTGTTGGGATGTATGTTTTTTATATTGAAGTACCTTGCTTTTATAATGGAAAGTATTTATGTAACATGTTGTACTATTTTTATTTAATTTATGGCACTTTAGTTTAGTATGCATTGCATAAAAGTGCATGAATTGATCAACATTCCCCAGTGTACAGTGCAGAATTATATTTAATTATCCATCATTTAAATCAATATAAAATATGTGAAAATGACTGGGATACTGGAATACCACTCCAAATGACTTGTAAAGTTGACAGGAGAATAATAAATGCTTTATAGCAGTTCACTTTTGATCATTAAATTGTGCTGTATGTAATGAAAACTGCATAATACGTATAATAATATATACATAATAATACATAATGTAAAATAATACGTAATAAAACATATTATGTATAATGTATATGTATAATGAAAATGATATCTTTAAATTGTAAGGTAAAGGTGTACTGTTACTGTATCTAATATGGAATACCACTGTAACTAAAATATCCAGGGTTAACATACGGAGGTTAAATGCTGCATCAGTGTGGTAAAGTTAATTTAGTACAGCCCAAAAGAAAAAGAAATCACTGTTATTTTTTCCACATTTTTTTTTTAGATTAACCTATTTATTTAATATACCGTATTTTCCGGCATATAAGGCGACTGGGTGTATAAGATGACACCCTAATTTTCTAGTTAAAACATAGGTTTGGGCTATACTTGCCGTATAAGACTACCCCCCTTCCGAGGCAACACCATTTAAAAACATCAGATTGTTTAATTGAAATGGTTATGACTTACCGGTACTTAAAATCCTTCAAAATCCTCATGTTCATCCTCTGACATCATAAGTTCGTGAATGAAATCTTGTGATACATTTGTAAGACAGTCATCATATGGATCAAATTCCAAATCAGATGTTACTGCTGGATGTGCGGTAATACGGTAGCTTCGGCTACATACAGTATACAGTATATATATAGCCCGCTGGATTTGCGGTAACACGGTAGCTTCGGCTACATACAGTATACATACAGCTCGCTGGATGTGCAGTAATGTACATACAGTATACCGCGCTGAGCCAAGCTGGCTCAAAACAAATGTCCCTTTGACAGATTAATCTGTCAGCCCGCTGGATGTACGGTATATACAGTATACTGAGCCAAGCGGTTTCAAAATGTACCGGTACGTCCCTACAGTAATCAGAGCGCTGGATGTGTGTATGTACAGTAGCTGAGCTACATACAGTATACGCTGGGCCAATCACGGCGAGCGATGGATTCTACTAATGAATACAAAGCCTGCTCGGATTGGCTGAGGTTGTGACATCATCAGCCCACCTCTCTGACTCAGCCAATCCGAACAGGCTTTGTATTCATTAGTAGAATACATCACTCGCCGTGATTGGCCCAGTGTATACTGTATGTGGCCGCAGCTACCATACATACATGCATTCAGCGGTCTGATTACTGTAGGGACGTACCGGTACGTTTTGAAACCGCTTGGCTCAGCGCAGTATACTGTATATACCGCACATCCAGCGGGCTGACAGATTAATCTGTCATAGGGACATTTGTTTTGAGCCAGCTTGGCTCAGCACGGTATACTGTATGTACAGTATTACCGCACATCCAGCCAGCTTGACCCAAACAAACTCAAGGTTCACATTTTATACCCCGCGTATAAGACGACCCCCAATTTTTGGGGTATATTTTTAAGTATAAAAAGTAGTCTTATATGCCAGAAAATACTGTATGTGTAATTTAGGTGAGGTGACGTTAACAGCTAAACAAACTGCTAGCTTCTCAGCTGAAATGTGTGTGTGTGAACTGTGTAACTTACCATACAATTTTGAATTCAGCCAGACTTGTGAGTCAGACACCCTGTCACACTGCATAGACAGGTCCCTGAGCTCACTTTTCTTTATTGTAGTTAGACAGTACAATACAAATGGTCAAGGGGCTATTCAAGCCTGTGATTGGACAATTAAGGAAAAGCAAGACACTACTAAGCTTATCCTTCAAGCATGCTTCCAGTGTTAGATTATAAAAACTGCGAATTGCAGCATAACCTGACTGGCTCAACAGATTTAGCTACTAAAATGCCTTTCCATTAAAATTCCATTTAATGTCTTCTCTTACTAGTTGAAAAGTTTGAATTATTACATCCTTCTTAACCAAAAGATATGTGACTACAGTTTCTTGCTGTACAAAACTTGCATTTTGTACTTGGACCAGGGGTGTCAAACTTGCAGCCCTCCAGCTGTTGCGAAACTGCATGTCCCATCATGCCTCTGACTTTGGGAGCCATGCTTGTAACTGTCAATCTTGCAGTTCCTCATGGGACTTGTAGTTTGGCAACAGCTGGAGGGCCACCAGTTTGACACCTGTGACTTAGAGGGAAGTAAATAACATAACCAATGACATTACACATTGAGAAGATAATGGGTCGGTTTGCTAAATGGTATTTCAGATAAAAGCCTTATTATCAAGCATGTGTTTGTCAACCACATGACTCCAAATTTGCAGTTCATGTTGGTACTTTGGCTACAAATATAAATATTTTAAGGGTTGCTGTTCACGTTTCATTTGTAACTTCTAATATGGAATCTTACAGGGCGGCTCAGAAATTAAATCTGTCCTCCAAAAAGAAGAAGCAGAGGACAACTCCTTCATTAGTGTCTGAACCTCCACTTTTTTCAACCAACTTCTGTGGCATTCTACAGACTTGTCCTCCACCTGCACCGCCATGTCTGTTAAGGGCAGTCAACAAAGTAAAAGACACTCCTGGATTAGGGAAGGTAAGAAGAAACCGACTTTTACATTTTTAAGTTGTAGTTTAAATTGTGAAATTGGAAAATACTGTGTTCAGGTACATTATAATACTACATTGCACCCCATGTAGTTACTTACCATTTCATTTGAAGTTCTAACTTCTTTTATTGCTTTATAAAGGTAGAAGAATGCATTATGAAAATGGGAAATAGGAGGGTGTTAAGAAATACTGAAAAAACCATATGTTATAAAATGAATAGAGTTATATTGAGTTTTCTGTTACTGGAAAAGTTGGGTAGAATTAAGAACAATGCAGTATAAGAATAGAATCTCTGCCTATGGGCTGTTTTTAAAAAGTGGGTCAAATGTTGGAAAGTTATTTGTACAAGTAGGTATTGCGTTATAAGTTTAGGATGTATTTTTAATGTATGGATGATTTAAGGAGACATATTTCTATCCTGACTTTTTGGTATTAAATCCAAAAAAGCAAACTGAGCAGCTAGAAAGGAAGATGTAGTTGAACAATGACAACATTTCTGTGAGTATTCAGTTGCTGAGGTTGATTTACTAAAGGAATTGAAAGTCCTACTAGTGAACCTGTGTTCATTTTGAACACCCAGTCATGTACAGAGGGAGTTTCAGCTTCTCTTCCTTCCTTAATCAGCTCCATTGTGCTATCACTTCTGTTGTCACCCAGGGGTTGATCTACTAAAACTGGAGAGTGCAAAATCTGGATGGTAGCCAATTAGTTTCTAAGTTCAGCTTGTTCAATTAAGCTTTGACAATAAAACCTGGAATCTGATTGGTTTCTTTGCAGAGCTGCAGCAGATTTTGCACTCTCCAGATTTAGTAAATCAACCCCCAGTGTGTACAAGTGTTTGGTTTGGAGGTTGACATGTTGCCATGTTGGGTGTTTTAAATTTGATCATATGCTTCTATTGAAAAATCTGACAAACTGTCCATCTATGTGATTCAGAAAATAAGAAAGGCTGTTGATATGTTGAAAGTTTAAAATGTTTGTTACCATGATCACCAGGAGAGAAAGTAATGGGTAACCAAAATGATATTAAGCCTACTACACATGATCAGAAAATCATGTGAAAAATACAGCTTTTTGAAGTGATGATACAATAATCTGATCTCTAGTAAACAGCTTTTGTCTGAAATTATTTGAAGGGGCAAGCACGAAAAGTTTTCTCGTCCGATATCAGATTGTGCAATTTTCGTTTAATCATCAAAGTTTTCATACAAAATTACAATACAAATAAATTACATTGCATCGAATTTTTATTGTGTCGTACATGAATTTTCATAACTTTAGTAACCTCTTCACTTTCGATATGAAACTAGCATGCAAAAAAAACAAATGATGATCATTCGTCCGATATTCTCATCATGTGTACTGGACTTAAGTTGTACAGTACAGGACACAGGACCTACATGCAGGCTACCTTCAGGTGATTGAACACCCATTGGATGCCCATTCCCTAAGACCCCAATTTTTGTCCTTAGGTGACGGACCTCTTCCCCTCTGAAGAAACTGCAGTGCTTAGCACACAATTGGATGTTTAGATAAAGGGGAGTTAAACCGGCCATGGATGGATTGATTTCATTCCTGCAACCTCAGTGTTGGCAGGGGAATCCCTCCCATGGAGCCATTGTGGTGGGGGGAGCCGTCGCCGCTGGAAGAACACAGTGATTACTCAGTACACAGTGATTACTCAGAACACAGTGATTACTGCTAGCGGCTATAATACTCAGACTCCTGGTGAACGAGCCATGCCATCCTTCAAACAGACCAGATTCATTGGCACAAGGCCCCCTATTCCACCTTGCATCTTAGTTATATAGTTATTTAGTTGGTAAGGTTGAATAAAGACACCAGTCCATCCTGTTCAACGTGTGTGCGTGTGTGCTTATGTCACTACCATTTTAGAGAACACATCTAAAAAAAATGTGAATTTATCTAAACTCCCAGTTGACATGACCAACTGTGGAAGGTAGTTCTACATCCTTAGCCCTCTAACAGTAAAGAAACCCTTGTGCAGTTTAGGATTTAACAGCTTTTCGGCCA